>NC_058131.1:363264158-363283896 GCF_016433145.1 Gracilinanus agilis | reverse complement strand
GAGAGAGAGAGAGAGAGAGAGAGAGAGAGAGAGAGAGAGAGTTAACCATATGTGGTTAAAACACTTTTGTGAAGCCTGAAGAAAGTATCTATATTTGTTAGGGGGTAGATGCAACTATATAACTTATTTAAAAATGAATTATTTTATTGAATGTGTTTCTAGTGAGTGCTATGGAAATGCGTAAGAGAAGCAGAAGGCAGTGATTTTTTTTTTTTAGGCAAGGATTTGTTTTCCTTGATTATGCTGGTTTGTAAGAGGGATTTTGTTTTTCTTATTTTCCCAATGGGGAGGTGGTGATAGGGTGTAAGGATTATAAAATTTAGGTTTTTATGCTAATATAAAAGTTTTAAAGTAATATTTCAGTTGCCGATTTAAAAATATTATAGCTTAAGTCAAAGTAACTTGTAGTAACTTTATTTACAAAGAGGTAGAAAGAGTGAAAGTGGAGAAATGTGAGAAGAGTGTAGAGAAATGTCTAGCCTAACACCCTAAGTGTTGCTCCAGTGTCCAGCTCAGCTCTGGCAGGGATCGGTAATCTTTAGTCAGAGGGACCCGGTGGTGTCTTCAGCAAGGGTTCTACCAACTCAGCCTCCTCCAGGAAAGGAAGGCCTCTCTGGAACCAATCTCTCTAGAAGCCAGGAAAGGTAGGTCAGCTACTCACCCAGCAAGCTGACACAGGATCCAGGGAAAGAGTCTCCTCCTTCAGTCCAGCTCATTGATGCAGAGTCTCTGAAGCCATCCTCCAAAGAAGCGGTCCCAAGGAGAAGGTCCTCAGAGAGGAAGTTCAGGACTTTTTATAGTCCTCTTTCCAAGTCACTTCCTGTCCCTCAACTTTACAGGAACCAATTATAGTCTTTCAATTTGCCTAGTACAGCCCAGGGGCAGGGCAGTGGCCTCTGGAGTTGTCACCCACTTTAGCAAGTGACTTGTGAACTCTCTTACTAAGAGGTACTTAAGTTTTTGGTTGATTAATTAAAAGTGGCTGATTGATAAAAAAAAAGTTTGATTCACTCTTCATAGGAGGCAGGACAAGATGGATGTTAGCTTGAAAATAAAATTTCATTAAAAAAAGTAGCACAGGATATGCAAACATAGATGTGGTGTTATATATACATGTCACATATCTTGAGGGTGGTAAGGCAGTTGATTCTGATGAACCTGCCTGGCCTCTAAAACTGCACAGCCAGTATCACCACTCTTTTCTTTCTCCCTCATGATCTGGCATGAATCTCCCAAGCCTTCTGGTCCAGATTCCAAAGGCAACTTGCCAAGCCAGAAATAATTTGTTTCCTATCTTGCTTGTAGGCCCCTTCTACTCAAGTATAAAGAGATCAAAAAAGAGAAAGTTCAAGCAAGCATCACCTAGCGCCTGAGCTGTGGGTGGCTTCAGTGGACAGGACCACCCCAAAGGAGGAACAAAACTGATACTTGAGACAAATGTTCTAAAGACGAAGGAACTCACAATTTCTTGGCCCCAACCTTTTCCAGGCTATTTCTAGGGCTTAGCACAATGCTTGGCATGCAAGAGGTGCTTTAGACATACTCGTTGAGTATTTTCATTTTTCAGAGAATTTAGCCCCTAAATTTTTGGTCTTTGGTGTGGGAAGTGCTAAACCTGGGGTCAGGATCAAGATATTGTTCAGTGGAAAGTACATTGGATTTGGCATTAGAAGACCATGTTTCAAATCCTGGCTCTGTTACGGTTTATTTCCTTTGTGACTTTGTACAAATTATTCTTCTCTGGGTCTCCATTTCTTCTTCTATAAAAAGAGAAGCTTAAACTAGATTATTTTTAGGGTCTCTTCTAGCTAAAAAATTCTTGATCTTAGGTGATCTTCTGGACCAAGTCCTGGATTAATTCATTTGAACTCAGAGCTTTTAATTACCTGGGTAAAAGCAATTCTGCCAACTAGTTTAATAGTGGGAATAAGAAGATTGTATGTGCTGGGGAAAGTGAGGTAGAGGAAAGAGTAGGTGGAAAGCTTTCATGTGGAAGTAGGACTTTTGTTGTTGCTCAGTTGTTTCAGTCATGCCTGCCTCTTTGTGACCGTTTTTGGGGTTTTCTTGGCAAAGATACTGGAGTGGTTTACTACTTCCTTCTCCAGCTCATTTTACAGATGAAGAAACTGAGGCCAACAGGGTTAAGTGACTTGCCCAGAGTCACATAGCTAGTAAGTGTCTGAAGCTGGATTTGAATGGGGTCTTCCTGACTTCAGTCATATGCTGTATCCACTGCACCATCCAGCTGCCCTAAGAAGTAGGACTAGACATTTTATTTGGCCCTAGAAGTCAGAGATAGGGGCAAAGTGTGGAAACTGCAAGAGATTACAGGTCTAGGTAAAAAAAAAATTCCCTTATAATCATAGCTGTGCCAAAGTTGAATTGTCAGAGGTACTAGGTTCCTCCTTCAAGACAATCATTTTCAGGGATGTTGCAGAGAATATCCAAATAAACCGGCCATTCTTCTCTTTGTCACCCGTCTCATTCCATCTCCCATCTCTGAGTCTTTGCCTTACATGCTCCCCTTCTCTTCCCTCTACTTCAAAGCTTACCTGACTTTCTTCAAGACTGTTCAACTACCCCTTTCTACACAGAGTTTTTTTCTGATCTCCTAACTATCCTGTATTTCTTCTCTTTAAATATATTCTGCATATTTGCTGTTTTCTCCATTCGAATGTAAGCCCCATGAGAGGAGAGATTGTTCTGTTTTTCATAACCCCTAACAGTGCCTAGAACTTAGTGGGTGAATAACAAATGATTTTTGATTGATTGATTGAAGTCTAGGTTGGACTAGATGCCCTTTGAAGTACTTTCCAACTCTCAAAGTCAGGCGTTTTGTGATTTATTTGAAGATGGAAAGTTCCCTAGCAGACCTGGAGTCCTTCTCACCAGGGTAATCTGCAAACCTAACCATCCTATTAGAAACCCAGCAGGCTCACCTTCCTTCCTCACATAGATTTCATTACCGCAGGTTACTGGGGGGTCTCACATCATTAAGATTTCATCACTTTCACAGAATGTGGTGCTATGGGGCATTTCCCAGGATGCTCTGAGGTGTGACTAGGAGTCGATAACATTAAATTAAACTTGTCCAAATAATAAGAAATCTAAGTTATAGGTTTTTTATTCCTTCTGTTTAAATAGAGACATCTACCTGCTTCTGGAGATGTTGGGGGAGGATGAATAGGATCAGGTTTTGACAGAAATGGCTCTGATAAGTAATACCCACCAGAAGTGGACATGGAGACAGAAGGCTCCAAGATTCAACTATGATCTCTGTGACCTTGGGCAAGTTACTTCACTTATCTCTCTTCAGTTTCCTTTTCTGTCAAATATGAATTGACTAGCTCAATTAATAAGTATTTAGTCAGCAGCTGGGTGACTCAGTGGATTGAGAACCAGGCCTAGAGACTGGAGGTCCTGGGTTCAAATCTGGCCTCAGACACTTCTCAGCTGTGCGACCCTGGGCAAGTCGCTTAACCCCCATTGCCTACCCTTACTACTCTTTTGCCTTAGAATCAATACACAGTATTGACTCTAAGATGGAAGGTAAGTGTTTAAAAAAAACCAACCATATTTAGTCACTATCTGCTTTGTTAGAAGGACCAAGTGAGGTGCTGGGAATACAAAAATAAAAACAAGACAGTCTCTGCCCTCAAGGAGCTTACAATCTAAAGAGGGAGACAATATTTACACATATCAGGAGAATATATACAAAATAAAATCAAGGTAATTTTTTGGAAGGTGGTGCAAAAGGTAGAGCATTTGGTTAAGAATCAGAAAGGTTCATCTTTCTGAGTTCAAATTCAGCACCAGACACTTTCTAATTGTGTAACTGTGGGCAAGTCACTTAATCCTGTTTACTTCACTTTCCTTATCTACAAGTGAGTTTGAGAAGAGAATGGCAAACCATTCCAGTATCTCTGCCAAGGAAACCCCAATGGGATCATAAAGAGTCAGACATAACTAAAATGACTAAACAACAAGAATAACAATTTTTTTTTTAAGCTGGAGGCATTAGCAGATGGAAGAATCAGGAAAATGGATATTCTAAGAGGCAGAAGTGAGGAGGGAATGGAGTCTGTGCTAGGCATGTGGGGATAGCACAGAGATGGTTTCTATGGCTCCTTCTAGCTCTTGATACCTAAGGATCCTATGCTCTGTCTGTCAGTAGAACATGGTTCCAAAATACCTGGGTCCAATCCTTTGGCGACTTCAAGCAAGTTACTCAACTTTTCTCATTTTCATTTCCTGGTCTATATATAGATACAGGGCATTTGACCTTGCACTAACCAACTTTCAGGATTATTGTGAGAGAAGGATTTTGTAGGCTTCCAAGGTCTATAAAATATGATTTATTATTATTATTGTGGTTTACAGTCAAATTGACCTTCTTGCTGTTTCTCACATGTGACATTCCATCTTTCATCTTCATTCAGGCTATCTCTCCCATATTGGAATCCAGAAGAGCCTAGGGCTTAGAAACAGGTCACCTCACTCTTAATATGATGTTCTTTCTGCTATATCATGCTGGTTCTTTTAAAATGCCCTTAACACACATTTACAAAATGTATAGTATTATAAAATGAGTGAATACTTGTGAGAGACTTCCATTTCAACCTCAGTGCATTGTTGGTTGATTGTTCCTTCACCTCAGAGTGAGTTAACTCAGTTGTGTCCTGCTAACTGCTAGTCTCCTTGCCTAAGTCCACTTTCCATCTATCTATTCTGTTTTTATCTTTATGTCCTGATTTGTGTGTAATGGGGATTGCTTGGCATGTGCTCAGATCGCCTAACACGGAAGCATTCTGCTTCCCTGCTTTCTCCTATATTAAGTAGAAAGAGCCTTCTTCTTCTTATTTTTTCTTTAACAAAACAAAACAGAAAAAACCCCCAACTTTTCTTCTGTCTTAGAACTAATACTAAATGTCAATTCTAAGACAAAAGAAAGGTAAGGCCTAAGTAATTGGGGTTAAGCGACTTGCCCAGGGCACACAGCTAGGAAGTGTCTGAGGCCAGATTTGAACCCAAGACCTCTCATCTCTGGGCCAGACTCTCTATTCACTGAACCACCAGGCTGCAACTAACTGGCTGTGAACAGGTTATAGCTTTAATCCTTCTAGACTGGGATGATCTTGCCTTCTTCCCTGCTTGCTTGTTGGATAGTCCCACTCTTGGAGCAGCACTCCAATAACCTGCTATATCCAGCAAGTAATGATCACACATACTTCACCCACCATGAAATGAACCAGAAAGATCCTTCTTACTTTTAATCTTATGGCTCAGAGAAATGAGCCTAAAGTGTTTTGTTATGTTTATCATTCTCAGTTTCAGGTATAGACGGGAATTCCCACCAGGAATTTGAGCCTTAGTAACCTTGGATTTCAGTATTGCAGGCAGGATGTTGAAACTACATATTTCTCCCCAATTAGAATATAAACTCCTTGAGGGCAAGGACTGTTTTTGCTTTCTCTTTTATGTCTAGTTCTTACCACAATGCGTGGCAAAGAATGTTTAATAAGTGCTCCTGGGTTGATTGGTTACTTGTCTGAAATCTTACAAGGATGAGAACCTAGCTACATCTCTTGTTTAGTTCTCACATTTCTGTCATTGGTCTTTTAGCTCTGAATATCTCCATTCTGTGTTTCTCTGTGTTTGGGGGTTTCCCCCCTTCAGAAAGTGGTAGCATGTCCTAGGTTTAACCTCAGTTGATACACCCTCTTGCCACCACAGCCTTTAAATAAGCTCATGCCCACATATCCCAGTTGCTTAAATTGGTCTGGGCTGGTCAATGGCCCAACAGTAAAAATGATGTTAACTTTCATTCACAGGTCCAGACTTGAGGGGAGCTTCTATTTGGTCCATGAGACTGGCTGATGTTTGCAAAACAGGTACAGGTCCAAGCCCCCATGCAACAAAAACCTTACTGTGTCCTAAATAGATCCAAACTCTGGCTGATGGCTGACCTGTCTCACGAGTTCCCTGATGCAGTGAAATAGGGTCTCGATGGCCCCTGAGTGCCAATTGTAACAGGATTTGACCTCTATCCCTCCGTACCACTGTGTTTGTGTAGGGCAAGACTGTGAGGAGGGTTTCCTCTGGCTCTAAAAAAAGGCCCCACTTCAGTGTGAGGAAAGGCCAGGGAATCTTTTCCTTGCAGGTGAAAATTGTTAAGGGATTAGCGATTTCAAAGGCAATAACTTGTAAAGTTGTGCTGTGGTCTTCTCTGTTATTGATCTGTTTCCACCACGGGAGACAGTGCTGTCTAGTGGAAAGGGCACTGAATGAAAGTCAAGAGATGTGGATCTGTCATTAACTTGCCTTGAAGCCTCCAGTGACTCATTTCCTTTTCTGAGGCCTTGGTGTCCTCATCTGCAAAGTGAAAGACTTCCTAGAAAAGAGAGTTTGAAAGAACTTTAGAACTCATCTACTCTATCAACCTATTCCTTCATTTTACAAAGGAGAAAACTGAGATCTAAAGAAGGGATATTATTTGCCCAAGGCCAAAGCTAATAAGGAACAGCCGAGATTAGAATCTGGGTCCTCTGGTTATAGATTAGGTGTCTCTTCTGCTACATCATGGGGCTTGGAGCAGATCAGCTTTAGGATCCCATCCAACTCAAATATTCTATGATTCTAGGTGAGTCAGTCTAGTTCTTCTGCTTTTAAACAGGTTAACATTTGGCAAAATGAAGCATCTAGTTTGTTATTGAAACTATCTTGTCTCTGCTGCCATCCCCAACAACCCTCTCTTTTTTTCTTGGTGGCTTTCCCACCCAGTACTTTCATACTGACCCGTCTTCCATTGTGCTCTAGTCTGCCCTCCCAAATGTGGCCACAACTTTAGACCTCCTTTCTCTCCTCTTTTCTCCACTTCCCGTTTCTTTCCTCCCCCAAATTCCCTGATTTCTGGTTTCATTCTTACAGAACCATAAAGTCTCTGAGCCAGAAAAGACCTCACAGGACCTAATCCTCTCCATACTCAGCTAGGAATCTCATCTACTCTACCCTGACAAGTGCAATTTATTTGAAGACTTCTGATGAAGAGAACCACACTACCTCCTGGGGCAATCGTTCTACTTTTGGATAGTTCTAATTATTAGGAAAATTTCTCTCCTATCAAACAGAATTCTATATCTGCATTTCCCATCCTCATAATTTCTTCAGGTTCCACACTCTGGGCTTAAACAGAGCACATCTAATTCATTTTTCCTTTGGCAGCCTTTAAATAGTCAAATATATCCATCCTGTTCTCTACAAGTCTTATCTTTTTAGACTGAATATCCTTCAACTATTCCTCATATGGGCATGGTCTCTGCTTTCCCACCATCCTCATGACCCAACATACTTCCTAAAATGTGGCACTGAGAACTGAAAACAATGCTCCAGATATGGCCTGACTAGACCAGAGAGCAGGGGAACCATTACCTCTCTCATTCTGAAAATTTGACCTCCTAGAATTTCAGGTAGCTGCTCTTAGTGATTTTTTAAGTGTTCTTCTAAGAGCAAAAATATCTGCTACGATCACTTACTATACAGTATTTACAGATAAAAATGTGTAATGAATTGCCCCAGAGGGTACATATTTACCTTAACATTTCTTAGTCTAAAATACATTTTAATTGTGGAATTTTAGACTACCAATGCTCTGTCTTGGGTCAGGGGATAGTAAGAACCTCTCAAGAGCTTCTCCAATCATTAGAAGAAACAGTTGTTTATGACTCCTAATGAAAACAAGCAGTGTATTATTAAACGTTATGTCAGAGGTTGGTACCGTTTCTGAAAGATTTTGATGTCAAAACCAGAAATGCAACAATGTGTTGAGCAAAAAGGCAACCAGAATTTCATGGTTTCATCTTCTGGTGTGTATCTGAACCTGTGATTTCATCAATATAGTTTTTTCTATATCATCAATTTCAGTGAGGAAATTCCTTCTACCAATGGAAATCAGATGCAATTATTCTGTAATTGAGATTAAGGGAAAGGAAGGAACTAGGCCAAATCAGAATACCTAGTAATGGCCTGGGATTCCAATGGATGATCTTGGGGTCTTTGATGTCTGATCTGGACAGTAATATTATTCAAGCAGTTGGTTAAGATTGCAACAATCAGGAGAATTATTGTCAATCTTGCCCTTGTAGAACCTGTTTCCCCTAGATTACTTTACAGGCAGCTTATAATCAAAGAATATTCTTTGTGCTGTTATAGGGATTTTTTTTAAACTGAGAGCCTTTATTATTATTAATTTGCTGTAATACTATCATTTGTATTAAAGTTATTTCTGTCCTCCCTCCCCACCATTGCATCCTAAGGTCCTTGAGAGCAAATAATATATTATCTGCATATACACATTATACACATAGAGTAATATATTATATTCTAATATCTCCCTGTCTCTGGGGGCACGTAGGGTAGGAGGCTCTGGCCCCATCTCCCCTCTCATTTCTAGATGTTCAGGGAATCAGTCCTGGATTATTTGAATAATCAAGACTAAAGAAACTAGAGGTGAGGTAGAAGCATGAAGGGACAATTGGTGAGAGACTGAGATCTTCCCCTCTGAACTTCTGGATCTGGAAAGGAATGCTGACAGGAATAGAAGACAAGTTATCTGAATTCTGGTGGGCAGAGGAAGTTTTCACTCTGGCAGTTGACACAAGGAAAGTTTGGATTAGAGAAAAGAACTTTGGGCTCAGGAAATCAGGACACCTGGGTTCTAGTCCTCCATCTGTCTCTGACTCATTGAATGGCTTTGGGAATGTCTCTTTCTCTCTGTGTGATACACTTTGCCAAATAAGAGAATTAGGTTAAATGATGCCTAAAGTTTCTTATATAATTCAGCAATAAAAAGAGTTGAATGGCCATTAAAAAAAGCCAGATATTCAAGGAGCTGGTGATTTAGGTGAGTCATAAATCATGGATGTCTTCCTCTTCTTTTTAGTCAAACTTTAGATCATAAAAGTTACCTCAACTGAAGGACCATCTATATGGCTTGAATAACCCCTTTTCAGAAATTAGGTTCATCAATAGATTCTGTCCCAGCTCCCCCAACACAAAGCCTTTGTAGTCTCCATTTAAGACCTACCTCTTCTCTGTAGCCTAACACAGCATGGTGTAATAGCTAATGTATTTGTCTGGAAGTCTGCAATCCTAGGCTCAAGTCTTGGGTCTGTCACTGTCTAGCTGACTCACCCAGTGACCTTGGGCAAGCCACCTTTCCTATTTGAGCCCAATTTATGGAATGAAAAAAGTGAAATTCTAACCCATCCTGATGTTGCATATAGAGCTCCTGGTTGATTGCTCTGGCAGCAGCTGCATGGTGCAGCGGAGGGCTGGACTTGGAGTCGGGAAGAATCCAGCCTCAGACACTTCTTAGTTGCGTGGCCCTTGGTTAGTCACTTAATTTCTGTTTGTCTCAGTTTCCTTATATGTAAAATTGGGATAATAATAGCATCTCCTGTGCAGAATTATTATGTAGATCAAATGAGATAATGCATTATACATTACATACAATAAACACATATTATGTTATATTACACATTACATACTACTATCATACATATTATATTATAATATAAACACATAATATACACATATACACATCACATATGATAATATACATATTACAAATATAATATATCTACATATACACGTTATACACCTAAAGTAATATATTACATACACACACATTATACTTTTAAAATAATATATTATGTACATACACACATATGTACAATATAGTAAACATATAAACACATCATACATATACAACATTATACATATCCATATAATATATAATATCACATACAGTGCACATATCATATACGTACAATTGTGTATTACATATGCATACACATACTGTACATGTGCAATGATATAGTATGCAGATATTATACACATACACATATTATACACGCATAATGGCATATTGCACAATATATTACAATACAAACATACTATACACACATGTATAGAGCAACATTATGTACACATGTGCATATCATGCATGTGTCACATGCACATATAATAATATGCCACATACATGCTATACATATATAACAATGTATTACACAACACATTGTACATATATAATAATATAACACATACATGTATACATATTATACATGTTATACCCATTATATACATAATAGATTATATGCATATGAGTATATATTCTATGCATATTATATATAATATATCACATATATGTGCACATATTATACCTACAGAATAATATATTATGTACATGTATACATAGATATACAATATATGAGTACACATAATTATAAAGAACTTAGTATGGTGCTTGGCCCATAGTAAATGCTATATAAATGTTAGCTACGGTACTGATAATTACTCTTATTTTTATAGAGCTTTAAGGTTAATAAAGCATTTTTCTTACCACAGCTCTGGGAGGGTGAAATGTGTGCATTATTCCTATCATTGAAGAACTTGAGGCTCGGAAGGGTTCACTGACTTGTTGGAGTTACTTAGTACAATTGAGCAAGCCTTTATTTTTTTTTAAAGGTTCAAGTTTATTGACTCCCATTGACCTCTCCCTTGAAAGAAAAATTTAAAAGTTATTCAGAACTGACCAGCCAAACTCTGGTGGCTGATGATTCAAGTGACCTTCTACCAGAGCCCCCTGCCTATGAGAAAGAACAGAAGAATGTCTATAAGCACAATCTCTATTTCAAGGTACTGGGGTTCAAAAATAAAAGACAAAAGGCCCTGGCATCCAGGCGAAAGGGTAATTGGATAGATCTTCATCTACCTGAGCGACATTCCTAAGCACCCACCTCAGGATGGAAAGCAGGTCTCCTGGCTCCAGATCCAGTTTTTTTTTTTTTTTTATTAATGTTCAGCCATTCAGCCATGTCTGACTCTTTGTGACTCCATTTGGCATTTTCTTGGCAGCGATACTGGAGAGTTTTGCCAATTGTCTTGTCCAGTTTGTTTTAAAAGATGAAGAAATGGATGCAGACAGGGTTCACTGACTTGCCCAGGGTCACACAGATAGTAAGTGCTGGAGGCTTGATTTGATCTCAGGAAGAGGAGCCTTCCTGAATCCAAGTCCAGCTTTCCTTGCACTATCGCCAGAACCTACCTAGACTAAGCTCTTGAAGGGCAGAGAATGCATTCCCCTGAAGAGTATAAAGTAACTCTAGTCTGTAGTAGGTACTCATTAAGTGCTTTTGGCTGATTAAGTAGAGAATAGTCCTCAACACATGCTCTTGAGGACAATGATGGTCCTCAACCCTTTCCCTTCTAGAGGATGGAGACATCATTTCCCAGTGTCCGACTGCCAGTTAAAGCCTCCCTTGAAAGATAACTAATTGAATTCAATTCCACGAGTATTTACAAAGTCCCTTCTCTGGGCATAGGTGCAAAGAGAAAAAGAAGAACTATCTTTGCTTTTACGGACATTACCTGAATTCTGTGATGTGTAAAATATTCTAGAGGTTAGGGGATTAAATTCATTTTAACTGATCTATCAAGCATTTAGCAGGGGCAGGGCCCCAAATGGTTTTGGGGATTAATTTTGGATCAATTTGCATGTTTGCAGAAAGACGTTCTTGTTCTGTAAGACACAAGCCACACTTCTACATACCGAGTAACTTAGAGTAACTAAAAGACATGAAGCCAGGTCCCAAGTCCAAGCCAGCCGAAATGACTGAGAGTTAAATTGGATTTAAAGGCACAAGAGCTCTGCTAATCATTCTGTCAACCTATTGTGATATATGTCTCTCTGAAGCAACAGATGAACTTCTCTTTATCTCACTAAAATCCTAACGCAGATTTACAAAGATGTCTCAATGCATTTACTGTATACTAAGCTTCAAAATAAATTTCTAAAAATGTGGGGGGGGAAAACGTGGCTTCTGGGAACCTTGGAACAGAGGGGTGTCCAAAGAGGAGCACAATGGAAGACCTCTACATTGGGAAGCAGAGGACCCAGTTCTGGGTCTCGGCCTGGGGGCCCACTCTCTGGGGGAAACCTCTGGCAACTCACATCCCCTCCTTGGGCCTCGATGTTCTCATCTGGGAAATGAGGGAGGTGGATTAAGTTCCCTTTTAACACTAAATCACTGTTTCTCATGAATTGGGGCCGTGTTAGTGGGTCAAGCGAAACGAGCTTAAATTGGTGGTACCCTGGAATTGGATTCCCTGAAGGTAGAGGAGCTTTGGGGTTTGAGAGATCCCAATTAGAGATTTCAATAAAGAACTGGCCAAACAAAGAAGCAGGCCACTCTCCACAGGGTTTGGCTCCTGCATCCGCCTCAAATGCCGCCGATAATTTCCTCCAGAGCTCTTTGCAAAGGACTTCTCTCCCTTCCTGGGGAATGTCTGACTTCTGACTTTGCCCTCATTAGCAAGACTTCTGTGCATATTCCTGTGTTCCTTTTGCAAATCCCAGATTATCAAAAGATCTCAGGAGTTTAAATTTAGAGCTGGAAAGGAACTTGGAGGCTGTCCAGTTCAACTTTGTCATGAAGAACCTGAGGTACAGAGAGTTTTTATGAGTTTTAGGGGCAGCTAGGAGGCACAATGGATAGGGAGAGCACCAAGGCCTGGAATTAAGAAGATCTGAGTTCAATTCCAGGCTCAAATATTTACTATCTTTGTGATCCTGGGCAAGTCACATCACCTCTATTTGCTTCAGTTTTCTCATCTATAAAATATGTTTAATACATATATAAATGAAATATACCCTTATTACATTGATATATAATTGATATAATACATAATATAAAGATAAATATGTAAATATAAAATATAAATATGTAAAAATACAAACAGAATGAGGATAATAATAGCGTCTACCTCCCAGGATGGTTGCGAGGATCAAATGAGATAAAAATTAGAAAGCCCTTAGCACAGTGCCTGGCACCCAGTAAGCATTATAGAAATGTTAACTATTTTATGATTACTCAAGATTAGCAAGCAGCAGAGCTGAGATATGAACCAAAGTTCTTTGACTACAAATCAGATGTCCTCTATACTGCATGAGGGAGGCTGGGTGATAGAGTAAAAAGTAAATGGGGCGGGGGGGAGAAAAGATGAACAAAAAGTGAATGAGGAGTCCGATGTTTTGTTGTTCAATTGTGTCCAAATCTTCATGACTCCCTCTGGGGTCTTCTTGGCAAAGATAATGGTGGTTTGCCATTTCCTTCTTCAGCCCATTTTACACATGAGGAAACTGAGGCAAATAGGGTTAAGTGACTTGCCTAGGCTGACAGAGCTAGTAAGTGTCTGAGACCATATTTGAACTCATGAAGTTGAATATTCTTGATTTCAAGCCCAGTGTTCATGGGCCACTCTGATGCCTTGGATTCAAATCCTTCCTCTGACAATTACCCCTTTGGTAATTTTGGGCAAGTGATTTAAACCTTATTGTCACTAGTTTCTTGACTTTTAAAATGAGAGAGTTAGCAATAAGATCAGAGATATAGCAAGGATGCCCGTTATCACCATTATTATTTAATATTATTCTAGAAATGCTAGCATTAGCAATAAAAAGAGAAAAAGAAACTGAAGGAATTAAAATAGGCAGTGAGGAAAATAAACTATTACTCTTTGCAGATGATGTGATGGTATACATAAGCCTAGAAAATCAATAGAAAATTAGTTGAAATAATTACTTTAGGAAAGTTGCAAAATATAATAATCACCTTTTCTTTTTTAAACCACCTTCCATCTTGGAATCATTACTGTGCATTGGTTGTAAGGCAGAAGACTGGGTAGGGCTAGGCAATGGGAGTTAAGTGACTTGCCCAGGGTCACACAGTGAGGAAGTGTCTGAGGTCAGATTTGAACCCAGGACCTCCCATCCACCTTTTCTATATATTACCAACAAAGTTCAGCAGCAAGAGATAGAGAATTTACATTCAAAATAACTCTAGATGATATTAAATATCTGGGAATCTATTTGTCAAAACAAACACAGGAATTATATGGACACAGTTAAAAAACACTTTTCATACAAATAGATCTAAACAACTGGAAAAATATTAATTGCTTGTGGGTAGGGTGAGCTAATACAATAAAAATGACAATATTACATAAATTAATTTATTTATTTAGTGCCTTACCAATCAAACTACCAAAGAATTATTTTATAGAACTAGAAAAAATAACAACAAAATTCACCTGAAAAAACAAGAGGTCAAGAATATCAAGAGAATTAATGAAAAAAAAAAAGTGAAGGAAGGTAGCCTGGAAGTACCAGATCTCAAACTTACTCTAAAGAAGTTATCATCAAAATGGTTTGGTATTGGCTAAGAAATAGAATGGTAGATCAGTGGAGTAGATTAGATGCACCATATACAGGGGCAACTGGCCTTAGTAGTTTGATCAATCCGAAGACTTTAGCTTTTGAGATATGTAATGAAGGATTTATGCAAGAACTCATGATTTAACAAAAACTATTGGGAGAACTGAAAAACAGTAAGGTACAAACTAGGTATAGACCAATATCTCATCCCTTATACCTAGATAAGGTCAAAATGGATATATATATATGTATATATATATATATGTGTGTGTGTGTATATATATATATATATATATATATGTGCTAGATCTGTGATGGCGAACTTATGGCATGTGTGCCAAAGATGGCAGGCAGAGACCTCTCTGGATTGGCTGGCTAGGAGCTTGGTCCCGCCCCTGAACCTAGGGGGCGGGGCATACTAGCCTGCCTCCACCATCATAGGGGTTGAGTGCAGCTGAGCTAGGCTAAGCCCCAGGTGTGGCTGTGCCCCTCCACTCCACCACCCGTACCCCCACATCCCCCAGCTGAGTAGCGGCAGTGGCCATGCCTCTCAGGCCCTGGGAGCTGAAGGGTGCAGCTGGCCCAGGGCTGGTAGTTTGGCCCCATCCCACAAATACAAGGGAAGGGTATGGGGCACTGGAGCCTCTCCTTGGAGCTTGGCCCTTCCCCATGTCCCCGCCCCTATACCTGTATGCAGGGGTGGGTGGGGTATGCAGTTGTGGGTGGGGCCAGACTACGTAGGGTCCCTAAAAAATCCAAAAAGGTTCTCCATCACTGATCTAGATAATAAAGAATGATACATAAGTAAATTAGTGGAACATAGAATAGTTTACTTGGCAGATCAATGAAAAATGGAAGAATTTATGACCAAACAAGAAAGAGTATTATAAGATGCAAAATGAATAATTTTAATTATATTAAATTGAATATATTTTGTACAAACAAAACCAATATTACCAAGATTAGAAAGGAAACAACTGGGAAAAATTTTTTATAACAAATTTCTCTCATAAAGTTCAAATTTCTCAAATTTATGGAGAACTAAATAAAATTTATAAGAATATAAATAATTCCTCGGTTGACAAATGGTTAAAGGATATGAACAAGCAATTTTCAGATGAAGAAATTCAAAACTATCAATAAACATATCAATAAACAAAAAAATGTTCTAAATCCCTCTATTAGAGACATGCAAATTAAAACAATTCTGAAGTAACACTTCATACCTATCAGATTGGCCAATATGACAGTAAAGGATAAATGTTGGAGGGGATATGGCAAAATTGGGAAACTAATGCATTGCTAGTGGAGTTATAAACTGATCCAACTATTCTGGAGGGCAATTTGGAACTATGCCCAAAGGGCTATAAAACTGCGCATACCCTTTGATCCTGTAATACCACTACTGGGCCTGTAACCCAAAGAGATCATGAAAAAGGGGAAAGGGATTACTAATATAAAAATATTTACAGCAGCTGATTTGTGGTGGCAAAGAATTGGAAGTTGAGGGGATGTCCATCAGATGGGGAATGGTTGAACAAATTGTGGTATATGTTGGTGATGGAATACTATTGTGCTAATAAGAAATGATGAACTGGGTGATTTCAGAAAAAGCTGGAAAGATCTACATGAACTGATGAAGAGTGAAATTAGCAGAACCAGAACACTGTATATCATAACAGCAATACTGTGGAATGATCAATGTGAAAAACTTGGCTACTCTCAGCAATACAATGATCTAAGATAATTCTGAGGGACAATTAAAAAATATTTTATCTTTATTTTATCTTAATAACAAATTTCCACATAAGTTTTCCAAAGTTATGTGATTCGTGTTGTCTCCCTCTCTTCTTTCCTAACCTCCTTTCAGAGGTGACAAGAAATTCAATCTGGGTTATACATGTATTATCATGCAATACATATTTCTATATTATTCATTTTTGTAAATGAATAATCTTGTAAAACCAAAGCACCAAATCATATAGTCAAATAAATGCATGATAAATAATATGTTTTCATCTGCTCTAACTCCAACAATTCTTTCTCCAGAGGTGGATAGCATTCTTTTTCATAATTCCCTCAGAATTGTCAGAATTGTCCTATATCATTGTATTGCTATTAGTAGCAAAGTCTATCACATTTGATTGTCTCACATGTTTCAGTTACTGTGTACAATCGATCTCCTAGTTCTGCTTATTTCACTCTGCATCAGTTCACATAGGCCTTTCCAGTTCTTTCTGAAATCATCCAGTTCATCATTCCTTATAGCACAATAGCATTCTTCAGCCATTCCCCAATTGGGGGATATCCCTTTAGTTTCCAATTCTTTACCATCACAAAAAGTGCAGTTATAAATATTTTTGTCCAGACAGATCCTTTCCCATTTTTCTGAAGGACTTATGATTAAGAATCAGCTCCAGAGAAAGAACTGTTGGAGTCAGATGCAGATCAAAGTAAATTCTCTTCCACATTAGTTTACTTATGGTTTTATTTTGGGGTTTCAGTTTTATGTGAGTATTCTTTTACAACAATGACCAACATGGAAGTATGTTTTGCGTGATAGTACATGTTTAACCCAAGTCAAATTGCTTACCATCTCTGGGATGGGGAAGGGAGGGAGGCAATTTAGATCTAATAATTTCAGAAAACATATGTTGAAAATTGTTCTTACATGTCACTGGGAAAACAAAACATCTTTTAGTAAAACTTGGGGAAAAATGAGATTAAACTAGGTGACTTCTGAGATCCCCCTTGGATTTAGATTTTCATATGTATGAAGAAATTGGCCCTGCCTCAGCAAAGTCATGCTACATCTCAGGCACTGTGCCAATCTCTGGAGGAAAAAAGATGAAAAATAGCCCCTGTCCCATCTATGGAGATGTATGATTAGGTTAATATGGTTACTTCTTCCATTGATGCAAAATTTCAGCTGTTACTATAGAGTTAAAAATTCATTCAGCCTGTGACCAACCTGGGGATGCAACCTCCTATTTTTAGGCAGACTGATTCTCAGACGGGATCAGCCTATTGTTGGCCCCATACTTGGAGCCCATCTAACTCAGTAGGATCTGCTTCCACTGGCTCAACCTTGGAGAACCCAGGGCAGTTTTGGCACCATGATGAGGCATCAGAAGAGGACTTTAGTGGAGGAGAGAACAAGAGGATATTTAAGCTAATTCCACAGAAGTTTGAATTCAATTCAGGAAAAACGCATTTATAAGACAGCTTCCACAAGACATTTACTTCCTCATCCTCTTTTTCTCTTCTCTTTAGAATTTTAAACATTGACCCTGGCAAAAGCCCGAAGCCTCCCTTGCTCAGGGCCCCTCCCCCAAGGCTCCCAAGAAATCCCGGCTGGAGACCAGGCTTCACAGCCCTATTCCCCAGGAAAATGTTGAGTTTACGTCTGACAGTGACATCCATTACAGGGCTGTGCAGCTGTTCTCATGAAGGCAGCTTGAAGCCCTTCCGGAAACTGTTAGCATTTGTCAGCAGGCATCCTCTGGGGCCTGGCACCCCATGAATCAAGGACAGAGGGAAGAGCAACCAGCTGGGCCCCCCTAACAACCTTCCTCTCTTTGCAGATGCTGACCCTGAGATCTTTCTAACTTGTCTAGTGTCTGCCTAATCCCTTTCCCCCCACCTTCGTGCTGTTTGAATTTCTATTAAATTGGAATTTAATGGATAAGAGACATGATGTTCTTTTAGGCTTTTTAGAGCAATCTCATGGTGCTTCATAGTTGTCATTTAATAAGACAGAGGAGGGTGCAACTGTGCTTGGGCACGCACAGGTTAACCCTAGTGAGTATCATATGGTAGATAGGAACACTGGGCTTGGAGTCAGAGCATGTGGGTTCAAATCCAAGCTTTGCCACTTGTATATTTGACCTTGTAAAAATCAGTTCTCTTCCTCAGCAAAATTAGAAGAGGTCAACTTTATGATCTCTAAAGTGGCTTCCTGTTCTAAATTCCAAACTTTTATTACATCTACATTTATTTACATATATTCAGAGGGCTATGTGTGGATAGATTAAATGGATAGATAAATAGATAGATAGATAGATAGATAGATAGATAGATAGATAGATAGATANGATAGATTAAATAGATAGATAGATAGATAGATAGATAGATAGATAGATAGATAGATAAAGTAGATAGGTAGATAGATATAGATGGATGGATGGGTAGGTAGGTAGGCAGACAAAGAGATAGATAGATAGATAGATAGATAGATAGATAGATAGATAGATAGATAGATGAATGGATGGATGGATGGATGGATGGGTAGGTAGGCAGACAAAGAGATAGATAGATAGATAAATGGATGGATGAATGGGTAGACAGACAGACAGATAGATGGATAGAGAGAGAAAGAGACATAGAAAGGAAGGCAGAGATTGAGAAGAAGGCAGTAAGTAGATATATGGATAGAGGCCTTAGTTATGCTGACATGTGTTGAATAATGAACTATCATATGCATACATATAGATGCCTTAGATTACTTAGAGCTTGTGGTATGTGGGAGAAAATATAATCCTTGGAGAATTCAAGCCCAATGGAGTCAAGAATGTGGAATGGCAGTTGAAAAAAAGTATTAGTAGAGCAGGAATAGCCAGAATCAGTGTGGTGATAGCCTTGCTATATTCTCTTCCCTTGTCAGACAATATACTATGGGGAATTATGCCTAATTCTGGCCACCAAATTTTAGAAAAGACACCAGCAAACTGGTGCATGTCTGAGGAGGATAACCAAGGATATTAAAAGAAATGGAGACAGTGCCATGGGAAGAGTGGTTGAAAATACAATGAATGTTTAGTTTAAAGATTTGTGGAGGGAGATGATTACTCTGGGTATTTGAAGAGCTTTCATAGGGAAAATGATCATAAACTCATATACTGAAAACTAGAAGGTACCTCAGAGGTCACCAAGTCCAATCTTTCATTTTATAAATGGGGAAAATTCAGTTTAGAAGTGAAATGATTTATCCCAGGTCTTGGAAGCAGAACCAAGATTTGAGCCCAGTTTCTTTCCCTCCAAATCCTGTCTGTCTTCCTTGAACTGTTCTGTGCTATTCCAGAAGCCAATGGACTTGTTCTCCTTGCTCTAGAGAAGCAGAACCAGGAACAAAAGGTGAAAGTTACAGAGAAACATATTTGATCTTACTGTAAGGGAAAACTCAACCATCACGGGTTAAATTGCCTTGGGAGTTAGTGAATCCCCATCCCTAAATGTCTCTAAGTGCAGGCTTCTTATCAAGGATCATGTAGAGTGGATTCTTAGGTTCTTACATGTTGCCCTCAGTGACTTCTGAAGTTACTTACAGATCTTAGGTTCTGGAATTCTGGGATGGACCGTGGCCCTCTGCTTATTACATAGTTCTGATTTTCTACACCATCATCTATCCATCAAGTCTTCCTTCCTTCCTTCCTTCCTTCCTTCCTTCCTTCCTTCCTTCCTTCCTTC
>NC_058131.1:363252184-363262049 GCF_016433145.1 Gracilinanus agilis | reverse complement strand
AAAAAACAACATTTATCCAAAAAAAAAGAAGTTACAACCATGGGGGAAAATTGGTTGTCCATAAGTACACCAGAGCAGGTTCAAGGGGCATTAACCAGAGCTATTAGAAGGCCCAAGGTTTAAAGTTGAAGGAACCTTGGAGACCATATAAATCTGTATCTAGAGCTATATCTATCCATCTACCACTACATTTATATTTATTTATATTTAATATTTATATAATAAACTTATTTTTATTTATCTAAATCAGTGATTCCCAAAGTGGGCACTACCACCCCCTGGTGGGTGCTACAGCAATCCAGGAGGGTGGTGATGGCCACAGGTGCATTTATCTTTCATTTTAATTGCTATTAAAATTAAAAAAAATTAATTTCCAAGGGGCTAAGTAATATTTTTTCTGGAAAGAGGGCAGAAGGCCAAAAAAGTTTGGGAACCACTGATCTAAATGAACTATTTGTCTAAATGAACTGTTTATGTAAATAAACTAACTATATATTTATATAATGAACTATCTATATTTACATTTACAAATATATCTACCTTGAAATATTAATATATATTTCATTTATAAATATATAGAAATTTATATTTACAAATATAAACATAGAGGTAGATAGAGTATTATCTATGTAGATATCTACAGATAAATATAGTCAAACCTCCTTATTATATGGATAAGAAGACTTGGGTCAAAAGAGGAAATGATTTGGCCAAAGTCACACAGAGAGCAATTGATAAACTCAGAGTTTGATACAGGTATCCAAATGCCAAAGCCAGTGTTTTTCTCTCTGTATCATATCGTCCCTTTATTAAATATCTTTTGTGTTCATATCACCTTAATTTTTCAAATTTGTCTTTCGTAATTCCTTTATTCCTTGTAACAAAGAATTTAAAGGAAGGATTGGTTTGGGGTGGCATGAGGCAGTTCTGTAAACTAACCAGCATACCAATAGTATAGAGACAATGTTGTGCTCTCACAATCCCTGACTTCCTCAAAGAAGAGAATTATTTTCTTAACTCTTCTGTGATGCCAAGCTTGGTTCAGTGTTTAGTTTTAGCATCCCCTTTCCATTTATATTATAGTCATTGTGTGCATTGTTTTCCCAATTGTGCTAAAACTTCACTCTTCTTCAGTTGATGTAAGTCTTCTCATGCTTCTGCAAATTATTCATACAATTGTTTCTTATGGTGCCATAGTATTCGTGTAGCAATTTGTTTAGCCATTCCCCCAAGCAATAAGCATCTCCCTTGTTTTTATTTCTTTGTTACTACAAAGAATATTGCTAAGAATATTTTGAGCTAAGTGGGACCTTTCTCTTTGCTGCCATCTTGGAGGATAAACCCAGCAATAAGATCTCTGGCTTAAAGGGTAGGGATGTATTAGTTGCTTTCTTAGCAGAATTGCCAATTGTGCATGCTGCTTCTCTTTTGCCTTTCCCCTTTATCTGCCAAAGGACTTTCCAAAATAAGAACTCTGTTTCCCACTCTGCCCAGAGGAGAGTCTAAATATGGTCCTGTCTGTTCTCCACATCAAGGTTAATTAGCAAAGATGGCAAAGAAACAGCCTAAACAAGCTAGAGGAAGGTTTTAGTCTATTTGAATGCCACTCACAGATAGAGAAATCTCATTACATCTGTTGTCCTTAATGAAAACAGCCCCTAGATCTTCCAAACACTTTTCCTAACCAGAAACCTGAAGCTCTTCCCCTCTCCTCTGCCACTGAAAGATAATGGTGGTTCTGGGCTCCAAAATGCCTGAGGATTTTTTTAAAAGACTATTAGAGAGCATTAGAAAGAACATTGGACTTGGGTTCATATGCCAGCACTAACACATGGCTGTGTGACTTTGTGTAAGTCACTTAACTTTATTAACACCCAGTTTCTTCTTTTGTAAATTAGGGGGAAAGGTTATAAGATTATAGCTAGAAAGGCCTCAAAGATGATCTAGTCCACCTACATTCCCCACTCCCGCCCTTCACTTATAGTTGAAGAAACTGAGGTCCAGAGACACTAGCATGACCTACTTTACATGCTAATTAGAGGAAAACCTTTATAAACCTCAAGGTACTCTAAAAAATGTAATTTCTGTTGTTTTTATTCAGCAAACATTTATTAACCTGCTATTTTCAAGTGCTAGAGGAGATCAGAAAAGTAGAAAATTCCAAGAAGTCTGATCTGTCTATTAGATTCAAACTTTAAGATAAAGCTCAGTGATCATTGGATTATTCTCAGCTTTACAGTGGGCAGCGGGTAGCCTTCTGTATAATGGGGAAGGAACAGGGTTTTACTTTGCAGGTTCCAAAGCATCCCTGGGAACAAACACAATGCATTGCCAGGAAAGGATCTGTTCATTCCTTGGAAGACCAAGGCCTCGAGGAACAGTCCCTGTGCATGGCCAAACCATGGACAAGAAAGTGAGCCTGAGGATTCTGTTTCCCACCCCTGCCCCCAGCAGGAAACCATGCTGAGAGCTGACATTCCTGTACCCGCTGAGAGGGGAAGGCCATAAAAATGGATCCTCTAGAGATGGCACTGGGGATGCGTTGTAATATCTCCTGGTGGTGTCAACATGCCATAAAGCATTCATGTTTGGCTGACAACAGCTGCTCCTGAGTTTGCCAAAGGCATAGAAACATGAAGACACGTGGCACCTCGCCTACCCATCTTGTTCAGTTCCACAGTGTTTCTGCCTCTTAAAGAATGAATCAGAAAACATTCGACCAAGTTTTCCTCTCCCAACACAAATAGACTTCCAGGGGATTTTTCCCGTGTTCCTTTTTTTTTTTTTTTTTTTTTGCAAGTAAGTCATTCCTCTTCAAAGATGAAAAGTATTTCCCTCTGGGCACCAGAAAAGTACAACATGTATTTCCCTTAAAGACAAACAGTAGGAATGAGGTGGTGAGGGGCAGTAATGTTTTTATGTTTCATTAGGGCATTGAAATAGATGAGGAATCCATCCGTGCCCTACAGGAGCAGCAGTGCTGAAAAGAAAGAGAAGGCAGTGTAGATACTCCTTAGCTTTTGGTAGGATGCACTCTCAGGAAGCAAATGGTGTCTGGGTAGCTGATCTCTTTGGAGAGTTTTATAAATACATGTTTGTGGGCACCCTATAGGGAATTTTCAGCCTATGAGTCTTCTGTAATTAGAATTATATCTAACGCCAATAGAAACACCTAGATAGCAGAGGGAATATAGTGCTGGAATTGCAGTCCAAAAGACCCAAGTTCAAATCTGGCCTCAGACACTTACTTGCTGTGTGACCCTGGGCAAGTCACTTACCTGCTTCCTCCTTTAGATTATAATGGGGATAATAATAGCACCTGTCCCCAGGGTTGTTAAGATGATCGAATGAATTATTTGTTAAATGCTTTACAAATCTTAAGGCTCTATATAAATAGTAGCTATTATTATTATATGCTACTCTTACTATTATCTCAACTAGATGTAGGCCTTCTCTTTCCCTAGGGACCAGAATCACTCTCTGTAGGCTCTGATGGGGACTTAGCCTGGGCTCCATGGGGAAACATCTGATGTGGGAGCTTCCATGACAACATGTCAAGACTTCAAAAAGTTTTTTTTTTACAGTTTTTCATCTAGATGATCACTTTCTCCAACTGTTCATATCCCAGGCCATCCAAGAAGAAAGTGCTTGGCAAATTTTAAATAGATTCAGAGATTACTATTATTATTTTTATTACCTTCTTCAGCCTGTGAGTTAGGAAGTGAAGGAATTATTGGATGGATGGGGAATCAAGTTGAGAGTTGCATAAGTTACTGTGGCTGAAACATAAATCAATTGGTGGCCAGCCTTTCAGCAATGAGTCTCTCCTCACTTAGCTAGGTTGAACCTTGGATGTGAGAAACACAGTCCATTGCTGGGCCAGTACTCAAAGCCTTTCCAACATCTTGGGACCTGCCAGAGCTTGTACTACTCTGTTGGCATTGCTTTGAGAACCACAGGTCATTTCTATTCCTTGAGGACCTGACTTTAGTGAGAGGTCATTATGATGCTCACTAATAATTATCATAACATTGTAATAATAGCCTATTTTATAGCACCCTTTATGGTTTATTAATTGTTTTAGATATGTTAGATAGACAGACTGATGGACAGACTGATAAACAGACAGATTGATAGACATAGACTGACCAAAAGATAGACTGATAGACAGATAGACAAACTGTTAGATAGACATAGATAGCTACATAGATAAAACATTTCTGAAACTCTGTGTCAGACTATTCTAAGCACAGAAAATACAAATATAAGCAAAAAGCAAGTCATTCAGGGCCCCTAATAAATTTATATTCTAATGGGAAAAGATAATGCAAAGGAATGAACTGAGAAGCCCTTGCTTCTCCTGTCTCCCATGTGGGGGGGGCAGGGTCCCAAGGAAGCCAGGGAAGTCATATCATAAAACAGATTTGGAGCATGGCACATGTAGGTGCTTCCTCAAATGGAGGTCCAAGGATAAACTCACCAATGAGAGGAAAAGACTCTAGAGGTAGAAGCATTGCTAGCAGGAAGGAGAATCTAAGACTTAGAGAAGAAAGCCACATGGAGTGGATAGAACTCTGGACTTGGAGTCAGGAAGGCCTGTGCTCAACTCTTGATTCTGACACTTAGTTGTGTGACCCTAGGCAAGTCATTTAACTTCTCTGAACATCAGTATCCTCTTTTGTAATATGGGGGAGTTTAGTTAGATGTTCTCCAAGGTCCCTTACAGAACTAAATCTATGATCCTCTATAGGCTCACCATCCTCATCTCCATTTCTTAAATACAATCCCTAGTTTTCTTCCAAGTTCAGATCACATGCTATCATTGCTGCTGCTAGTGCTCTTCATTCACACAAATTATTTTCAACTTATTCTGTATATACTTTTATACATATGTGTATAAAAGGAATGCCCCCTCTTCCCCGATCTCCATCTCTTGCTTCCCTGGCTTCCTTCAAGTCTCAGCTAAAACTCAAGCCCCTTTACAGGAAGTCCTTCTTGGTCCCTCTTGTGTCTAGTGTCTTCTCTTTGGAATATCTTCTATTTATGGTTCATGGCTTGTTTGATGCATGGAGTTATTTGCATGTTGTCTTCTCTGTTACACTGAGTTCCTCAAGGACAGAGCCTATCTTTTGCCTTTCTTTTTACTTGCAGCACTTAGCACAGTGCCTGGCACATAATCAACACTTAACAAATGTTTATTGACTGATTGGTTGACAGTTGAAGAATCTCAGACCCAAAGAGTTTATTGATTTATTGGATATCAGAAGTCAGTAGTGCATAAAAGGTACTAGAAACATTTTGTTCACCCAATAAACCTTTGTGTGACCCAGAGCTGGTTGGTTACCCTTTGCATTCAAAGAGGACCAAAATGACATCACTATGTCAGGGTCATTGTACAGTGTGTCCGACTGTGGCTGATTAGATCAATATGAACTTGGAAGGCTCTACCACAAGTTGGGCACAAATAGCCTGTATGAACATTTGGGATGGTGATGTCTCTAAATTTGCACATCTCATGTTTTTTTATTTTTTTTAACATTTTTAATATTTATTTTTTAGAAAAGTTAACATGGTTACATAATTCATGCTCTTTCCCCTTCACCCCCTTGGCTCCCCCCACCATGGCTAATTTCCACTGGTTTTAACATGTATCTTTGATCAAGACCTATTTCCAAATTGTTGATAGTTGCATTGGTGTGGTAGTTTCGAGTCTACATCCCCAATCACGTCCACCTCAACCCATGTGTTCAAGCAGTTGTTTTTCTTCTGTTTCCACTTCTGTAGTTCTTCCTCTGAATGTGGGTAGCGTTCTTTACCATAAATCCCTCAGAATTGTCCTGGATCATTGCATTGCTGCTAGTACAGAATTCTATTACATTCAATTTTACCATAGTATATCAGTCTCTGTGTACAATGTTCTTCTGGCTGTGCTCCTTTCGCTCTGTATCAGTTCCTGGAGGTCTTTCCAGTTCACATGGAATTCCTCCAGTTTATTATTCCTTTGAGCACAATAGTATTCCATCACAATGTCTTAGTATTATGAACGTGGCTTTGAAATGTTTTATATGATTGCATATATAAAATCTATATCTGATTGCTTACTGTCACAAGGAGGGGGAAGGGACAGAAGGAAGGAGGTATCTTTGCCAAGAAAATCTCAAAATGGAGCCATAAAGAACCAGATACAACTGAAAAACAAATAAACAAACGATGAGCTCATCGTCTGTCTGACAGGCTAGATTTCTGATATTCAGTATCATCATACAATAGGAGATGTCTGATCCTTCTCATTAAAGATTTGAGAAGAGAGAGAGAGGAGATTTTGGAACCATCTCCATGTAGTCAATACTTGATATTAAAAAAGGAATAGGTCCCCCTGAAGATATTGAATCAGAAGGAGGAAACCAAAAGGCTCTGTTGAGCCTAGGAAGAGAACTTGGGGAAGAGGGAGAAAGATTGACCCAAACTCAAAGGGTTAGAGAGAGAAGAACCAGTAAAGAAGTCAAAAAGATTAAATGAGAAGGACAATTTTTTTTTCTTGGTTCAGAACTCCTAGTAAATATAGATGAGGAATTGTTACACAATTTATATTCTTAGAGAATTGCCTTGGGCACTGAAAGACTAAATTACTTTCTCAGAGTTGCATAGCTAGTATATGTCAGAGGCAGCACTTACCTGAAGGTCATTCTGGAGAATTAGTGGAAAATGTTGTCATGGAAAAGGATAATGGAAAAGGAAGAGGAGTATCAAGGAAGAGAGGATGAAAATTCATCTTTCTATCTTATCTGGATTTGTGCAAACAAACTGGGAAAACTGAGTCACTAGTGGTAGTCCAGAGTTACTGGGAACTGAATGTTAGAAAGGTTTATGTTTGTGTACTTTTGGGGATAAGACATGTAAGTAATATATTTCATTTTTTTTGAGGTGATGGGATCAACTTTATATGCGATTATTCTTTCAGTCTCCTCCCTTTTATTAGATATAGGGGGAAGGAAGATGTCTAATAAATTAAGTAACATATAATAGGTGGCTCAGGATCTCAGCTCTAATAGACTGGATTCAGTCTTTGGAGGCCTTTCAATAACATCCTTTTAAAATGCAAATTAAAATAACAGATTTAACTTCAAAGCTCTCAACTTTGGCAAAGAAAATAAAAGAAAAAATCAGAGTTGGAGAAACTGTGGGAAGATGGGCACTACTAATATATATTGTTCATGGAGCCATGAAATAGTCCAAATATTCTGGGAAACATTTTGGAACTCTGCCAGGAAAGTCATTGAACTTTAACCCAGAGATTCCATTATTGCACAGCTACCCAAAGACACAAAGATCCTGTGCAAACTAAAATATTAATAAGGCCATTTTTGTAGTAGCAAAGAACTGGAAACAAAGGGGATACTTGTCAATTGACTGGACAAATTGTGGTATAAGAATATAACAGCTTATCATTACATCATAATACATGATGAATATGAGAAATTCAGAGAAACATTGGAAGGCTTGTCTGAACTGACATAAAATAGCATAGTAGAACTAGCAGTGCAATATATCAAGCTATCAATTAACCAATGGGTATTTTAAAAATATATACTATGCCAACAACCATGTGAGGTGCCAGAAGACAAGTACAAAGAATGAAATAATCTCTTCTCTAAATAAGTTTACATTCTAATCAAGAATGCAAGTATATATAAAAATAAAAATACCCTAAATAGAAAGTTATTAAAAGTATATATACCTATATTTTTACAGGTTATCTTCTGTATTCAAATCTAAGCTCCTTGACAGCAGTAGCTATTTTTGTTTTTATTTAAATCATCAGTCCTTATTATGGAGCCTGGCAATATAGAAGGTAGTTATTAAATGCTTGCTGAATGATTGGTTGAGATGTTTGTAGCAAGAGGCTTATTTATTAAGTGATCCAGAATGTAAAATAGGCCACTGAGCTTGATTCAGGAAACCAAACTGAGCTAATTCCCCAGTGAACATTGCTCTAGTATGGAAAAAAAGGTGTGTGGGGGGGGAGAATTCGGCACTGTATGTAGCAGTTTGGGGAAGTTTTGGGAAGTCAAGCTGCCTCTCTGGCCAGAAAGATCCAGGATGCTTTATACTTCACTGAAACTCAGGGATGAGGGATGTCTAGAATAAGATCATGAACTCTAAGGCTTGAAGAGGGCACAGGGTTAACTGTATTCAAACTTTTCATTTTATTTTTTAAAATCAAACTTTTTATTAAAAATAGCATTGAGCATCAATACAAACAATTGGACTTGGAAACTATTTACATTTGAAATAATTAGGTGTTTTTTTTTCAGTAACTGTAACAAAAAATTTTCATTTTCTTTAAGTCTTACCAGGATTTTTTATTCCTTCTCAGTAACTTTTCATTTCCTCTGATAGCAGTTGGTATATACTGCATTCTTCTGTTTCTTTTTTCTATTTTCATTATTTCATAAAGGTCTTTCTAGATTTATTTATATTCTTCACACTTGTTTGACTTAGTTACCTCATTAATGGGCCATAATTTCTTTAAATACTTTCCCATTGTTGGATATTTGAGGTGTTTCTAGTATTTTGCAATGATATATGATGATGCTATGAAAGTTTTGAGACAAATAATTTTGATGTCTTGGATATTATATTCAGGGAATATTGACAATAATGGAAATATTGTCAATAACAATAAATTATAATAGTAATAATAACAATAATGATGATAATAAAAATATTGGGTTTTTTAAAAAACCCTTATCTCCTACCTTAGAATCAATACTATATATATTGGCTCTAAGGCAGAAGAGTGGTAAGGGCTAGGTAATGGATGTTAAGTGACTTGCCCAGGGTCACACAACTAGGAAGTATCTGAGGCCAGATTTGAACCCAGGACCTCCCATCTCTAGGCCTGGCTCTCAATCCACTGAACCACTCAGCTACCCCCAGTTAAAAATTTGTTAATAAGCATTTATTAAACACCTGCTGTGATAGGCCCTATACTTAGTACTGAGGATACACAGAAAGGTGAAAGATAGTCCTTACTCTCAAATGACAGAAAATGTGAAAACAAGTAGATACAAACAAAATATTTTCAAGACAAATTGGAGAACAGAAGGAAAGGACTAAAATTAAAGGAGTTCAGGAAAGTCTTCTCGGGAAAGTTGGGATTTTAGCTTGAAGGAATCCAGGGAAGTCTAGAGGGAGAGATGAGGAGGGAAGAGGATTCTGGGTTTGGGGAAAGCCAATCAAAATGCCTGGAGTCAGAATATGGAATGTCATATTTAATCCTCTTTTTCTGCCCTTAGTTTAAAAAAAATGTTGATGTTTGACAAATTCATATGAAAAAGAAAACCAAAAAAGTTTTTTAAAAAATAAAATGATACAAAGTGAAGTGAGAAGAACCAGGACAACATTGTACCCAGGAACAGCAACATTGTATGATGATCAACTGCAAAAGACAGCTATTCTCAGCAATGCAACGATCTGAAGGACTTAACGATGAAAAATGCTATTCAGTGTCAGAGAAAGAACTGATGGAATCTGCATGCATATTGAAGCATACTTTTTAAATTTATTTATTATTCTTGGGTTTTTTAGTTTATATTTTCTTTTGCAGCATGGCTAATATAGAAATGTGTTATATGACTCACTGCACATGTATTTTATATACATATAAAATACATATATATATATATATATATTTACTTGCCTTCTCAAGGAGCAGGAAGAAGAGAAAAGAAGGAAGACAATTTGGAATTCAAAATGTTTTTTAATGTTAAAATTTTTTGTTTACATGTAATTGAGAAAAAGTAAGATAAAAATCAAATATTTAAAAAAGTTACACAGTAGAATTGAAGTTATGGAGTTCTTT
>NC_058131.1:363209129-363251393 GCF_016433145.1 Gracilinanus agilis | reverse complement strand
CTGTATGTAGCAGTTTGGGGAAGTTTTGGGAAGTCAAGCTGCCTCTCTGGCCAGAAAGATCCAGGATGCTTTATACTTCACTGAAACTCAGGGATGAGGGATGTCTAGAATAAGATCATGAACTCTAAGGCTTGAAGAGGGCACAGGGTTAACTGTATTCAAACTTTTCATTTTATTTTTTAAAATCAAACATTTTATTAAAAATAGCATTGAGCATCAATACAAACAATTGGACTTGGAAACTATTTACATTTGAAATAATTAGGTGTTTTTTTTTCAGTAACTGTAACAAAAAAATTTTCATTTTCTTTAAGTCTTACCAGGATTTTTTATTCCTTCTCAGTAACTTTTCATTTCCTCTGATAGCAGTTGGTATATACTGCATTCTTCTGTTTCTTTTTTCTATTTTCATTATTTCATAAAGGTCTTTCTAGATTTATTTATATTCTTCACACTTGTTTGACTTAGTTACCTCATTAATGGGCCATAATTTCTTTAAATACTTTCCCATTGTTGGATATTTGAGGTGTTTCTAGTATTTTGCAATGATATATGATGATGCTATGAAAGTTTTGGGACAAATAACTTTGATGTCTTGGATATTATATTCAGGGAATATTGACAATAATGGAAATATTGTCAATAACAATAAATTATAATAGTAATAATAACAATAATGATGATAATAAAAATATTGGGTTTTTTTAAAAACCCTTATCTCCTACCTTAGAATCAATACTATATATATTGGCTCTAAGGCAGAAGAGTGGTAAGGGCTAGGCAATGGACGTTAAGTGACTTGCTCAGGGTCACACAACTAGGAAGTATCTGAGGCCAGATTTGAACCCAGGACCTCCCATCTCTAGGTTTGGCTCTCAATCCACTGAACCACTCAGCTACCCCCAGTTAAAAATTTGTTAATAAGCATTTATTAAACACCTGCTGTGATAGGCCCTGTACTTAGTACTGGGGATACACAGAAAGAAAGGTGATAGTCCTTACTCTCAAATGACAGAAAATGTGAAAACAAGTAGATACAAACAAAATATTTTCAAGACAAATTGGAGAACAGAAGGAAAGGACTAAAATTAAAGGAGTTCAGGAAAGTCTTCTCGGGAAAGTTGGGATTTTAGCTTGAAGGAATTCAGGGAAGTCTAGAGGGAGAGATGAGGAGGGAAGAGGATTCTGGGTTTGGGGAAAGCCAATCAAAATGCCTGGAGTCAGAATATGGAATGTCATATTTAATCCTCTTTTTCTGCCCTTAGTTTAAAAAAAATGTTGATGTTTGACAAATTCATATGAAAAAGAAAACCAAAAAAGTTTTTTAAAAAATAAAATGATACAAAGTGAAGTGAGAAGAACCAGGACAACATTGTACCCAGGAACAGCAACATTGTATGATGATCAACTGCAAAAGACAGCTATTCTCAGCAATGCAACGATCTGAAGGACTTAACGATGAAAAATGCTATTCAGTGTCAGAGAAAGAACTGATGGAATCTGCATGCATATTGAAGCATACTTTTTAAATTTATTTATTATTCTTGGGTTTTTTAGTTTATATTTTCTTTTGCAGCATGGCTAATATAGAAATGTGTTATATGACTCACTGCACATGTATTTTATATACATATAAAATACATATATATATATATATATATTTACTTGCCTTCTCAAGGAGCAGGAAGAAGAGAAAAGAAGGAAGACAATTTGGAATTCAAAATGTTTTTTAATGTTAAAATTTTTTGTTTACATGTAATTGAGAAAAAGTAAGATAAAAATCAAATATTTAAAAAAGTTACACAGTAGAATTGAAGTTATGGAGTTCTTTAGTTAGATTAATTTAGCTCGCCATAATTCTTATTTCCCAAAACATCTGAGTTAACCAATTTTACTGTTATTCAAAGAAGTCAGAGGTAGAATGAGCTGTAAATATCATTTACCCCAAGCTCTTTGCTTTTCAGATGAGGAAACCAAGGCTCCTCACAAATCACTTTCTATATTAAGCCTTTCCTAATCTCAGCTGCTGGTGGCTGACTTCAAAGTGAGAAAGCCCTGGGTTTTGAGATTTATCCTTAATATATACAAGCACCATAACACTCTTCTAGTCATTTAATGTCTTGGTGCTCTAACCAAATTTCTACATTGTCAAAAAAGTGCCAAATTTTAGAGGGAGTTTCTTCACCTAGGAGTGATTTCACAGGTTCAACCTCTATCACATACATATACATACATACTACATATATGTATGAGAATGTGAGATATATTGTTATTATTAATAGTAATTAATTACCAGGTCTATAATTTGAGATTTTCTGATTCCACATGCCATATTCTTTTACTACCTCATATTATGGAGTATTCATGAGCAAAATCATACCCTGTGCTTCCAAGATTCCAGTGTACAACAAGTTAACAACTTTACTGATAGCCCATACCCTATACCTTCATCTCTCCAACACCATCCCCTTTCACATTCCATGATTGTGGGGGTAATTCATAAAACCTCTTAATTTAGGGCCTTGAATTCACCCCAATCTTTATCCTGTCTTCTGACCCCTGGAGAGACAAGGTCACTGGTCACAGCTCTTCCCACACTTTGGTGCCTGTTTCTTCTCCATCCTACCCCCTGGAGGGCTACCCTTATTGTGGACTAGCTCAGCTGTCCAGCAGAACTCGCCCCTGGTCTTATATCTGTCATCAGCACTTATAGGACAAGCATTTGAATTTTAACTCAGGCACAGGTGGGTTAGCTGAGAAGGAAGAGGTGAATCTAATATTTCATTTCAAGAATATTATTCCTGAATGTTTCTTGATTATTTGGAAGAAGGGAAATGAAACAACTTACCTTCTTCCAGATCATTATAAAAGCTAAAATTTCTGTAGTACGTTAAGGTTCCTTGAGGACAGGAATTATTTACATTTTTGTTCATATCTCTGGCTCTTCTCACAATGCCTGACACATAGTAAGAGCTCCAGCAGTACTTGTGGAATTGAATATCATTTGACTCACCATGATCCTGTGAGAGAGGCAAGGGAAGTATTGTTTCCCCATTTTATAGATAAGAAAATTGAACCTCAGAGAGGTAATAATTTGCTTAAGGTCATGCAATAACTATAGGCCAAAGTCTGAACTCAAACTTGTACTGTACTTATGATAGATTTAGTGCAAGCTGTCCACTATATTACATTTTTCTTTCATCATCATTATCATCTTCATTGTCATCATTATTGTCATCCATGTCATCTCCACCATCCTGTCAGTTTCTAGAGTTATCCCCAAGATGCTCTTAGTCTACAGAAGATGAATTTATATTCATCTTATTTGAAACATGTCCAACAACAAAAAACAGTTATTTTATTCACATCAGTGCAATAATCCCTAGAATATTAAACACAAAAGTTATTAAATGGAGAATAGTGACTTGTCCCAGAATCACTTCTATCTAAATGCCATCAAACTAGATAAAAAGAATAAAATAACAAAAACAATAATGATGATGATAACAAGCAATATTTATATAAAAAAACCTTTGAGGTTTTCAAAGCATTTTATTTAATATATCCTGTTGCATCTTCACAAAAACCTACACTAATAGGTAGTTAAGAGGTTTTTCAGAAGATAAAGAAAGATGGTCCTGGAATCAGAAAGCCCAATTCAAATCCTTCCCCAGACATTTGTTAGCTAAGTTACCCTGAGAAAGACATTAAACTTCTGTCTGCCTCCATTTCCTCATTTGTAAAATAGGGATTATAAGAGTACTTACTTCCCAAGATTGTCATGAAGATCAAATGAGATATTTATAAAGCACTTTGTAAACCTAAAAGTACAATATAAATGTTATTTATTAACTTTGTTACTACTACTCCCATGTTACAGATGAAGAAAATGAGGCTTAGAGAAGCTACATTAACTTACAAAGAGATAGTATTAAGGGTAGAGTTTGAACCCAAGTATTCCTGACTCCAAGTTCAACATTCTGTCCATTATGACACTTTGTCTTCCCCTAGTAGTAAACTATGGCATAGTATTTAAAAAAATTTTAGTTGAATGTCTTTTTATTAGTATATAGTAAACATTTTATTTTCCCATTCCATTTACAATCTTATTAAGTTATAGTTAATATAACAATGAATAACTTTAATTTTAGCATTTAAAGTTTCTTCATTAACAAAAATGTCTCAAAAAGAACACTTTACATATAATTTACATTCTAAGAAACTTTTTAGAAAGGTTTTAAAGTTTTCTTTTTAAGCATTCACACTCTCAGTTAAAGTAGTACGCAACTTGGAATTGCACTAAAGATAGCACCAGTTGATGGAAAAGGCATTAACTTTTTTAAAATAGAAAAAGATATACTTCCAAAAGTTCGAATTTTAAATGGACACTTCAATAGCAAGTTAATTCAAAATATAAAATAAAGCTCCAATGCAAAATACTTAAAATTTTCCCATAAAGGCTCCGACCAAGCTCTCTATATAAAATACCCACACCTTTGAGATATAACTCATTGTAAACCCATCCTTTCACCAATATGGCTTAGGCTACCTCATTAAGCTTACATAAAACCTTTACCCCTTGAATTTACTGAATTTCTAGCATCAAAGAAAGCAAAGGTTTTGAGTGAAAAGAAGGGAGGTGCTAGGGTAATATAAGAGAGATCTATAAGAGATTTTGTTGTTCAGTCGTGTTCAACTCTTTATGACCCCATTTGGAGTTTTCTTGGCTAAGATATTGGAGTAGTTTGCTATTTCCTTCTCCAGCTCATTTTACAGATGAGGAAACGGAGGCAAACAAGATTAAGTGACTTGCCCAGGGTCAAACAGCTAGTGTCTGAAGCCAGATTTTAAAATACTTTTTATGCATTCTTCCTTTTTCTGTTCTTCTTCCCTTCTCCTGTTCTTTTTACCTTAGTTTGCATTTTATGTCCTTTCCCATATTTATACCTTTTATCTATCTGTCAAAGTTTTATTCACTGATGGTATTCAGAGCCAAAGAAATTACTATTCTCTGCTGTAATATAGGATTTTAACTTTGCCATGTAGGCTTAGGGAAACTGACAGGTTTATTACACTGCTTTATAATATAATATTACCGACAGTAATACCTTGGTTTTCGTTGACACCAGTTATCATGGTTTTGGTTTTCGTTGATTTTTTTTTCCAGAAAAGTTGGTCTCGGTTGCCTCAAATTTCGTCAGGGTGTCCACTTGACTTTAATGCTAAATTCGTGAGGAAAAAAAAAAAAGGTAACCCATGGATTCTCCTGCTCAGTGTGAGCAATACATGTTTTGAAAAGCAAATAAATCCATTTATCCATACAGATAGCAAATGAAAATCAGATAAAGCATATGGAGGAGAATACATATCTGACTATACAAAATGCATTGAGTTCTCTCATTGGGAGTGAGATGTCTCATATCAGACAAGTAGAAATTCTCCCATAGTATCTCAGCTGAGAAGAGGGACATAATCAAAGTAACAACTCCTCTACATGTCATCTTCTTTCCAAAGGCTTTCCAGATAATGCCTTGATACTGTGTAAATGGAATTAGCTCGAGCCCATTAATAGTCAAAAATCTACCCATCCTAGGTGTAGAAATGATGTAATCCTAACCTCCCTTAGTGGGGAGGGGAGATGAGTTACCTACACGTGACAATAAGTAACAAATCAAGAATATAAAATGAATATAAAACATTTAGCATGTGATTATATACAGACTGCGTAAAGATGGACGTATGTGAAAGGCAAAAGTAATTTTGGGTAATACAGAAAGGAAGTTTGGGTAATGTAGTTTTAGGGATTCAAGATAATTCTAACTATACAATTGCCTTGTGTGTAAATAGAATTAGCCAGATCCCATTAATAGTCAAAAATCTACTCAACCCAGGCGTGCTAATGATGTCACTCCCACCTCCCTTAGTGGGGAGGGGAGACGAGTTACCCACACGTGACAATAAGTAACAAATCAAGAATAAGGGACTGCCCTTTGGGCAGTCCAAATCAATCAGGTAGGTAAAAAGTAGGAATAAAGAGAAAGGGAGAGGCTAGTCCAGGCCAAAAGCCTGGATGGAGAGAGAAGGTTAAGGGGCGAAATAAATGAAGCTGTAAGCCACAAGGCCAATAGCCAGATAGGCAGAGTTTAGAATTGGCCCAGCTAGTCCAAGGAAGTCAGCCTAACTTACCCACGTGACAATACAGAGTGTAAGTTCTCTGTGGTCTCAGGAGATGCTTCTGCTCCCAGTTCGAGACGGCAACTCCCCCCACAGGAAGTTCACTAACTTACTTAAAGAGATAGTGTCTTTCATCACTTCCTGTGGTCCATCTCTAATTCAAATGGACAAATGGCAGCTTTCATATTCGTTGATTTTTTTTTCCAGAAAAGTTGGTCTCGGTTGCCTCGAATTTCGTCAGGGTGTCCACTTGACTTTAATGATAAATTCGTGAGATAAAAAAAAAGGTAACCCATGGATTCTCCTGCCTCGGTTTTCATTGATTTAGGATTTTGCCAATTGTTTTTGGACAGATTATCCATGAAAACCAAGGTATCACTGTAATTGTCACATAGGATTTAAAAATTCAGCAAACACTCATGAGCTTTTCTGGTCATGGGTCATTAGTCCACTACCACCAGTCCTCTTCTCTAGGGAAGTGGAATTGGACATAAGCTTAATTAGTTCCATTCATATAGAAAATAATTGAGTAAAACTGTGTAGCATCAGGATTTTAATAAACAGAGAATTATGAGGCCATCTCTCTGAGAATATTAACATTAACAACGAATGGATCTTTTCACTAGCCTCCTTCTCTGCAAAAGATCCCTTGTATAAGGATGGCGCATGGGACAAAAAGAGCCAGAAGAAGGCTCTTGGTGACATTTACTGACAGTTGGGACCAGAGAGGGAATTCTGGGTAATTCTCTGGAGGAGGGAGGAGAAAGAGGAGGAGGACTTCCGGAGAGGACTGGAGAGAGGGAGGAAGAGAACATCTTAGCTCTAATCCAGTCCTGAGGGATTCCTGAGGATTTTTCTTTGGACATTGAAACCCTGATTCCCTGGTCAAAGGCATCCCATCGCTTCTCACCCATCAAGACTTCAACCAACAAGTTAGCTAAGTTTTGGGACTCCATTTTGGGAGTGATCTCTTAGGCTTCTTCTCCCATTAACCAACCTTGCTGAGAGACTTTCCAGTCTAACTTAACAATTATAGAAAAGGATAGAAATAGAAACAGAAAGAGAAGAGGCGGGGGGAAGACGCTTGGGAGTGGGAACCCCAGAGGTTCCCACCTGACTGACGAATGCAATAGAAATAGAGGACACCCCCAAATCCCTCTGCCCTTCACCCATTTCCCTAACCCCTGAATTGCAAAGAATAAAAGCCATTCATTAGTCAGATAGCATTCCAGAGTGCCTGAGGGACAAGGAGGAGGGGAATCACAGCTTGGTCTGGCTGCCTCCATCTTGGAGCCAGACCACCCACTGTGAAGTTGACTGACCTCAGGGGAGGATTGTGTGAACCCCACCCTCATTCAGAATTTGTTTGGGGTCCCCCATACCTCATCTTATAGGGAAGCCTTGCCCCCAAATCCTGTGAGGTGGCAAGACCATCCAGGTCACCCAGTTTCGGGGTGACACCCCCTCGAAGTCTCAGCAGTGCATATTTGGCAGGAAGGGAGAGCTAGAAGAGAGTCTCTCCTCGTAGACTCTCTCTCTCTTCCATCCCTAACATTGATTATTACTGGCTCTCTTTATTCTTATACTTGCGAGTCTTGCCTTTAATTTATAAAGGGAGTTGTATCCTCTTTTTGACTGGTCTAAGAGTTCAACTTTGGATCTCCCCTCACAGTTGGCATAGAGAACTTCAACTCCTCTCTCATTACTTTATCACAGGGAAGACAGGTCTTTGTCCATACAAAGAAGATGCCAGTGTACCCTTTCTTCTCTTCCACATGACTGGGCCAACCTACTTTTCAAATGGGTCATAGTTCACCATGGCTTTAATCCTTTTAGGATCTTAACAAAAGAAAAGATCCCAACCCAATTTGATAGCTTGGGTCAGGGGCACTGGGAGTTACACCCACCTGGAAGCAGGCTGTTTTTGTTTAACCCTAGGGAGGCCAAGGGAAATCGATTTCATATAGAAATACCATTAAAGTTAATACAATTCAATATTAATTTTCCTCACTCTCAAAAGGAGCCAAACTAGGAGAACCTTATACACAGAGACGGATACACTATGGCACAATTGAATGTAATGGACTTCTGTACTAGCAGCAATGCAATGATCCAGAGCAAGGCTGAGGGACTTATGAGAAAGAAAACTAGCCACATTCAGAGGAAGAACTGTAGGAGGAGAAACACAGAAGAAAAACAACTGCTTGAACAAATGGTCTGATGGGGATATGACTGGGTATACAGACTCTAAGTGATCACCTTAGTGCAAATATTAATAATATGGAAATAGGTCCTGATCAATGACACATGTAAAACCCAGTGGAATTGCTCATTGGCTCTGGGAGGGGAGAGGGAGGAAGGGAGAGAAAGAATATGAATCATGTAACCATGGAAAAATATTCTAAATTAATTAATTAATTAACATTTTTCAAATTAAAAAAAAGGAAAGAAACTGTTATCCAGAAAAAAAATTTTTTTCTTCACTCTCCCCTCTGATTTGTTGGGAGATGTAGTCTTCCCAATGAACCATATCAGATGATACCTATACATTTCAGGATTAGCTCACTTGGATACATAAGAACCTGAAGATATTATACATTTCATGGAGGGTCTAGTTATGATGCTTAAGTGTTTCTTAACATGTTAAATGTGACTGATAGTTAACAGTGAGCTGTGAGACCCACTGACGAAAGCAGCCATCCTTGCCTAAAATTTGTGGCAAGGTCCCAATCTCCCACACAAAGATATTGCTGCTCTTGGCCAAAGGTCATCATTAAAACCTGAGTCCCTCCTCACTCTGAAAAGCAAAGAAGTCCTTGTAACAACATGACTGAGAGTACCAAACCTGTCTTTCCCTAAGAGCAGATGAGCAATCATTGTTTCTCAACTTGCTTATGCCTGTAATTGCAACCTTGGTAACGTTCATGTGTGAAATCATTTTCATAAACATCATCCTGTGAAGGCAGCTGGGTGGCTCAGTGGATTGAGAGCCAGGTCTAGAGACGGGAGGTCCTGGGTTCAAATCTGGCCTCAGACACTTCCCAGCTATGTGACCCTGGGCAAGTCAATTGACCCCCATTGCCTAGCCCTTACCACTCCTCTGCCTTGGAGCCAACACACAGTATTGACTCCAAGACGGAAGGTAAGAGATTAAAAAACAAAACAAAACAAAAAAACAAAACAAAACAAAACAAAAAAACAAGACATCATCCTGTGAGAAAGTAACACTCCACCCCAAGAATTTTATAATGCTTAATATTTTACTCTCTAAAAAAAGTCTTTCTCTTTGTCATAATAAATGAACATCATAGCCCCCAGTCATGGTGCTGTGATTCTTCCACACAGTCCTTCTCAGGCATGCTGGCTCCAATCTTTCCTGTCCTTCCTTCTTATCTCACTCTTTCTAGCTGCTGGTCTCCCTACCACACTAATTCTCTCTCCTCACAGCTACAACAACCCTCAGATCCAATCACTCACTCACCAGACTCCCACATGTGACTGTGACACACAGCGCCCAGAACAGGGTTTGCCACCACCCAGGGCACCTGAGGTAGCCAGAAACAGCCGTGCTCTAATCTGATTCTCCTCAAGCAGCAGGGATGCCCCGCCAGCATGTCCACTTCACTCACAAGACTCTTGGCCACAAACAATTTTCTAGAGACACAAAAGACACAACCGAGCTTAAACAACCTAGAAGATGAAATGCAGAAACAGGACAAGGAACCAACAAAACACAGTCCCGTCAAGCAAAGCACCAAATTTTGAAGTTCGTAAGTAACACAAGACAGCACAATATATTTCAAAAAAAGATTGCAGGAAACAGAAACAGAATTAAACACAAAAAATTAGGATGTAAAAAGAATTTTGACAAAGTCTCAGGAAAAATCACAAAGATAGCAGCAATGTTTCATTTTCAAAAAGAAAAATTCTGTTTCTTGCCCTTGCACTTGCTGGATGAAACCATTAAAAGTCCCTTTCATGTCTTCCCTATGTCCCATAATTTTGTTTGTTTGTAAGACTCATATACCAGAGGAAGAGTGCCTCAGCTGCTACTGTTCAGTCTGCTGTATTCAAGGACTCAGGATTTCATGATGAAGCTGTGATTTCTGTGGGCATCTTCTATTGGGGCTATCTTCTCCTTCTTAGGACTTCAGGAATTATACTAGCTCTCAGCAGTTTTTTTCTGGAAGATCTGCTTTTCCTGGACAAAGTTGTTGGTAACATCTTTCCCTAAAATTTCTTGAAAAATAATCTTAATACAATTTAATACAGCCCTTAAAAATTTGCATTGCCAAGAGCTAGGTCTTACAGTGAGACCTAGGATTTTAATCTTATTTAACCTTAGGATTTTGATCTTATTAATATAAAGAATCTAAAAGTTGCCACCAGGAGTTAGTGATCCGAGGCCACATCTGCACCACGTCTTGCTCTAACATCTAGAAAGCTTCTTCTCCACTTGCGGGAAACTGTGATGCGATCTATCTGATTTTCCGTCCTTCCATCAGGCGAAGTCCAGGTTGACTTATGAATTTTCTTGTGAGGAAATATAGTACCCTCAATAACAAGATCGTTGAAGGCGCAGAAATCCGTAAAGAGCTCTCCATTTTCGTTACAGGTGCCAACTCCATGCCTTCCCATGATGAATTCCTTTCCTGTGTTATCTTCTCCTACCTTTGCATTCAAGTCTCCCATAACGATCTTCAGGTCTCTTCTTGGTGCGCCATCAAGTAGTGCCTGTAGGGAGCTGTAAAACTCTTCTTTTTCCTCTTCCTCTGCCGCATTGGTGGGTGCATAGCATTGGATGATGGTGATCTTCTTCCCCTTTGAGTTGAACCTTGCTGACATAAGCCTTGACAAGATAGGTCCCCTACTCCCTGGGTGTGGGAATGGTCCGGGTCTTCATGGCCAGAGTAAATGATGGTTTCGCCTGATATCAGACTGGTCTGGCCACTTCCATTCCATCTGGTCTTGCATAAACGGAGGACCCTGATGTCGTATCTTTTCATCTCATTTACTACCTGAGCGAATTTTCCGCTTTCGTATAAGGTTCTTACGTTCCATGTCGCTATTCTGGTTTTTGCCTTGGTCGTCAGAAGATTTATCGGTGAGCTGGCTTCCCAGAGGCTTTCACCAGCACGCGTCATGGACTCTGTTGGAGAGCAATCTTCCAGACTAGGCGATCTTCGGTTTTGTTGGTTTGGTGAGGTTGCAGTTTCTATAGCAAATGTGATTTTTACTGGGTGGGGTTGCTAGCCCCACGCCCAACCCTCCTCCTTTTTCAGCCGGGCTTGGGGACCGTCCTTGGCGGAGTTGCTTTCGCCCCTTATCTTCTTGATGGTCATAGATTGGACCATGAGAAGAATTACCAAGGACAACAATGCGGGCATTCAATGGACTCATACCAAGCAGCTCGAGGACCTTGACTTCGCGGATGACATCTGTCTCCTTTCTCACAAGCAGCAGGATGCGCAAGCCAAACTTGCACGACTCTCTGAAGAAGCGGAGAAGACAGGTCTAAAGATCAACAAGAAGAAGACCAGGTGATCACAGTCAACAGCAGACAGGACCTGCCAATCCAACTACAGGGAGAAAACATCAAGGAGACGGACCACTTCTTCTATTTGGGTAGCATAGTCAGTAAGGACTGCAGAGCAGATGAGGACATCAGAAACCGAATCAACAAAGCCAGACAGGCATTTAACACCCTGCGGTCTGTCTGGACCTCCAGAGCACTGTCCCTCGTCACTAAGCTCCGAATCTTCAATACCAACGTAAAGGCCGTCCTCCTATATGGATCAGAAAGCTGGAGAGTGACGAAAGTCAACACCAACAAACTCCAAGTCTTTGTTAACAGATGTCTACACTACATCTTGAACATCAGATGGCCTGAAAAGATCTCCAATGCTAGTCTCTGGGAAAGAACAATCCAGTATCCCATTAGTCAGGACATAAAGAAACGTAAGTGGAGATGGATAGGACATACGCTAAGACAACGTAGCCAGACAAGCATTGAGCTGGAACCCTTCAGGGAGGAGGAAAGTCGGAAGACCAAAATAGACCTGGCGAAGATCTGCCGAAAATGAAACAAAAACAGTCGGAATGACATGGGCCCAGCTGGGGGAAGTTGCTCAGAACAGAGTCCGCTGGCGTGAGATGGTTGCGGCCCTATGCTCCTAAGGAGTCAACAGGAATAATAAAAAAAATATATAAAGAATATTCAATTATGAACCTCTGCACTAGACAATTTCCATTTCCTGGGCTTGTGACTGCTCTTTACGTCTATCTGAATCAGGTACTTGCTTTGGAAAACTGCCAATAACAGACTGAAAGGAAATTCAGAATGAGGACCTAACATTTAGAGTTAGCTTCTCTAGTTAATAAACATTTTTGAAATATATCAGATTTTTATAACAGTGTTAGAATATGCTAAATGATTTAGAGGCAATTATATTTGACATATATAATCATCCAAACCTATTCTATTCACTTTAATTATTTATTCTCTTTATTAACTTATTATTTATTATTATTCATTATCATTTATTCATTATTATATACTATTACTTATTCATCTTAATATTCTGAAATATTAATCTTCTCATTCTCCCCTCAGGAGGATGTTATCATAGACATGAGCCACTTTTCATAAGCATGTGTCTTCTGTACCTAAATTTGATGACTATGTAAATTAATTTGCCCCCAAAATGTTTATCCTCCTATTGTAATAATAGACTTGGATGGGATTCTTAAAAAAACTAGGCAAATTATTCCACTTTATCTATAAAATTCAACTGTCTCAAATAAGTTATCAATATTCAGAGAAGAATCATGCTCAAATAAACTTCATTTTATAATCACATTAATTTACTGCTCTTAGATATTCCTCCAAATCCTCATGTAATCTATTTATAATATAGAATATATCATATACCTAAGTATTGGTCTTTCAACAAATAATAAATCTTAAGTAAAAATAGATGTCACTTAGATAGTGACCAAAAGGTAGACAATAAATCATAGTCTTTTTTTTAAAACAAATATTCTTCTAACACAAAATAGGAAATGTTTTTGACATAATCTTATTAAACAGTAGAATCACATCCTGGTTTTACATGTTCCTACATCATTGTCTAATTGTCTAATTAGTCCTATCCCACTCTGAGATATTTGAATGATTTCTTTACACATGAATATATAATTAAAAATAAGCAAATAGCTAACCAAAATATTTATCTATTTAGATGCATCTAGGGGTATTGAAGGAATTATGATTTCAGGTGGAATGGTTCAGATCTTACAAATTATTGGGCTTAGATGTATTTCAGCCTTAGGCTACTGGATAAAGATTTAATATAGTGTTCATATATTTCACTAGTCACCTGCCTTGATTATAATGTTGCTATAAAAGGAAAAAGAGGTTCATGGTTATAATAAAAGGTAAATGGTCCCCTAGTCTGATGTAAGTTCAAGGAAAGAGTCATAGAGACAATCAATTGCATTGACAGAAATTCCATCAGCCAGACTCAGAATCAGCCAAATGGGATTATTATCCATTCAAAAGGAAATGTTATACGAGGGAAATCAAGACAAGAAAGGCTTACCTCTGCTCATGCAAAGAGTGACTCCCTCCAGGTTTTCCCTTGAGACAAATCTCTACCTGTAGATGACAGATATCATACCATAGAGTTACAGAAACTAGAAATCATTGTTCTGATAACACATCCTGATGAGTATACCTGGAACCAGACTCAGAATAATACCAATTATAGTCCCAGAAGATTAAATAGCAAGTTTTATTAAATACTGTTTAGGGCTAAATTATTTCTCACCTGGTATTGAAATAATAAAGTTTACCAGGTTTAAAAAATCTTACATTCTCTCCTGGAGGCTAAAATTATCATGGTATGAAATCAAAGAAGTGTTGCATTTTGGAATTACACATAAATAGGAAATAAATTCTTGTTTTCTCAAAATTCTAGAAAAATATTAGCCGGTTGCTGCAAATCTCCAGACAATATACATAGATATAGATAGATAGACAACACACACATAAATCTATCTATCTATAGATCTACTTACTATATGTCTATCATGTATGTATATATCTGTCTATCAATCTACATATAGCTCTAGATGATAATTCCACTGTAAAAATATCTTCAGAATTTATAATTAAATAGTGCTATAAGATAAATAAATTCCCAGTTCCTACTCCCTCTGATAATAACTGCTCCTCTAATTAAAAAGTGGTTATAATGGAGAAAGGGATAAGAATTTTCTCTTGATGTTATGGCTTTCAAGCAAACAAGGAGATTTAAATAAGTCTCTTCAAATTTATCTTTTTTTAAATATCACCAACTAAATATCTGATAAGTTTTGACATGATCAACATTACATAATAACTGCAACAAATTATTTTACAATTTTCATAAAGATAACCAAAGAAATTTCGGAATTCAATTTAATGCTTCAGAATTAGATTTAGAACCAGAATGCTTTAGAACATTTCAACAATGATCAATAGAACTAATACAATAACATCAATACTTTCCCAAATATATATGTGTACTTTCCTTTAAAAGTTTAGTTCATAATCTAACATCATCTTAAAGAGAAATAACTTTTAAACCTTCTATCTTTACAATAATTTCCCAAATTTTACCTCAACTCTACATTAAAGGATCAAAAGGCATGGAATATGATATTCAGGAAAGCAAAAGATTTGGGTTTACAACCCAGAGTTACCTATCCAGCAAAACTGAATATATTCTTTCAGGGGGGAAAATGGACATTCAATAATACAGAAGATTTCCAAGCATTTTTGAGGGATACACCTAATTTCACCTCATCATAAATAATATTAAGAATTTAAAATATAAAACAAAACTTATTACCAAATTTTCAAATTATTTTATACAAAATTACTTCAGAATTCAGAATTACTTATTACACTTTGTACTGTTTTATTATATCTAAAAGCTGTGTAAAGTTATCTAATATGAAGTAAGTACATTCTATTAAAAATAAAATAACAATAACAAAATAGTTAATTATATAGTGCTTGCCATATGCCAAGCAGGATTTGGAGCCTGTTAATTAATTAAGGTGTTAGTATTTGTAGTGTTACAAAACAAAAAGGGGGTCCTAGGGAGATATAGATGTATAATGATGTTGATGTACCCCTTTCTCTCTAACAGTTGCCCAAGAAGGACCCTTAAGAGGTTAGATAGATGAGTAACCTTTCTAGGTCCAACCTGGGGTTGGATAGATTATTATTGGGCTGTTGATTTGCCTTGGATGACGTTTGGTATCTGACTGCATTTGACTCCCTCCCCAAGGGTCCTGACATAAGGACCACTCAGGAAGGTACTTGTTGAACTCTCTTTATCTATAATCAGGGAAAGGACAAACAGGACAAGGATTGAAGATTGGAGGCCCTATCAATCTATTATCTGTAAACTAGTTGACAATCAGGACTGGAGGCTATTAATCAGGTAGAAGCTGGAAATTTACTCTTCCCACTACTTCTGGCCGAGCCTGGCCACAGCCAAGCCAGAGAATAGGAAATGCTATTGATGCAGCTGTGTTGGTGATCTTATTCTCTCAGCTTTCTCACTACCAGTGTTTGGTGATGTACTAGCTCTCACAGTCTTTCAGGAAATATTCAGATCTATTCCTACCCTCTTCTTCATAGATCTCCCTGCCTCCCTTCACCACTCACTCAAAGATTTCCTGGTCTAGAGACTCCTGTCCAGAGACCTCCAGAGCCACGAGAGAGACCCCTTCAAAGTAGCCGTCAGGGGTATTTATACCGTGGGGCCAACTGACGTTTGCCCCTGGTTCACAGCACCTGGGAACATTCTGTGTCTTCCAACTGCCTTCCCTGTCATTCAAGGTGGCATCCATCATTTCCCAGATTATGAATATAACAGTAGCAAAATTACACAAATTGGATTTTGACTGAGGCCTTTTTTGAAGCTATGCATTTCCTTATTATCAATTATCAATTTTTAAAAAATGCTAAACAAATGCATTTATCATTATTATTTATGTTAATTCTATTTCAATAAAATTATAACCTAATAGGTAAACACACCACTGTTAATGAGACTACAATATGATTTAGTTTCAATACTCAGTTAAATCTAGATTTATAATCACCAATTAACATGTAGGATCCAATTTAGAAAAATTTCAAGGTATTTATTCTTAGTTTCTTGAACCCAGGGTAAAGTTTTTTAAATTTTAATCGAAGCCTCTCATTCTAGATCTTTGAAGATACTGGCAGGACATGACCTGCCTGAAGTCCCACGGTTTGGGGGAGGCTTCATAGAAACAAAAAGAGACCAAATGCAATATTTTTCAATTAACACAATATAATAAAGATCTGAAGGCCACAGTAACATAAAACACACACACACACACACACACACACACACACACACACACACATTGTCCCCAAATCTTTCAAGGTAACATTAAACAAGACAAAAAACAAAGATTTTCCCATATTTTTAGAAAGAAACAATAACAAAAAAAATTAAGACAGACACATAGACAACACAATAGGATGTTTCGAATGACTAGTCATTAATATCTTTTTCTATAATTCGCAATGATGTAAGAGCCAAATTAACAATCACGTATTTTTTAGTTTTAACTTTATCAATTTGCAAAATTAAGCAACAATGAGAAACTGCTAGAAAATGAGTTAATAATGACAGTGGTATGGAGATGGGATTGAAGAATTAGCAAGAAGTGAATTCAGAGAAGCTGTATGGTCTGAGAAGGAAGGAAAAATCATCTGTTCTTAAAGACATAGATACACACAAGAACATACATATAAGGGACAAAATTTTCTGACTCCATGCTTTTAAAACTGTGAGGTTCAGGGCAAGAATGCCACCCTCCCATCTCTGGAAGAGTCTTACCTCAAAAATTAATTTTTCTTGAGAAGATCATTTCCCCAAAGGAAAGTTGTTATGGAAAAGCCAAAAAGCCTTCAAGAGCTGACCACACACGGAATTCCAATTTATTTTGGGACCTATTTCCCAAAAATGCCCTAAACTTCATGAGTATACTCTATCTCTTGCTCTCAACATATTTTAGTCTTAAATAGATGAATTGCCCAGGATTATCTAAGCCCAATTATTTCTAAATTTTCAAAAATAAAAAAAATTAGAAGAAATATGCACATAAAGCACACATTTTACCCAGAAGTGGTTGCTAGCTATGAGTAGAAAGTTTTATAGTTGCAGTTTATTTAGTGCTTTTTGCAAACAAAAAATTCTATTTACTCTTAACCTTCAGAAAAATGAAAATGAAATAAAAGACAAATTGACACTGTACTTTTCTAAGATCTAAATTAAGAAACCATGTGAAAGTGAAGCACCATACTTTAAGCCCATTTTCCTGAATAGAAGGCCTTGTGGTTGTAGGAGCCATGCCACTGTTATGGCAGTTCAGTTATACTTCTAAGCTAGTTTACCATGTGATGGCTACCCTGCAGGCTTTTCTAGGACTTCTCTAACACTTAAAGTTCAGAAAATACTACATGCTGCATATTCCACTGCCCCCCCAACACCTCACTCTTTTTTTAGGGGTCAGTGCTCCATTGAAGGCTTAAGAAGCTTAATTATGAAAATTCCTTCAAGGGGGAACATCTGTTTCAAACGGAAAATACAATGAAGAAGCACACAAACACAAATATATGGAGCTCCTAAGAAGAAATTTCTTCTTTTTTTTTCCCAACTCCCCAACACAAGTTGGGGGACTCTAAGTTCCAGTTTGAAGCAAGGACACAAAACAAAGCACACAATTATTCACTAATCCTTTTCTGTTTCCCAAAGAAGATCTGACTGTAGTGTATAGGAAGAGAGAGTTTATTCACAACTACAAATTCCCTCAAACAGAAAGCTCTCTTTGGGGACAAATCTTTGGGGACAAATTTGCCCTTCCTTTGGGACCATGGATTAGAGAGTTTTCTGACAAGGTTCTGAGGCGTGGAGTTCATACTTCCTGTTCCACAAGAGTCACCAAAACTATAGTGTCCAGATTTTAACCAATAAAGAATATGAAGCCATGTCTCCAAGAATAATATTATTTATTAATAGGGACAAGAAATCCCATTAACAAAGAATGGATCTTTTCGTTTAGCTTTCTTCCCTGAAAAAGACCCCTTGTGAGTCCTGCCTCTTGCTCATAAAGGGAGTTCTGTCTTCTTTTTGATGGGCCTGACAGTTTGACCTTTGGATCTCCTCTGACAATTCCTATTAATGGATATTTCAAAAGAGATGAACTTGGAGAACTCAACTCCTCTCTCATTACTTCATCACAAGAAAGGTGGGTCTTTGTCTATACAAGGAAGATACAAGTACAACCTTTCTTCCCCTCCACATGACTGGGCCAATGTACTTTTCAAATGGGTCATAGTTCATCATGGTTTTAATCCTTTTACAATTTTAACAAAAATCAAGATCCCAACCCAGTTTGATAGCCTGGGTCAGAGGCACTGGAAGTAACACCTGCCTGGAAGCAGGCTGTTTTTGCCTGACCCTGGGAGACCAAGGGAAAATGATTTCATGTAGCAATGCTATTAAAATTAATACATTTAAGCATTAATTTTCCTCAACTGATCACAATATATTTAATGGACGTGTGGTATAGATGATAAGGGAAAAGGCTACATCTGAGTCCATTTCCCCTAAAACATTCCCAAGCATGGATTAAAAAGGCTTCTAGAACTGCACAAAAAAGAAGATCCCTATTTTGCCCCAGCTTGTTAACACCTTGGTAGAGGACATAAAAAGCTCCTGCTAGTTAGTGAATGAGGAGACAAGGGAACTCTGCTCCCAGCAGTGTGTGGGTACCTCAGAACCTTTTGAGAAGTCTGAGTGAATCTGGTGAGCTTCCTGATATCTTGCCAGAACTGCAGCAGGAAACTGCCTAGAAAGCTAGAAAGACAGAATTAATTTCTCTTTATCTCTGTCTTTGTCTCTCTGCCTCTGTCTCTGTCTTTCTCTCTTGCTTCAGTTTCCTCATCTATAAAATGGGTATGATAATAATAGCACCTACCTCCCTCTCTTTATGCTTAATTAAAAAAAATCAGGATAAGCAAACATTTAGGTAAAAGAAGTGAGAATAATATAGTAACAATTACTTGACAGGCATGTGCAGAGAAAGGAGAGGAAAGAGAAAAACGTTTTAGAACTTTGATTAGCCCATGAAGAAGTATGTACAACAAATAGCTTTAGCCATTATTCTATTCTGAGATGCCATCTATCTTTTCTTCTCCATTGCAATTCATTCCTTTTATTTTCACCTTTTAGTCTCTCTTTTCAATTGTTCTTTTTACTTTATCCTTTCAACTTTTGTCTTTATGCTAAGAATTCTTTCTGATTCAGTTTATTAGGTTTTATGTGGACCTGGGGAAGCCACTCTTCCCCTCCTCACCTCACCTTTACCATTGCTATTCAGCTTTCAATACCTCACTCTCAATCTTTGTGTCACAGAGTGTGGGTTACCCTCTAAGAACTCCCAAGTATGGCTCAAGCTTAAAGATGGAGCCCAAATCACTCTCAAACATGTAAAGGTTAAAATTACTGGTGAGATAATGATTATATGAAATTATGTGGTTGCCAATATTTATTATTTCTTTTTTTTGACATTTATTAATATTCGTTTTAAATCTGTTTACATACTTTATGCCCCTACTTTCCCCTTCACCACCCCCCCCCCGCTCTCCCCCCACCCATGGCCAACGCACATTTCCACTAGTTGTAACAAGTGTCCTTGTTCAGGGTCTATTTCCCATTCATGTCCGCCTCAGTCCATGCATTCAAACAATTGTTTATCTTATGTGTTTCCTCTCCTGCAGTCCTTCCTCTGAATGTGGGTAGCATCTTTACCATAAATCCCTCAGAGCTGTCTTGTGTCATTGCAGTGCTGCTGGTACAGGAGCCCATTACATTTGATTTTACCATAGTATATCAGTCTCTGTGTACAATGTTCTTCTGGTTCTGCTCCTTTCGCTCTGCATCAGTTCCCGGAGGTCTCTCCAATTTGCATGGAATTCCTCCAGTTTATTATTCCTTTTAGCACAATAGTATTCCATCACCCGCATATACCACAATTTGTTCAGCCATTCCCCAATTGAAGGACATACCCTCATTTTCCAGTTTTTTGCCACCACAAAAAGTGCAGCTATAAATATTATTTATTATTTCTTGAGTCAGAAATTTATTTACAAATATATGCAAATAGAAAAGAAACAACAAAAAAGAGAAATGTAAGGGGGTTAGAGAGGTTGTCTATCCTATCAACCTAAATGTTTTGCTTCAAGTATGTTTAATCCAGGCAGAGATTAATTAGCTCTCATCCAGGAAGGCTGGTAGTAAGTAACCACTCAGCCTTCTCAAAGATGGAAGTTAGTCTCTCCAGAAGCTAGGAAAGGAGTCAGCCTTTCAGACTTGCGAGGAAATATTTGTGCATTTGAACTAAAATACCCACAGGCTACTAAACTTTTAAACCTCTATTACATTCCTCCAGAAGATGTGGAATTTTGGAATACTTTACAAAACTAACCTGACATTTATAGTATAGCATTATGTTACAATGGGTGTTTAACAGAACAGTGATAATTAATCCAGACTCCTAGGTAATCACAAAACATGCTAGTATAATGCAGTTAAAGCCCTATTACAAATGGCCAAATTATAAAAGAATTTACCAAATAAAATCTGAGAAGCTGGGAGGGAGATTAAGATAATCACAATTATAGATAAGCAGAAAGTTCTTGACTTAACTATGGATAGAAATGAGAATAAAAGATAAAATCGATAATTTGGATCCCATAAAATTGAAAAGCCTTCAAACAAGCAAAACTAGGAGGTTAAAATAAAATGAGAGGATTTTTGTAGCAAATTTCTCAGGTAAAAGCCTGTTATCCTATATACAGGAATGAATGCAAATGTTTAAAAACATGAATCATTCATTCCTTAAGAGATAAATTGTCAAAAGAAATAAAGAGGCAGTTTAAAATATGTTTTAAAATTTTGAACTTGGCTCTGGCCCTAGGGCCAACTAGCAGTAAGGTTCTGCCCATTGGGGCTGATCATCAGTGAGACTTCATCCCTAGAACTATCCAGCTGTGAGGCTCTGGCCCTCAGTACAGGTTAAGGATGAAGCCTCCAACAGGCAAACTAGCAATGAGACTGCCTATTAGTGTAAGCCAGTAGCTAGACTCAGGAATGGTGCAAGCCAGCAGAAAAGCTCCAAGCCTCAGCACAAGAAGCAAGGGACAAAGCCCTTCTCCAATCCACAAACAGAGACTGACTCTATAATACAGTAAAAAAAATCACAAAATAAACTGGTAAAAATGAAAGAAAATTAACTTTGGATAGTTAACATGGTGATAGGGAAGATCAAGATACAAACTTAGAAGAAGGCAACATTATCGAAATAGCTACATGTAAAGCATCAAAAAATGTGAATTTTTATATGGACCAAACAGAGGTCAAAAAAGAGCTCAAAAAGGACTTTAAAAACCAAATAAGAGAGTGGGAAGAAAAACTGGGAGAAAATGAGAGTAATGCAAGAAAACTATGGGGGAAAAATCAACATCTTGGTAAAGGAAGCACAAAAAATGGGGAAAATATCCAAAAATTTCTGAAGAAAACAATTCCTTAAAAAGTATAATTGGCTAAATGGAAAAGGAGGTACAAAAATCACTGAAGAAAACAAGTTTTTAAAAATTAGAACTAGCCAAATGGAAAAGGAGATATATAAGATCACTGTAGAAAATACTTCCTTAAAAATTAGAATTAGGCAAGTGGAAACTGATGACTCCATGAGACTTCAAGAACAAAATCAAAATAATGAAAAAATAGAAGAAAATGTAAAATTACTCATTAGAAAAACAATGGACCTAGAAAACAGATTGTGGAAACATAATAAGAATTATTGGACCATCTAAAACCCAAGAGCAAAAAAGTAACCTGGACATCATACTTCAAGAAATTATCAAGGAAAACTACCCTCACATCCTAGAATCAGAAGATAAAGTAGAAATTGAGAGAATCCACCAATCATCTCCTGAAAGAGATCCCAAAATTAAAGTATCCAGGAATATTATAGCCAAATTCCAGAGCACCCAGATTAAAGAAAAAGTACTATAAATATCCAGAAAAAAACAATTCAGAGTTCATGGAACCACAATCAGGATCACATAGGATTTAGGACCTTTCAGTTTAAAGAATCAGAGAGATTGGAATATGATGTTCCAGAAGGCAAAGAAGCTAGGATTACAATAAAAAATCACCTATTTAGTAAAATTCAGTATAATCCTTCAAGGGGGAAAAATTATATTTAATGAAATTGAGAACTTTTAGGAATTCCTATGAAAAAGATCAGCCCTACACAGGAAATTTAACATTCAAATAGAAGATTCAAGAAAAGCATAAGAAAGTAAACAGAAAAGAGAAAACAGAAGAGATTCAACAAGGTTAAAATATCAAACTGTGTATTTTCCTATATGTGAAGATAATACTTATAACTCAAGAATTTTATCAATTTTAGGGCAATTAGAAGTAATAGACATAGTGTGTGTGTGTGAATTGATTTTAAGGAGATGATATAAAAAATTAAGAGAAGAGAAAAAGGACTGCACTGGAAAAAGAGAGAAGGGAGAGATAGAATGAGGTGAATTATCTCACCTAAAAGAGGCATGAAAGAGCTATTAGAATGGAGGAGAAGACGGAGGCTTTGTGGGCAATATTTGAACCCTATTTTCATTAGATTTGGCTCAAATTGAGAATAATGTTCACATTTAGTTAAGTGTAGAAATCTAAACTTCCCAAAAGGGAAGTAAAAAGGTACAGAAATAATGGAAAAGTTAGGGAAAATGGATAGAAGGGATGACATATTGGGGAGATGGTGGTCAAAAATAAAATGCTTAGGAGGGAAAGGGTGAAATGAGAGAGAGAGAGAGAGAAGAATAAACAGAGGGAAAGTAATATGGAGGGAAATACATAGTTAGTTATCATAACTGTAATTGTTAATAGTATGAATTCACCCATAAAATAGAAGTAGGAAGCAGAAGAGATTACCTGCCCCCACTCCCCACACCAATCCTATAATATGCTATTTACAAGAAACACATTTGAAACAGATACACGCAAAGTAAAGGTTAATGGCTGGAATAGAATTTATTTTGCTTTAGGTGAAGTAAAAAAAAAAGCAGGAGTAGCCATCATGATCTCAGACAAAGCTAAAGTAAAAATAGATCTAATTAAAAGAGATAAAGCAATTTAATCTTGATAAAAGGTATCATAGACAAAGAAATAATATCAATTCTAAACATATATGCACTAAGTGATATAACATCCAAAATTTTAAAGGAGGAATTAAATGATTTACAAGAGATAGAAGACAAAAAAATATAATAGTAGGGTACATCGATTTTCCTCTCTCAGAACTAGATAAATTTAACCAAAAAACAAACACAAAGGGGCAGCTGGGTAGCTCAGTGGAGTGAGAGTCAGGCCTAGAGACAGGAGGTCCTAGGTTCAAACCCGGCCTCAGCCACTTCCCAGCTGTGTGACCCTGGGCAAGTCACTTGACCCCCATTGCCCACCCTTACCAATCTTCCACCTATGAGACAATACACCGAAGTACAAGGGTTTAAAAAAAATGGAAGAAAAAAAAAACAACACAAAGTTAAGGAGGTGAATAGAATTTTAGAAAAGTTAGAGATTAGAGGTCTCTGGAGAAAGTTAAATAGAAATGAAGAAATGAAGAAAAGAAGATGCCTTTTTCTCAGCAAGTCTTGGTGACTACACAAAAATTGATCATGTATTAAGGCATAACAACCTCACAATCAAATGCAGAAGTGAATGCATCCTTTTTAGACAATGATGGTATAAAAATTACATTCAATATAGGGCTATGGAAAGAGAGATTAAAAATTAATTAGAAACTCAATAAATAATTCAATTTTGAAGAATAAATGGGTTAGCTGGGAAAACTGGAAAACTATATGGTAAAAATTAGGTTTAGATCAACATCTTACTCCCTATACCAAGATAAATTCAAAATGGGTAAATAACTTAAATATAAAGAGTGAAATCATAAATTAATTAGGTGAACATAGAACAATATACCTGTCATATCTGTGGGAAAGGAAGGAATTTAAGACCAAGTAAGAGATAAAGAACATTACAAAACATAAAATGAATGACTTGGATTATAACAAATTAAAAAGGTTTTTCACAAACAAAACCAAAGCAACCAAAATCAAAAAGAAAGCAACAAACTGGGAGAATATTTTTATAACAAAACTCTCTGACAAAGATTTAAGTTCCCAAATATATAAGAAACTAAGTCAAATTTGCAAAAAATCAAGCCATTCTCCAATCTACAAATGGTCAAAGGACATGAATAGACAGTTTTCACATAATGAAATCAAAACTATCATGAAAAAGTGTTCTAAATCCTTCCTGATTAGAGAAATGCAAATTAAAACAACTCTAAGGTGCCATTTTACATCCAGCAGACTGACCAACATGGTAGCAAAGGAAAGTGATAAATGTTGGAGGGGATATGACAAAGTTGGGACACTAATAACTGCTGGTGGAGTTGTGAATTGGCCCAACCATTCTACAGGACAATTTGGAACTGTGTGCAAAGGGCTTTAAAAGGATGCCTGCCCTTTGATCCAGCCATAACACTGCTTGATTTGTACCTTGAAGAGATAATAAGGAAAAATGAGTTGTACAACGATATTTATAGCCTTGCTCTTTGTAGTGGCAAAAAGTGAGGTGTCCATTGACTGGGGAGTGGCTGAACAAATTATGGTATCTGATGGTGATGGAATATTATTGTGCTGAAAGGAATAATAAACTGGAGGAATTCCATGTGAATTGGAAAGACCTCCAGGAATTGATGCCAAGCAAAAGGAGAAGAACCAGAGAACAATGTACTCAGAGACTGATACGTTATGGCACAATCGAATATAAGAGACTTTTCTACTAGCAGCAATGCTATGACTCAGGATAAATCAGAGGAACTTATAAGAAAGAACATCCAGAGAAAGAACTGTGAGAATAGAAATGCAGAAGAAAAACATATATGCTCGATCACATAGTTCATTAGGAATATGATTAGGTTCTGTAAAATTTCAATGAATGAATGAATGAATGAATTAGTTAATTAAGAACATTTTTCCATGGTTACATGATTTATATTCTTTCCCTCTCCTCTTCCCTCCTCTCTCCCATAGTCAAGGAGCAAGTCCACAGGGTTTTACATGTATCATTGATGATTAGGGTTTTAATGTTAAAAGATCACTCTATAGCAAATATGAATATCATGGAAATAGGTTTTGAACAATGATACATGTATAACCCATGGAATTGCTTGTCAGCTCTGGGAGGGGGGAGAGAAGGATGAGGGGAATCATGAATCATGTAACCATGGAAAAATATTCTAAATAAATAAAGCTCATGAAAAAAAGGATTAAAAAAAGAATAAGTGGGTTAAAGAACAAATCATAGAAATAACCAGTAACTTTTATTAAGGAGAATGACAACAATGAGACAACATACTGAAATTTATGGGATACAGCTTAAGCAGTACTTGAGGAAATTTTATATCTCTATTCAATTCTATAAATAAAATAGGGGGAAAACAGATGAATAAATTGGGATACAACTAAAAAAATTAGAAAAAGAATAAAATAAAAATATCCAATTAATTGCTGAATTAGAAATTTTGAAAGTCAAAGGTGAGATTAACAAAACTGAAAGTAAGAAAACAATTTAACTAATAAACAACACCAGAAGCTGGTTTTATGAAGAAATCAACAAAATAGGTAAACTAGTGGTTAAATTGATTTGAAAAAGAAAACCAAATTACCAGTATCTAAAATGAAAAAGGTGAATGCACCACCAATGAAGAGGAAATTGAAGTAATTATTAAGAGTTATTTTACTCAATTATATGCCAACAGATCTGCCAATCTAAGTAAAATGGATGAATATTTACAAAAATGTAAAATGCTCAGATTAATAAGAGGAAATAGAATACTTAAATAATTCTATCTCAGAAAAAGAAATTGGTAAAAGGCATCAATTAATTCCATAAGAAAAAATCAATAATTATATCTCAGAAAAAGAAATTGATAAAAGGCATCAATTAATTCCATAAGAAAAAATCTTGATGACTAAATGGATTCACAAATGAATTCTACTAAATATTGAAAGAATAATTAATCCCAATACTATATAAACTATTTAGAAAAATAGCTGAAGAAGAAGTCCTACCAAACTCCTTTTATGGCTCGAATATGGTACTAATTCCTAAACCAGGAAGAACAAAAACAGAGAAAGAAAATCATAGACTGATTTTGCTAATGAATGTTGAAGCAAACAATAAGATACTAGAAAGGAAATTACAGCAATATATCAAAGGATCATACACTATGATGTAAAGGGGGGAAATTAGAAAGACTATGGATGGACTGGATATTAAAGTTTGGTCGCCAGGGATTGATTACTTGATTCCAAATAAGAGGCCCAAGTCAGGATGACTTTTATGGTGGTTTATTTATACTTAGGAAGGTTGAAGGTAGGGAAAATGAAAGAGAGAAACTCTGACCCAGACCGGGGATGTTTCAGAGACCCCAGCAGAGGAGCACAGAGGTTAATTTAAAAAGCTTCTAGCCACAAGGCCTCCTCTAAGAAGAGAGGCCTCCTTGAGGTTAGAGCCTCCAGAAACGCCAAGGGAAGAGAAAGAGAATCAGCCTAACTTACCCACATGACAATTCAAAGGGAAGCAGTCTGAGGTCTCACCAGAGATCCTTCAAGTTCAAGTTCAAAGCACCAAAAGCCCCACACAGGAAGTTACCATCATATTTAAAAGATAGCAGTTTTCATCACTTCCTGCATCCACCTCCAGTTTCACGTGGACAAATGGCAGCCTCAACCCTGTTTTTGATTTGTCACTAAACATGTGGGTCACAGATCCCCCCCTCCTCACTTATTCTAAGTTGGGTAGGGTGACATTATTCCTGGTGGCTAAAGTCTAAAGAATGAATGAGGATGAGCTAATTCCATTTACACAATCTCCTCTGATGATCCTTGGGTGCCTAGTCTTCCCAAGTGATCACTTTACATAATCATCTTGTACTCACAAAGGTCTTCTAATTACAATAGTTAGAGATAAGAGGGAATTGGAAGAGAGAGAAAGCAAAACCAATGTTTTGCTAGGCGCATTGACCAAAAAAAAAAACAATTGGGGGCAGTACCCTTTTGGCATAAGAATGTACATTCAAAGTAACTGTTCAAAACCCATCAGTTCATCAATATACCTAAAAGTTCATTCTGGATCTCTTGATGCACTGTGGTTTCTTCAGGCATCTCTCTGTAAACAGTTCATTTTCTGGATTTAAGGAGTTAGCAAGCTTCTTTTCCTGAAAATTTTTCTCAAACAAAAATTTAATTCTTGGATTTTGTAAAAATATAATCCCCCCCAAAGAGGGTATTAAAAAAAAAAAACAACACCCAGATCAGCTCAGGATATATGGTTGAGTTATGGCGCTGTATGAGTCAATTATCAAAGAAAAAAACAAAACATAAAAAGAAAAACAAATAGAAAAAAATAAACTTTGGGAGAAAAAAAATTAAAATCAGAATCAAAATATCAAAATCTATGCATATAAAAATTTCTGAATAAACAAAAATAAATTCATAACAGGCCCTTGTATTAGGGTCCAATTAAGGTAATTTCTATCCCACTAGTCTGTAGGACAAAATGCACTTGCCCATTGGCAGCCAGGACTATAGGAAGTTGTCATTCTATAAGAGAGAAAAGAGGACCAGATTTATGTGCAAGGGAAGTGTCATTCCCTGGTCTGATTTACCTTCATTCTCAGGGATAGAGTGAGCCAGGATGATAGCCAACCTTCAATACTTGACTGGTGGTGTAGTATGAAGCGTCCTACATCTTAACATATGTCAAGCATTGCAACTTTGAGTCTTACACTAAGTTCAAGTCCTTAGTATTGGCATGGAAGTTACTCAGTCCTACCTGGTTTGGTATGATCTGTTTGACCCTGTGCTCCTTGGCACTGTGTAATTTCTCATCAATCCCATTGGGATTGGTCAGTCTCCATGATCTTGTGCCTTCTTAGCACTGTTTAGTGGCTCTTGTTTTCCCTTCTCCTGGAATCAGACAGAAACATTAATCACAGTCCCATAATATTTAACAATAAATGGCAGGTTCCCAAAATCTAAAGCCTTGTGAGTAAGCATCAATATTACAGCAAATAAATAAATATATATATATATATACATATATATACATTAAACTTACATTACTTACAAAAAAGATTAATATTGGTTATGTATACTTTAAGTACAAGAAATGAGAAAAAGGGAAAAGAGTTAATTATTCTATTTTTAAAAAAGGAAAAGCAATATTGGATTTTAAAATTAATATCCAAATATTTCTATATGTTATATTCTATATATATCCTATATATAACTAAATATTATATTTAATAAAATTTTGTTAATAATAACTAAAGTAAGAGATCTAGCTATTCAGTCTACTCACCATAGCAAAAGAGAAAGAACGAGGCAGAGCCTCAGAACTTATACAAACATGACCACTCAAATTTAAACAAAAGGAAAAGCATTCTAGGTAATACAGAAAGGAACTCTGGGCAATGCAGTCTTTAGGGGTTCAAGATTTTCCTACTATACAATGACCAGGTGGGACTTATGCCAGGAATACAGGGCTAGTTCAATATTAGTAAATCTATAAGAATAGTTGACTTTATCAATAACAAATACAATAGAAATCATAGAAAAAGCCTTTGGCAAAAATACATCTATTCCTATTAAAAACACTGAGAGCATAGGAATTAATGGAGCTTTCCTTAAAAAGAAATACTATCTACTTAAAATCATCAGCAATAAACATCTCTAATGAAGATAAACTATAAGTCTTCCTAATAAGATCAGGCATAAGGCAAGGTGGTCTATTATCACGACTATTATTCAATATCACACTAGAAATGCTAGCTATAGCAATTAAGAGAAGAAAAGGGAATTGAAAGAATTAGAATAAGCTATGAAGAAACAAATCTATCATTCTTTGCAGATAACATGATGATATACTTAGGGAATCCTAAAAATTCAAGTAAAAAACTATTTGAAATAATGAACAACTTTAGCAAAGTTACAAGTTATAAAATAACCCTCCCAAAAAATATCATCAGCATTTCTTTATATTACTAATAAAATCTAGCAACAAGAGATAGAAAAAGAAATTCCATTTAAATTAATTGTAAATAATATAAAATATTTGGGTGTTTACCTGCCAAGATAGACTTAGGAATTATATGAACATAATTATAAAATACTTTTCATACAAATTTAATCAGATCTAAATAATTGGAAAAATATTAATTGCTCATGGGCAGTCTGAGCCAATATAATGGAAATGACAATTTTATCTAAATTAGTCCCAGTCAAATTGCCCAATAATGATTTTATAGAGCTAGAAAAAATAATAACAAAATTCATCTGTCAGAACAAATATCAAGAATATCTAGAGAATCAAATAAAAAATATGAAAAAAATGGACTAGGAGTACCAGTTTTCAAATTGTATTACAAATCTCTAATCATCAAAACAATCTGGTTAAGAGATAGAGTGGTTGGTCAATGGAATAGACTAGCTACTGTAAGGAATTAAAATTTATGGTTTGTTTCTTCATGTGTCATCAATCAAGACCTATTTCCATATTATTGATAATTACACTAGGGTCTCAGGGGCAGCTGAGTGGCTCAGTGGATTGAGAGCCAGGCCTAGAGACTGGAGGTCCTAGGTTCAAGTCCGGCCTCGGACACTTCCAGCTGTGTGACCTTGGGCAAGTCACTTGACCCCTACTGCCCACCCTTACCACTCCTGGGCCAAGGACGGTCCCTAGCCCGGATGAAAAAAGGAGGAGGGTTGGGCGTGGGGCTAGAACCCCACCCTGTAAAAACTACATCTGCTAAAGAAACTGCAACCTAAAGTAGGGGCAGCTGGGCTAGCTCAGTGGATTGAGAGCCAGGCCTAGAGACGAAAGGTCCTAGTTTCAAGACCGGGCTCAGACACTTCCCAGCTGGGTGACCCTGAGCGACTGTGTGTCCCATTGCCTACTGGTTGTGGCCCTATGCTCCTAGAATGGAGTCCCAGGATAAAAAAAACAAACAAACAAACAAAAAAAAACACTAGGGTGGTTGTTTAGAATCTACATCTCAAATCATGTCCATATCAATCCATGAGTTCAAGCAGTTGTTTTTATTCTGTGTTTCCACTCTTGTAGTTCTTCCTCTGAATGTGGGTAGTATTCTTTTCCATAAATCCCTCAGAATTGTCCTGGATCATTTCAATGCTGCTAGTACAGAAGTCCATTACATTTGATTTTACCATAGTGTATCAGTCTCTGTGTACAATATTCTCCTGGTTCTTCTCCTTTCACTCTGCATCAATTCCTGGAGGTCATTCCAGTTCACATGGAATTCCTCCAGTTTATTATTCCTTTGAGCACAATAGTATTCCATCAGATACCACACTTGGGGGTGGGGTGGGGTTGGGGGGTGGAGGGGATAATAAGAACATGAATCATGTAACCATGGAAAAAATTTTTCTAAAAAATAAAAATAAAAAAAAATAAAATTTATGGTTGGACTAAATATATGAGAATTCTAACATAATACTGTGGTCACTGATTTAAAAATATTATAGCTCAAATCAAAATGACTTTCAGTAGTTTTATTTACAAAAGAGGTAGAAAAAGTGAAAGTAGAGAAATGTAAAAGAAGGTAGAGGAGTCTAGCTTATCACCCTAAATGTTGGTCCAGTCCCTGACTCAACCCATGCAGGGCTCATTAACCCCTCAGCCAGAGGACTTGTTGGTGAATTAAGCAAGGGTTCAATCCACACAGCCTCCTCCAAGATGGGGAGGCCTCTCTGGAACTAATCTCTCCAGAAGCCAGGAAAGAAGGGTCAGCTTCTCACTCACCTGGGTGAAACTCCAAAGGAGAAGATTCAGGAGCAGCCTTACCAGAAGCAGTCCAAGAGCCAGAGTCCCAGGTCCAAGTCATGGCTCTAAGCCACAGTCCCAGTCTAAGATCCTCTACCCTGAAAACTGAGGATGAAGATGAAATTCATCACCTGTCATTTCACATCTATCAGATTGGCTAAGATGACAGAAAAGGAAAATAATAAATACTGGAGGGAGTGTGGGAAAATTGGAACACTAATGCACTGTTTTTTGAATGTGAATTTATCCAACCATTCTAGAGAGCGATTTGGATTCATATCCAAAGGACTTTAAAAGTATGTATACTCATTGATATAGGAATACCACTACTCTAGATCTGTATCCAAAAGAGATCAAAATAAGGGGAAAGGACTTATTTATACAAAAATATTTATAGCAGATATTTATTTTTGCAGTGGCAAAGAATTGGAAATTGAAGCGATGTCCATCAACTGAGAATTGACTGAACAAGTTCTGGTATATGATTGTGATAGAAATCTATTGTGGTAAGAAGGATGATTTCAGAAAAACCTGGGAAGTCCTACCTGAACTGATGCAAAGTGAAGGGAGCGGAACTAGGAGCACATTGTACAAGTAACAGCAATATTGTATTATAAATAATTGTGAATGACTTTACTGTTCATAGCAGTATAAGATCCATGACAATCCCTAAGGATTCAGGATAAAAAATGCCATCCATCTCCAGAGAAAGAACAAGTGGAGTCTAAATGCAAAATGTGACATACTGTATTTCACTTTCTTCATTTCACTTTTTGTTTGAATTTTCTACTACAAAATGACTAACATGGAAACATATTACACATGTATATATGCATATATATACATATTTTATACATATAAAATCTATATCAGATTGTTCAATTGCCAAGTGCCACAGAGGGGACAAGGACCCATTGAATCCATGCAGAATGACAGAGTCATACGTAGATCCTGTGATCTGGAAAGCAGGCCAAAGGAAGGATGGAAACCCCAGTCACACCCCCCTGTGTGACTCCCTTCTGACCAACACTTTTTATTACTGGAATTATTGTAATCAATATATCTAGGAAGGCCCCAAGTCTTATAGTCTAGATACAGAAATCCCCTTAAAGAAATCCCCTAATAACCTTATAATAAGCCAGCAATTTTCATTTTATTGAAGAAGTCTGGGTAATATTAATGTATATATAAAGATATAGACATAGGTAGATATTTTGCATGCATATGTATATATAATTAACTTGTATGCATGTGGCATTTGTATATACACATATCTGTGTACACATAGACAAATATATACATGTAGAACTTAGACTAGATATATATATCATAGAGTAATATATAGTATTATATGTGACATATAATATGTAATTATAATCATGTGTTATATATCTGTACATATACATATATGTGTTATATAATACAGTTGTCTCTCGCTATATCATGGTTCACTTATCATGGCTTCACTTTATTGCAGATTTAGAAAAAAAAATCTAATTCTATATTGTGGAATTACACTAATCATAGCACGCTATTGGCTGATGGAATGAAAGGCAACCAATCATAGCACTGTGTTTTGTATCCTGGGAGCTCATTGGCTCAGTGACTACAGGTTAATGAGAATGTGGAAAAGGTTTATAGGAGAGTGGGAAGGGTTTATAAGGCCTTAATATATATATATATATATATATAATAAAATAAATATAACGCTGCTACTTTGTATATTTTTTACCTATCATGGCAGTCTCTGGCATATAACTCCTGTGATAGGTGAGAGATCATTATATATATTATAGAGTAATATACATTACTCTATAATAAATTCCAAATGAGGCAGCTGGATGGCACAGTGGATAGAGTACCAGACCTGGAGTCAGGAAAACTTCCATTTCCTGAGTTCAAATCTGGCCTCAGACACTTACTTAGTGTGACTTGGGCAAGTCATTTAATCCCATGTGCCTCGCTTTCCTCCCCTATACAATGAGCTGGGGAAGAATATGGTGAACCACTCCAGCATCTTTGCCAAGAAAACCACATGTGAAGACACAAAGAGTTGGATACAACCGAAAAATGACTGAACATTATAGATTCTAACTATATTAAAAAACAAAACAAAACAAGGTAGCACATTTTCTTTAAATGTATTGATTCCCTTCTCTTCCATATAGCTCTTGGAATTATTGAACTTGGAAATTAGTTCCCCCCCCAAAAAAATTCTTTGTACATAAACACATATACATTCATGTATATACACATATATCACTATGTACCTACAGTGTCTGAAATTTTTGAGGGGCTGACAGTAAAGAGGCAACATCCAAACTGAGCTTTGAAAAAATAAGAGATTCTGAGAAAAGGGAGTACATTCCAGGCCCAGGGCAGCCCACATAAAGACACAGAGATGGAGGTGAGCTTTGTATGTGAAGAAAAATAGGAAAGGCAGTTTAATTAGACCACAGAGTGAATGAAGTGGGGCAATGCATAATTGGTTGGGGAAAGGTAATTTGGAGTCAGGTTTTGGAGGGTTTTTAATGCCCTACAGAAGGGTTTGTATTTGAGCCTAGAGGTAAGAAGGCCCTTGAAGAAAAGAGCCTTTTTACTTCATTTTATTATTATTTTTTTAGAAAATGAGGGAGGGTGGAGAGGTTAAATGACTTGCCTATGGTCCCTGAGCCAGTAAGGCAAAAATCTGGAGATTTTTGAGCAGGGGAGTGACATGTTCAGATCTGTGCTCTGGAGAAATCACTTTTGACAGCTTTGGGGAAGAAGGGTCGGTGAGAGAAGAGATAGCTCTTGGGATCACAGAATTTAGTAATAAAGAAACCTTAGGAACTGTCTAGTCCATCTAATTTTAGGGAAGAGGAGAAAGAAAGTGAGAGAAGGAAAATAACTGTAAAGTCACAAATCTATTAAGTGGGAGGATTTTCTTTTTCCTTTACCAAAGGAGTTCTTAATCTGGTGTCCATGAACTTAAAAAAAATATTGAGGGGGCAGACTGATAATGCAGTGAACTGGGCACCAGTCCTGGAGTCAAGAATATCTGGGTTCAAATCTGGCTTCAGATATTTCTTAGCTGTGTGACCCTGGCTAAATCATTTAAACCAAATTGCCTAGCCCTAGTCAGTTTTTGTCTTAGAATTGATACTAAGACAAGATAAGGGTATATATATATAATATAAGATATACAGTTTTCCTCTGTAGTGTTGTGTTTTTATTTTATTCATTTAAAAACATTGTTTAAAAACACTGTTCCGAAATGGGTTTTACCAGATTGCCAAAGGGGTATGTGATAATAAAAAGATCTAGAACCCTGTTTGATCACTATTATATTCAGGCTTATAACAAAAATATTTGTATGGTTGCCTTATTCCCTTTCTGGACTATAAACTCCTTGAAGGCATCAAAAGCTGCCATTTATAATCTTTTTTCATCCCCAGTGCTAAGTGCAGAACTTTGCCCATAGCAGACAATAGTTTAACAAGTATCAGTTGACTTTAGCTGGAGCCTTGGGAAAATAATCAAATCTGAAGAGGAGGACACAAAGTGGGGGGCACTAGGGGAGATGCTTCCTGAGAGAAGCTGTCAGGAGGCTCCTGTCTTTGGCTTTGGGGGATAGATCCAAGATTTCTCACATCCAAACATTTTCTGACAAAGATGCTGCGGATGGTCATTCAGGGCCTGAGGCCTAACTTTTCAGAGCCTTTCTGAGAGGCAAGGCTGAAGAGTTTAGTTTAAACCATGCATAAATACTAGAGGAGTGGTGGGCACCCTCTAGTGGTCAAATAAAACCAATGCCAAATTCTAATCTGTTGGCTCCCTTGACCATTTCTGAACATCAGATTCTAAGTCACAGACCCAGAAGTGGAGGGGGTCTTAGAATATGGATCAGAGAAGATTAGAACCGGAAAATTCTTCATTAGGATTTTGGGAGGCTCAAAGGAATTGATGCATGCAAAGTACTTGGAAAAATGTTAAGCGTTATTGTTGTTGAGTTGTTTCAGTCATGTCTGACTCTTTGGGACACCATTGGGAGTCTTCTTGACAAAGATACTGGAGTGATTTGCCACTTTCTTCTCCGGCTCGTTTTACAGATGAAGAAACTGAGGCAACCTGGGTTAAATGACTTTCCCTGGACCGCACAACTTAGTAAATGTCTGAGGGTGGATTTGAACTCTCAGTGATGAGTCTTCCTGACTCTAGGCCCAACACCATGCACTGCACAATTTAGTTGCATTGTACAAAGCATCACTTATTATTATAACAAGAGGTGTATGGTACTTTGGGAACTCGGATGTAGAATGTCACGGTAGCAAAAGAACTTTAGAGCACAAAATATTGGCACCAGGAGGGAACTTAGAAAGTAATTTTACTGTTGAGGAAACTGGTGCCTGGAAAAGCTTAGTAAATTTACCAAAGGCGTATATCTAGCGGGACCTGAAACAAGAACTTCATGATTCAAAGGCCAGCACACTGGAGAAAACTTCTGTCAAGCCATTCCAACACTCACTTTTATCTCCATCTTTCTTCTGAGATTTCTGCAACTTTTCCATCATGGCCAGATCCTCTTGGCACTGTCTTGACCTGGGTGAGTGATAATTGGGTGGTGCATTCTAACTAATAACTATGGACCTCGAAAATCTTAGAATTCATATTAATCTTCATGCTTGGAAATTTTTCAAGCCATGTAGAATAAAAATATAATCATATGGTATATAATATAACATAAATCAATAGAATAGAATAATAGAAAGCTTAGGACAAAGGTGGTATGTCCATATAGTTAAAGGACTGTCATGGGGAAGAAGATTTAGACTTGTTCTTCTGGCCCCATAGGGCACGACTAGGAGTAGTGAGGGGGGGGGGGAAATAGAGAAGTAGACTTGAATTCTTGAATAAGAGAAAACTTGGTCACATTGAAGAGAAAGGAATGGGCCACTTTGGAAAGTGCCAATTAAGTTTCACTGTAGATCTTCCCATGTGTCTGCTGGATGGACACCTGTAGGGGATGTTATAGAGGAAAGTCTTGCTTCAGATTTGGGATTGGACTAGCTCAGACTGGCCACTGAATGTAGTGAAATGAGATTCAGATGAGGGTACAAGGGACCTGGGTAATCTTCCTGTTTTCATGACTATTTCACTAGTCTTGGGCAAGCTAGATCCTATCACTGGACCTCAGCTTCCTTCTCTATAAAATCAGGAGTTTAGACTAAGATCCTCTGAGAGCCCTTCCACCTCTAATATTTTGAATTCTAATACTCCTCCCAGTTCTAACATTCTATGTTCTAAGTTCCCTTCCAGGCCTAACATTATGCAAGTTACCCTTGAGGAAAGAAATCTGGGCTTGTAGTAAGCAATGAACTCCATAAAGTTCCCCTTCCCTGCCCATTTATCTGCCATCTACACTATACCAATTACATATTCCTTTGAGTTCATTAGTGCCTTTTAAAAAATACAAGTATCCCCTCAGAGGATTAAGCCTAATGGGCACTGAAAATTTAGTATAAATGACTTTAATCAGATAGAGAATTAGAGAAAAACAGAACATATAGTGGGAAGAAATTTCTGGAGCTGGAATCAGGTGACATGAGTTGAGTATTAGCTCTGTTCATTATTAACTGTGTTCCCCTGACCACAGAAAGGCAGCTTTTGAACCTCAGTTTATTCATTTGTAAAATAAAAATGCCACTACCTTATATGGTTGCTTTGAAGGAGAAGTTTTATAAACTTTAATGTGCTGGAGAGATGTTAGTTGTTATTATTAAAGATAATCAATAATTAAAGTAGAATTAAGATTAAAATAGAGGAATTTTGATTAGCTATAATTTATATGAGTGCAATGTGCATCATGAAGGCATTGTGGCCTGGGGATGGAGTTGGGGTGGAGGGGAGGAGGCAGGTAGGAAAAAAAGAGGCAAGAGTTGAGGAAAAGTTTAAAACAAAGATGCAAATTTTATCTGCTTTAAAGTTTTCTGGGGACTCTTGTGATCTATGCAATTCTGCTTATGACACTCCTGGGTGAAGGAGATCCTGAGATAAAATTATCAGAAACTGTTGCATCAGTGGATTGAGAATGACTTATTCTAATGGCTAGGAAGGTGGCTGAAACAGTCAGTGAGAAGTGCTTAGAGCCTGTTCAGACATCAAGGATAACAAAGTCATCCACCGCATTCTGGACCATCATCAGTCATCCTGACTCTTGCCTTGCTACTGGACTTTGGATGATTCTGGAAGAGAATGAGGCTGATGACTTTGTGCAGTAATGCTTTACAAAAATTCAATTCATTTGCAAGTCAAGACATCACTCACTTATGATGTGTCATTTGTCTTCTTTGAAAATGAAGGATGAAAAATAGCAACAACCCTCACCCTGATTCCCTAATCCAGGCTGGTACTAACCCTTCAATGTGGTGAACTATTGTTTCTTAGAATGTTTGCTTCTTCCCTACTAGAAAGAGAAAAGACAGAAAGAAAAGGAGGAAATATTAGCATACAGTCCATATCTCCTTTCTCTCTCACTTTATTATTCACATCCTATTAACATTATTAGAATATTGTTAATGTACAATATTTACTGATTTTCTTATTCTCTGGAACCTTATAATACCCATTATGCATGCTGAGGGCCTGCTGTAGTAAGTTACAGCTTTTAAAACTTTATCCAGGACTTTCTTTAGGACAAGTTTATAAGGTGGATGGCATCTATCTAATTATCCCCTTTTATAAAGGAGCACACTAAGACTCTTAAAGATAAAGTCACTTGCTCATGATTATAGAATTTATGAATGTTTTATTTGGGATTGAGTCATCTGACTCTTCAAGGGATACTTTTTCTATGATATTATAAAGCTTCGATGTAACCTGCTATTGACAGAATTGAATTCAGGAGATTTAATATAAAATGGAACTCCTTTCATGACAATCCCAAGGATGTTTTATTTATTTATTTTCTTTCTTCTTCTTCTTCTTCTTCTTCTTCTTCTTTTTTTTGCTCACAACTGAACACTGCCCAAAGTACAGTCCTGGTGGAAGCCATTGGCTCTCTAACCAGAAAGGTGGAGGAAATATCTTTGCAGATGGACAGGAAAAGAGACAGTTAGGTGGCACAGTGACATGGTGTGGTATGATCTGGTAAGATATACCATCATTTTATTATAAATGGTGCAAAATTTGTTTCTGTACTAAATATCTTTCCTGAGAATTAGGTAAATCACTTAACCTTTCTGATCATTAATCTTACTTCTCTGTAAGATGAGGGGATTTAAAAAAATAATTCTCAAGGTTCCTTCTGGTTCTCAAAATCTATGAACTTATAATAAGAAAATAAAATGTTAGAGCCAAATGGAAAATTGCTTGTAAAGAGAGACTTATCTATCCACAACTTTCTGTACCGATCTGCACACTGGCATGTGTGATAAGATCACTAGCTGTCTGGATCCTATCCCTTTCACATAGATTACACAACTTCTTTCCCTAAGAGAACATGTCCTTAAGATGTGATTAGCTTAGAAAGTGTAAGACTCCAACCTAGTCAATGCTGACGGATTTACTGATGGCCTCTGCCATACCAACGTGGCTACCAAGCAGGGGAGCACTAGTAAATATTTAACAATAACAACTGGCTTTCAAGAAGAAAATGTACCACATGACAAACTTTTCATTTGGATCTACATTAATAACATTTTCTTCACCACTTAAAAAAAATCTAAAACAATGAACAAAACAATAAATCAAGCCCAGCATTATAAAAGAACAAAATATTGATTTCTGAGGTACAAGTGCTCACATTAAATTTTAAGATTTGATTCTTATAAACTAGTTCAAGCTGACTCCAGCATAGCTCTGCTCTCCCATCATCTAAGAACATGAAAAAGTGTATGTTGAGCTGGGGTCCCATAGGCTTGGCTCATGTCCCAAGACCCTGGAACCCAAGGCTAGGGACATCACTACACCCTTTTCTGTTGACCAGACACATTTCATATGGAAGCCACAGTATCCTTGTTGAATATCCTTTCTATGTCAAGGCTAAATAGACATTTCTTATTTTGTTCCAATATCAAATCTAAACTAGTCAAGTGGTGGCATGATGCAGATCTGCCCATTAAAGCAGGTGGGAAACAGATAAAGTTCTTATGATAGAATCACAGATCACAGTTTGAAGGCCCCCGAGAATCCATCTACTCTAATACCTTATTGGTCCATATAAAGAGACTGAAACCCAAAGAGAGGAAATACTTTAGGAAACAGCAAGTCAGTGACAAAGTTGGGAATCCTTACTAATCTAATTAGGGACTTAAATATGACTAAATATATTGTGGCAATTAGAAGTGATCCAAAGCTACCCTAATATTGAAAAAAAAAAGTCAACAGGGAAAAAGAGATGTCATTCACAGATAAGTAAGTTAGTGAAAAGACAGCAGATTCAGGAGCTTAGCTGAAGGATTTCTTCCAGGTGGCACTTGGTCAAATTTTGCAATTCCTGTCAAAAGGAACATTTTCTCTTCTACTCTGAACAATTTGTTATAATATGATCAGAACAGAAACCAGCTATTGACATTCTGAAAAATAGATTTTTGTGGCTACCTTTTTAAATTAAAATCATCTAGATTTCTCCCTGCATCCTTTCCTCTTCCTGAGAACTATCACTTATCACGGAAAAAATTTTTACTAGAAAAAATGAAAGTAAAAAGAAATTCATTAAAATCATTCAATATATTAAAAAAAATCTGATGTTCAATTAATTAGACCTTCTTAATCTTAATGCCTTCACTCTGAAACTACTCTCAGTTTATGCTGTATAAAACTTGTTTATACATAATTATGTGCATATTGTTTCCCCTATTAAATTGTGAGCTCTTCTGTTCCCCCAGAACTTAGGATGGAACCTGGCACTGTGATTGATAAATGTTAGGCAATTAATAAATGCTAGTTGATAAATGAAAAATTCAACAAATCTATCAACACACTGAAATAAACCTGATGTCATATATCATTCAATACTATAGCTTTAGGTAACTTAACTGAAGTTTAAAATGCTTTTGATTAAAATTTTATTGATGCATTTTGTTTTTACATTCACTTACATTTCCTGCTGTATCCTTCCTACTTCTTTCTCTCAGATAGCATCCTTATAACAAAGAATTTTTTTAAAAAGAGAAGGGAGAGAAGAAATAAAAATCAATAAAATCAATGAACACAATGAAACTTATCTGATATCATATGCAATGTTCCACACCTGGGGTGGATCCCAACCATATCAAGTAGACAAGTTAGCAGTGCCTTTTGAAGACCATAGTAAATGGCCATCAAGACACTCTGAGGCCAAGTGACATGGTGTAGTGGAAAGAGCACTAAATTTGGCACCAGAATACTTAGGTCTGAAACCAAGGTCTGCTACTTACTTCCTATATGATCCTATATAATCAATAAAATGAGAGGTTGATTCTGTGTCTTTTTTGTGTCATGGCCCTGCTTTGGTAGCCTATAACCTCCTTCTTCAAATAGTTTTTAAATACATAGAAAGAAATTCATAGTGATTTCAAAGGGAACCAATTATGTCAAAATATGAATTAACAAAACATTTTTTAAAACAAATTTATAGACCTCTCTGTAGAGAACTGACTGTAGAAGGCATAAAAGAACATTGAGCTGACTAGCCTTCACATAAGTTTTTTTTTAAAAAATAACCTTGATAATCAGTGTCTATATTAATTTTGCCTCTTTCTCCTTAAGTTGAAGTGTGAAAAATTCCAATTAATTAAACATTTGAGTGAATTGGGTCCTGAAGTCTTTCTCTCTTGAAGTGTATCTCAAATAATGATAATCTTTTGTGCAAAATGTAGTGAATTTTCATTTTTTTTTATAGAGGGACTGATTTCCTAGACAACTATACCATTGTAGCAACTTCCCCCCAATTTTTTTTCTTGTTAAAAATGTTTCTATGGTGAGGAAAAAAGAGGGTATTAGAGATTTTCAAAGTGTAGGGAAGAAGTAGAAAGAGACAAGTGGAAAGTAAAGGTCCTCCAAGTGGTATCAAAGAACTTTGGCACTGAGGTTGGTTACATTTAAAATTATGGAGGTTTCAATAGATTTCTAAATCCTTTTGTCACTAAATTATATGACTGCTGTAGAATTTTTTGAATCCTAAAAAAACTTTATTGATATCTTTTGTTTTTCTATCATTTTCATTTCCCAGTATAGCTGTCCCCCTGTGATACTGGAAATTTGGGAACCCTTGAACTTATTTTGAGGTCTCTGGTCTAAACTTCCTGTGGACATTTGGATCTCATTTCAAACTACATTTCCCATGATTCAATGGGCTTTCTTCTTACATGGTGATGTGAGCCAACATGAAGAGAAGCTTAAATAGAGAGAACTTGATTGTATGCGTTCTTTCTTAGGAAGCAGCCACAGGGAAGGTATGGCAGGGCATTAGATTTAGATTTTAGCAGGCATGTGGTTTTCTTAATTATCAATATGGATTACAATAAAACCTTAATATTTTTAAATATACCCTTCTATATTCATTTTATTTGTTACACGCCCAACTTTTCTTGAGAATCATCCTTTATCACAAATAAGAAGAATAAAAACCAAGAATAATATTAATCTTAATTAATATTCATTCTATAAGAGAATCTAAGTTCATATTTAGTCCTAAAAGTCCCTTCTGAAGTCATCTGAGACAAATTGCATCATGTTGATAGGAAACTGAGGATCAAATTGGTGAGTGACTTTCCTGAGGTCCCCCAGGTAGTAAATAGCCGTGCTGGGATTTGAACTAAATCCAACCCTCTTTCTGTTACTCCACATTCCCTCTCCCTCTCTCTCTTCCTTTCCTTTCCTTTTTCCTTTCCTTCCTTTCCTTTCCTTTCCCCTTTCCTTTCCCCTTTCCTTTCCTTCCCTTCCCTTTCCTTTCCTTTCCTTTCCTTTCCTTTCCTTTCCTTTCCTTTCCTTTCCTTTCCTTTCCTTTCCTTTCCTTTCCTTTCCTTTCCTTTCCTTT
>NC_058131.1:363194062-363208863 GCF_016433145.1 Gracilinanus agilis | reverse complement strand
CTTTCTTTCCTTCCTTCCTTCCTTCCTTCCTTCCTTCCTTCCTTCCTTCCTTCCTTCCTTCCTTCCTTCCTTCCTTCCTTCCTTCCTTCCTTCCTTCTTTCCTTCCTTCCTTCCTTCCTTCCTTCCTTCCTTCCTCCCTTTCCTGTTGATGGGTAAGATAAAAGAAGTAGCTTGACAATGAAGAAATACTGGAACAAGAGTAAGGAGCTTGAAAAAGTACCTGCTTTGAACCCTATTCTGTGATCCACTGGGAGTCTACTATTTCATTGCTCTTACTCTTAAATTTTTTATCTGTAAAATCAATCAATTAAGTAATTCCTTCTTTGTTAGGTGCTGGGGATAAAAACAAGATAGAGAAAAAGTCTCAACTCAAGGAGCTTGTATTTTATCTAGGGGAAGTTTATTGTTGTTCAGTTGTTTTAGTTAGTCATGTCTATCTCTTCATGATTCCTTCTGCAACTCATTTTACACATAAGGAAAATAAGGGTTTGAGCTTATCTTCCTGACTGCAGGCCCAGCACTCTATTCACTGTGCCACCTAACTACCTGTAAATATCTAGGTGTATTCAAAATAATTATATAGTAATTTTGGGAGGGAGAAGTACGAGTAATTGGGAGATTGGGAAAGGCTTCTTAAGCCTTAAAGGTGGTGCTTGAGCTGAGCTTTAAAAGAAACTAGGGATACTGAGATGGAGATGAGAAGGGAGGACATTCTAGGCAAGGGGAACAGCTAATGCAAAGACACCAACTAGGAGATGAATTTTCCTGAATCAGAAACAGTTTGGTTCAACTATAAAGTACATGAAGGTGAGTTATATATAATAATCGATCAGTCAAGTATGCTTCAAGCACTGTGCTATACTACAAGTGAAAAGAACGAAATAGAGATCACCTTTTTTACAACAAGGACATATATAAATGTGTAGTCTATAGTGTCAGCAATAAAGTACAATAATCAGCCGTGAATGACCTAATTATTATTAGCAATGCAAGGATCCAGGACAACTCCAAGAGACTCATAATAAAAAAAGGCTAGCCATTGCTATGTCTGAATGCAGATTAAAGTTTGCCATTCTTCATTTTATTTCCCCCACGAATTTTTCTCTAGTGTAAGAGGTATATGTCTTTTTTCATAAGATATGAACATGAAAATGTATATCGTATGAGAACATAAATACAACCTATATCATATCACCTGCCATCTTGGGGAGGAAGGAAGAGAACATGGAAAATGTCTGAAAATGATTCCTGAAACTTGTACCCATGTGTAACTTGGAAAAAATAAAAATGTAAAAAATATAGACCATAAATATAAAGTGAGGAACTAGAAATATATACACAGTAACTAAATACAAGATTATTTTGGAGGGAAGGAATTAGCATTTGGGGAGATCAGGAAAGATTAGGAACAATAAAGCCATGCCAGTGGGTTAGATATACGCTGCAACTCTGAGATCCCTTTCAGCTCTGATAGTATATAAATCTTTGTTTTAGTGGGATAGGTCATTCAGAGGAACTTTTGTGCTTCTCCTCACCCAGCCCCCAGTAAGGTGTTTCAGAGACTGAAGAAGTTTGAGCATCACTGGCCTAGATAAACCAGGTCATGAGCAAGATGACAACAGAGAAAAAAAAAGATAAAGGAAATATGGTGTAATGAAAAGAGTATTATCTCAGAGCCAGACCTAGGTTTAAATCCCTGTTCTAACTCACACTGTCTGTGCCCTTAGGCACATACACTCTCTGATTTTCATTGTCATTATCCAGAAAGTGAGAGGGCAGGATTTGTTCTCAGAGAATGAGCTTTGACTTTCTAGGACCTATAAAGTATGGTGAATATAGGTACATTCAAATTTCAGGACGTAGATTTTAACTTATCAGACCAAGGCCTATGAAGCTAAGCAGAACTTTCTACTTGTCTCGGTCTTTATTATATATGACATATCTAAAGCAAGGGAGATGGCCGCCTATGAGGTACCTATGAGGAATATTGTACAGTCCCCTTTGCCTCAAGCAACTCTTCACCAGTGGTCCATGGACTTTTGAGAGGTCTGTGGACTTGGGTGGGTGGGGGGGAATTACTTCTTTATTTTCACTAACTTCTCACTGAAATTCAATATTTCTTTCAGTTATGAATATAGGCAACAAACATGATTCTGATATAGGAGGCAATAGGTTTCACTACATTGCCAAATGGGTTCATGATAAAAAATTTTAAAAAAAGGTCAAGAATCTGGCAGAAAGAAATCTCCTCAGGCCTTTCTAGGCACTTGTATTTCCAAAATTAGAGACTTATTCTTTTGGGTCTTAAAGACTTTTTTATTCCAGAATCCACTTTTGAAATGCAAATATTCCTGGGAGTGAATATCAACTTCCTCATCCCTTCCTCTTTCCTTTCTCTTCACTCTTTAGTAATCATTTCTTAAATACCCACTATGTTCAAGGCCCTGTACTATAGGTTGTAGAAGATATGAAGAAGAGTAAGTCAGGGGACAAATATAAAAGGTAACATAATTTTTTTAAAAGAGAAGAATGGAGAAAATTCTTAACTGATCAAAATATGATCATCAAACTATGAAATGGAAAACTTTGACTACATAAAACACAAAACACAAAAGATTGTTGCATGAATACAATCAATGCAACTAGAATGAGAAGAAAAGCTATCAATGGGGAAGGGGAGGAATCTTCATATTTGATATTTCTGATAAAATACAATGTTCAAGATACATGAGTAATTGACTTAAATATATATAGGGTTAAGAATCATTCCTCAAAGTGCCTGGACATTTCAGAAGTGGGAAAGATCACTTTTACCTGGAGAGAATCAAGGCAGGCTTCAAGTCTTAAAGGACTATCACTTTTGGATGATAACAAGCTAAAAAGATACCCTGTAGGAGTGAGACAGCAACCTCATTCCCATAATAGGAAAGTAGCTACCAATTTCTTATCAGAATTCATTTTCATTAGGCTGAAGAAAGACCCTTTTGGAATCCAGACATAGAGCCCTATGAAGAGCTGGCAGAATATGGGGACTATAAAATCCACCTATACTACTCTTCTGTCTTCATCTCAGGCCCAGCAAGATTTGTTTCCCTTTGATCCCCCAGGTGACCCTAGGATTTAATAAAATGCCAGTTGACCTCATATGAACTTCATTTCCCAGATTCCTAATCACTCATAGTGGGATGGAATGAGATGGTTTCTTCCATTCTGTCCATGAAAACATCTGCTCTCTATTAGGCACTGGACAGCTGTTGGGTGGGAAGTTCCTTAGTGTAGCATTAGGAACATTTCCTGCCTCTGTTTCACCTCTGGAAACTACCCAGGCTAAAAATGGGAAGTTCACAGTAGCAGACATGCCAGGAGAGACTCAGATTAGCTACAGCTATGAAAGATTTGTCTTGGCTGACCAAGAATGTATCTTCTGTTTTCCCCATAATTCATTCTTCCTGCAGGGAATGCAATTTGAAGGTGTTGGAATCGTCAATCAGTTGGTCTTGGGCTACCTGTTCCACAGTTTCCTCAAGGGCTCTAATCAGCCAGCTTTAAAGCTATACCAAAAGACTGCCAAAAACTCAGACTAGACTAGAAAATCTGTCCCTGGGCATTATTCAGTGCTCTTAAGGCCCTAGAGCAAGAGACTTTTTGCAAGCCAACAGCTGTCTCTATTAAACTCACTGAAGTCTTCAGATTTTTCTATTTTCAATTTAATTCAACAAACATTAAGCTCTTATTTGCATAGCTCTGGGTTAGATATTGGGGACACAAAGACTATATGCTTCAAGGACCCTACAATTGATGAGGAGAGATAGGATGTACATCGGTAAGTATAATTTGAGATAGAGTATGATGGATATAAAAAAGACATCCAGGCAAAGTGCTTTAAGGAAAGTCAAGAATAGAAAGACCTCTTTTGGCTTGAGGAGTTGAGAGTGGGGTCTATGGTGGCTATTAAACTGACTCTTGAAAGAAAAAGATTTTGACAAATGAAGATAAGTACATTCTAAGAATAAAAAGGAGGGAGTAGAGACCATCAACATAGGCCATACATCAGAACTCAGTTCACAAAAGTGAGAAAATGAGTGAGGTGTGAACCAGATTTAGACATCATTGGGACATATTTAACAAAATAAACAAAAAATGCAGTGAAATAGATATTATTACATTTTAAAACTAAGTCAATATGTGGCCTACTGGGATCCTCATAGAAGGGTTATAGAAGCCATAGACTCTTTCTAGAAATTGATAGTGAAGAGGAAAGGAGATTTAGAAGGATAAACTGAAAGGACAGATGGATCAAAGCAAAATTTTGCCTACAGAAATCCTGAGCATACTTGTAGGCAAATGGGAGATTTTGAAGACAGCAGACATATGAGAGAGTTGGAGAGCAGAATGGACTATGGAAAAGCTCTCATAAGAAAAAAAGAAAAGAAAGATTAAGGGCACAGTGGAAGGGTTAAGTTTTGAGGGAAAGGATCACCTTATTCTTTCTGCCTAAAGTAAAGGATAACAGATCTCGAGGTGGAGTGAAGGGGAAATATGGGTATTTATTGGATGACTGCAATCTTCTCAGAGAAAAGAGAAATGAGATGAAGAAGAGTTAGGAGATGAAGAAAGAGATTTGGAATAATCATTATGGGGAGTATACTTAAGAGAAAATAGGAGCTAGATAAAGGATTGATGTATTGGCAGCTTTTCATTGAAATTAGATAAGATATATTTTCGGTAGATCTAGTCTATGCCATTTTGTGACAAATTCAGCAGTGTCCAGTGGTCTAGGGGTAGGAGCAGAGAAGGCTAATAATGGATGTGACTCAGGGTTGAGGATTAAGGAGACATGAACATCATATTGATCCAAGAACAGGGGATTAAGGAATGGAAGACAGCTTCCATTTTGTTGAATGGAAGCTAACCCTACAATCAACATTTTGAAGAAAAGGACATAAAGAAAGAACAGGAAAGCAGATAATGGTGAGGAAGAGCAAGCTCAAGAGCAGAAACAACATAAGTGAAAGATCAAAGAAAGGGATTTGAGAGTTCAGGATCTCAGAGGTGGAACAATTTGTTAACGAAGTCTAAGATGTTACCATTCTTGTGGGTAGCAGAATGGAGAAGGACATGGCCATTGAGAATACTAACAAACTGGGAGGCCAGGATGTTAGAAGTGAAAGGAATAAGCATGTATGTAGTGCCTTTGTGGACCAGGCACTGTACTAATCACTTTTTAAAAAATTAACATTATCTCATTTATTCCTTTTAACAACCCTGAGAGACAGGTATAATTATTATCTTCACTTTGGCATGGGACTCAGGTTTTCCCTTTCTGGACACCCCAAACTCCAGAAGATTTCAGATCAAATAGAGAGCAGGAAAATTCCTTTCCTTCCTTGTTATTCTTGTGATGCTGAGGAAAAAGTAACTTTGGGCCTCAGAGAATCATGATAAGAAAAGACCCCTGAGAGAAACATTCCCCTTAGATTCTCCCCTAGATTTCAAGATGGGCATATATATATTCTGGTTATGCCCTGATACCATTGGGTTGTAATCTAGGACATCTACTTGTCCCCTAAACTCTGCCCAGCCACCAAACCGTATGTTTGGGTGTTCAGGACACAAACACCACTCTAGCCCCAGCCAGGTGACCAACACCCCCACTTCTGTCTAAAATCATACTATCACAATCCCTTCTCCAAGTCACGTAGCACCTGTTGCCAATAAGGAAAAAAAAAACCCAGAATCAATTCCTTGAGGAGGCAGGGCCCACCCTTGAGCCTGTCTCCTGACCTTTCAACATTACTTTCTCAATCAATACATTTTTCTCTTTATTTTTAAGCTAAGTTTTGGAGTCTTGTATTCCTGCAAAGGGTTCTTGTCCCAAACCTGGGGATCATCTCGAATCTCTTGACAACAACTTTACAGTTGAGAAACTGGCAGAGATTAAGTGACTTGCTCAGATCACATAGCTAGTTAAGTGTCTGATGTCAAATCTGAACTCAGATCTTCTTGACTCTAGACCCAGTGCTGTATTGACTGTGCCATTAAGATATCTTTATATTAAAGGAACATTAGTTTGAATAGTGATATCACCAAAGAGGAGGGCAAGAGTAGATTGGAAAGGAAGACTAAAGATCAATACCTAGATGTGGAGAGATTAAAACAATAGAGGCGGCCAAGTGGTCCAGTGGATAGAGTGTTAGGCTTAGAGTCAAGAAGACCTGAGATGAATTCCAGACATTCTTACCACTTGTTAACTGTGTGATCTTGGCTGTCATTTAACCTTTATCTACCTTAGTTTTATCAGCTGACAGAGTTGCCATAGGGATCAAATGAAATAATATTTTAAAATTTATTTGCAAATGTTAAAGTGTTAGTTATTATTGTTGTCTTTGTTGTGGTTATTGTTGTTGCTGTTGTCATTGTGATTTTCCTCTGCTTCTTTCATTTTAAAATATTAAATGGGGGGCAGCTGGATGGCTCAGTGGATTGGGAGCCAGGCCTAGAGATGGGAGGTCCTAGGTTCAAATCTGGCCTCGGACACTTCCTAGCTGTGTGACCCTGGGCAAGTCACTTGACCCTCATTGCCTAGCCCTTACCACTCCTCTGCCTTGGAACCAATATATAGTATTGATTCTAAGATGGGAGGTAAGGGTTTAAAAAAAATTAATGGATTGCAGTGTATCTCTAATCCTCTGTAGTCCTTCACTCTTGCTCCCTGACTCCCCCACCTTCCTTTCTTTGACATTTATCATTGATAATGTCTTTTGTGTCACAAGTCATGAATGAATGAGTGGGGGTTGGAGCCCTCATGGGCCCACTCCAGGGTGGAAGTTCCAGAGCTCAGAGGGTGAAGTCTCTGGTGCTTCATCATGGTGGATGGCCAAGTCTACTCCTGCAGAGAATGCAGCAGCAGCAACAGCAACAGTAGGCAAGGCCCAGGGCAAGAAAATGATTGGGTTGGAAAGTCATCATTGGTGATATAACCACCATTTATATAACCACTATGTGTCTTTTAATGGTCCTTTAGCTAAAATATAATTTTCATTCCTCTACAATTTTCATTCACACCACAGCTGTGAATCCAAATTCTGTTTGGCCTTTGGCAGACATTTCTGACAGGCACAGGTCTGTTTGTTTGATCCTTTGAAGCCGATGTGCAAGTGGACCATCACACCAACTTATCTCTGTAGTGACATCTGTGTATAATATTAACATAAGTATGGATATATGCAAAAGATATTTATAGCTGCTTTTTTGTGGTAGCAAAGGACTGGAAACTGAAGGGATGCCCATTGCTTGGGGAATGCTTGAACAGATTATTCTATGTAAATGTGATGGAATACTAATATGCTCTAAGAAATGATGAAGGGAATGGCTTTGGGAGGTTTGTATAACTGATGCAAAGTGAAGTGAGCAGCACTAAGAGAATAATTTATACAGTAATAACAAAATTGTAAAGATAATTAGCTGTGAAAGACTACATAATTCTGATCAGCACAATAACCCCTTACAGTTCCAATGGACTCATGATAAAACATGTTTTCCATCTCCATAAAGAGAATTGATGGATTCAGAGTGCAGGTTAAAACACTTTTTTCTCTTTCTTAATTTTGCTTTTGGGGGTGGGGAGAACATGGCTAAAGCTGAAAATTGTTTTCTATAATTATACATATTTATGATAGATTTTGTTTGCCTTGCCTTCTCAATGGATGAAGGAAGAGGTAGAGACTTTGGAACTAAAGATAAAATTGAATTTAGAAAAAAAATAACACATACATGGAGACACCTTGTTTGAGACACCCAATATGCTGACGTTTATACTGTGCTTTAATCTTTGTAAAGGCTTTTCCATCCATTTTCTTATCTTTTATAATAACCCTGTTATTATCATCCCCATTTAGCAGATCAAGATACCAAGACCTAGTGAAGTTAAGTGATCTGCTTGGCGTCACAAAGCTAGGAAGACAGAGGTTGTATTCAAGTGCAGGCTTCCCAACTCTTATGTCCGGCACAGTATTCACTATGTCATGTTGTTGTCTAATAATCATGCATTTCTTTTGGCCTGGTTCTGTCATTTAATTTGTGTACAAGTGCTTGGGTGAAAAATCTTCTCTTGCCAATGCATATTAGTAATGTTCTGGGATGCAGAGCCTTGGAGAGTTGCCTGGGGGCCTGAGAGGTGAGGGAATTGACCCAGGGTCAACGAGCCAGTGGGTACCAGAAATCCAACTTGAACCTAGATCTTCCAGTCTTGGGAAGCCATCTCTCTATTGCCACATAGCCCAACTATGGCTCTTGGATGTTTGCAAAGATCATTTTTTTTTTCATGGCAGCCCTATTTAACTGGGAGGGCAAGACTTGTTACCATTGTTAATCATTTTCCAGTTGTGTCTGACTCTCTGGGACCCCATTTGGGATTTTCTTGGCAAAGATACTGTAGTGGGTTGCCGTTTCCTTCTCCAGCTTATTTTACAGATGAGGAAACTGAGACAACCAAGGTTAAATGAATTGGTCAGGATCATCCGGCTAGTAAGTGTCTGAGACTAGATTTGGTCTCAGGAAGATGAGTCCTCCTGACTCCAGGTCCAGCACTTTATCTACTGTTCCACCTAGCTGTCTTATGCAAACATTACTAACCTCATTTTACAGAGGAGGAAACTGAGGTAACAAGAGGTGAAGTGATTTTCCCTGCCTGGGTCACATGACTAATAAAGTTAGTTGGAACTTGAACCCAGATCCTCTGGTATCATGTAGCAGTGAGGGAAGTGCTAAGATCCACAGTGCCCTTTCTACCTTACCCCACTGTCCATAGGCTCGATGGCTCTAGTCATGCTGTTCTGCTGTTCCTATAAATTCAGGCTATTTCCTCTATCCTCTGAAGGGAAAAGTATTTGAATATTCTTCCTCTATGAAGCTCTCCCAGATTTCTCCAGTCCCTAATAGCCTATCCTCGCTGTAGCACTCCACAGCATTTGTTCTTAAAATTTCCCCCCTCATGTATATTAGTCCTGTCTCTCTGGTACACTTGTAAGCTGCTGGAGGTTATGGACCATGACCTATAACCATTTTGTATAGCCCCCAATACCATGTAGTTTTCAGATGTAGAATCCTATCCTATGAAGATTGATCTCAAGAATTGAGGATACTAAAGGCATAAAAAAGAAGATTGGGTAGCAGGCATGATATCTCCCTTCAAATATTTTCAGGGCTGACATGGAGAGGAAGCGGCTTGGTTTCATGGGACCCCAGGAGGAAAACTAGGTAGGATTCAAAGGATAGATACTAGAGAAGGAGAGATTGCAATGCAACCAAAGAACCTTCTAAGTACTGGACCAAGTTGCCTTGGGATGCCCTGAGCTTTGAATTCTTAAGGCTGAATGGCCATCTATCAAGGATCATAGGCTAATGATTTTCCTGAAATTCCTCCCCTTCTTTAATTTCAACTTTCCTTGTGAAGATTTAAATGCTGTCCTCATCCCCCAACTTACATAATATTTCATTGCCTCAAGAGGAAAAAAATGCAAAGTCCTACTCTATCTAAGTCAAAGTCATTCCACTTACCTGGAGAGAAAATGGAACCTGCCCCTTCCTTGAAGAGAGTTGTTACATTTGGACCATAGTTTTAGAACTGGAAGGACCCTTAAGTCATCAAGTCTGACCATCTCATTTTACAGATGAAAAAACTTGGGCACACAGAATATCTGTATCTGGGCAAGATTTGAACCCACTTCTTGACTTTAAGGTCAATGGACTGTCTTCCCCACACTGCCTATATCTATTATATAAGGGATTTTTTTCCCAAGAGGATTGTATTGAATAGGAGGCTGGCAGTTAAGCTCTGATGTCTCTTCTACTTCTGAGTGCCATGACTGAACTTGGGCAGTTGCCAACCTTCATTACCACCAGGAATCTTTCCCCTTTTGTGCCTACTCCAACCTGATCCCATCCTAGCCTCTCCTTATAAACCTAAGCTCCATAAGAAGAATGGCATCTGTAGAAGAAAGAGCAAAATGTTCACAGCTAATCCATATGGATTGGGTCATGCTGTATCCTGGTGCCATGTGCAAATTCTTCCTCTTTGCTCTTTTGCTGAAGGCTTCCCAGTCTGATATCAGGGCAAGGGTGTCTATTTGGTGCAGCATTGCCTTGGTTTATTCTTCTTAAGTAGGATCTGCAGAGGATTTTTTAAAAAGCTGATTTGACAGTTTTCTGCAAAAGGGGGGCAATTATTAAAGGAGAGAAATTCTCATGGGCATAGGGGTTAAGTTTTTCTGAAGCTTTTTTAGTTCAGGTTTTAACTCACCACATTATGAAGGGGTATATATCTATCTAGTTTCCAAAGAAATAGACAGAGACTTGCCCCAACAAAGCCTCAGGGGTCTGACAGAAGCTATTAATTATTTGTCTCTGCTTAAACTCATACTGATGAGAGGAATGGAACCTGTAATTAAGATCTGAACTCTAGGTCCCCTTTCACTCATTCATGTCTGGAAGGTGGTTTTTGATCTAGATTCTGATTTAAACCTTAGTTTAATATGAAAGATATTCTTATATCCACTCTCTAATTCATGAAGTTATGCAGAGTCCACTGGTCTTGGAGGCTGAAGGATTTGTGGTTAAAGGCTCAATGTCAGGTTTCTAGGATTCATTCAATATTGATTCTTCTGTCCAAAGAAAGTGCTGCAGTAGCAAATAGTTTAAGAAACTTGTAAATATTGCTTTAGGCATCTAGTTGTTCATAAGTGACCTAAAGATCACCATGTGAAGATGCTTGGTAGATATAAGTAGGCTATAGATATAAGTAATCATGCTTTAACCATAAAAACTCCTCACTCCCAGACTGCTGTAAAATCATTGAGCTTCTTAACTGCCATTTCCTGAAACTCTGCTCTCATGTTGCTCCTTGCCACTGCTGCTTTGGGGGTATGGATTTGTTCTTTTGGCATGAGAGGACCTGGGCCACATGCCTGGGGAATAGTGAACACATTTTCAGTTTTCTCTTTAATCTGTCTCACAGATTTTGGTATACAAAAAGCCACTGGGGGAATTGTAAAACTGTTTTTCTTTGTCTCCACAAAAGGTCCTAATTCCTAGCTAAGTGAGGACAACAGAATTCATTTCACTGCTTCGCTCTCTCAGGGTATAGGCGGTTTGTCTTCACAAATAATCAGTCCTTCCTGCTAAGTCTTCCTGAGATTGCATGTAAACACATTCATCCCCTTCCATGTGCCCATTCATTACCTACCATGCCTCCCACATATCTACAGCCCAACTGCATAAATTGTTTTGAAGCTTTTATATACATCAGGAAGCTACTAGGAATACTGGAGGGAAGGATCCAAACCAGGAGCCCTCAACCAACATACTTGCTGTCAGAACAAAGGCCATGTTGTTGTTTCATATTTTTCTCTCTCTTTCATGGATGCTATAGAACCCAACTACACCATATATCTTCAACTTACCAGACACCTTGGTATAGTGGATAGGGCACTGGACTTAGAGGCTGGAAGACCTGTGATCAAATCTTGCCTCAGACATCTATTTCCTCAGACTCAGTTTCCTCATTGGTGAAATGAGAGAGTAGGACTCAAAGGCCTCTGAGATTCCAACTCTAAGTTTATGAGACTATGAACTTGGTCCTAGCACCCCGAGAGTAGAATCCATGTCTTTTATTTTTCCTTTATTTTCCTCATAGTTAAATACTGAGTAAATAAAATATTCTGGGATTGTCTGATTCTACCCACTTCTTAGCAAAAGGGAGCTGTATAAACAATTCCTTCCAGTACTAATCTTCTCATAATGATGATAGTAATAGTAAATAATAATAATAATATCTTCCTTTGTACAATACTACATACTTTATTAAACACTTTTACTTCTAACGCCTTATAATATTGTTACAGCATCCCAGGGAGGCAAATCATTTGATTCAGTCTAGTAAACAGTTTTAGCTCCATTTTAAAGATGAAGAACATGAATCTCAGAGAGAATCTTGCCCAAAGTTACATAGTTATTAATAAAATCTGAATTTAAATCTAGGTGTCTTGATTTAAGAACTGTGAATTCCCACTGTACTATGTCTCCTCTTCTGTGACCTTTTCTGTGCCCCATTCAAAAAGGGTCTAGCTCTCAGGAACTGTCACGAAGCCCCATTAAGAATTAATTGCTAAGGCCAGAACCATTTAACCTTTGCTAGCCTTAGTTCTCTCCCTCTTTGACTCCCTGTCATACATGTATCCTTCTCTCTCCCTCTTTTTTCTTTCTTTTTTTACTGTAAAAAGGAATTCTTTCTTTATTCTTTTTTCCCCAATTTAACAGGGGACCTGAAGGTCTTCTTATCATAGAGATGTGTAGGGATTAACCAGCCCACAATGACAGGAAATAGAAACCATAGAGTCAGGAAGGATAAACTATAGAGACAGGAAGGAGGAACCATAGAGACAGGAAGTGAGGTAGGAGGAGGTTATAAAAGGGGCCCAGCATTGGTTGGTTGGCCTGTCAGTTGCTGACAATGGGAGGGGGTCATTTGCTGACAGTTAGGGCTAGCAGTTATGGGGAAGTTGACTGCTGGGTGTGAGTTGGTCTTTGGGGGTTGGTTGTTGTTGGTATGTGTTGGTGATTAGTTGGTGGATGGGATCTATCTATCTATGCATGTGTGTGTGTATGTGTGTATATATACACACACATACACATGCATATATATATATATATAGATATAGATATAGATATAGATATAGATATAGAAGGGTGGTCAGCTGGACTTTCTCTAAGGTGGACCTGAGCTTACTAAGAGGGCTTTTTGCCTTTTGGGGTTTTGGCTTTTGGTTTGGGCTGTTAGATTTTTTCCCCTTCCTTGAACTTTTTAGAAGGTAGCTGGTCTTCATGGACAGACCTAATTGGGGTTGGATTAAACACTGATTGGGTTGGAACTTTGTGGGGTGGTAGTAATTACAGGTAGTTATAGGATAACTAGTAGAGACATTAGGAAATTTTCTTTCTCTGCCGCTTTCCTATAGTTCCCTCCTTTACTATATTCTTTTACTATCTCTATTTTAATTAAACTAAAGTGTTAATTGTTAAAAGCTGCTAGAAGTTTTCTTTTCTCTGGCTTTAAGGGATAGCATTAATTTACAACTCTACTATATTCTCATTAAAAACTAAGTTATTAAAAGCTGCTCTCTTATTTTGTCAAAACCCGTTTTAATCCTTATATTGCTCTTCCTTCCTTCTTCCCCTTTCTTTCCTTGACCCCTTTATCTCTCTCATTTACCCTTCCATTTCTCCTCCTGCTTTTTTCTCTGTCTCCTACTGCTTCATCTCTATCTTTCTCCTCTCTCCCCCTCCTCCTGTCTATCTGTCTGTCTCTGCCATATTTGTGACCTTGTTTCAAGCAAGACCATAAGGCACCAAAGAAAGGCAATATAAGTTGATGAAGGATTATGATGTAAAAATATCTGAGGTATGTAGAACATTTTCAACCAAAAAGTTTGTCTTCAACAAGGCTAATATTCTTCACGATGGATTTTCTTTGAATGCAAGAGAAAATAACATTAGCTATGAGCCAAACAGAACTCAGCAGCTACAATAAAGCTGTTTTGGAGCCTGCAAATAAATGATCATTTATAAAGAAGGCTGTTCCCCATGCCTGGAAGAGTTTCTTTCCACAGTCCACTTGTTGAATTCCTTTTCTTCCTTCTTGGAAACATCTAATATTAGGATTGGAATGGACCTTAGGGACTGGCCAGAGTAGTCTTCTCATTTTACTGAGAGGGAAAATGGGACCTAGAAAGGGAAAGTGGCTTACCCAAAGTCCTGTAGGTCATATGAATTGAGGTCCTCTGACCCCTTCACTGCCCCAGAGCTTCTAGTTCATTTATTACCACCTCTATGTTGCCTTTTGTGATTACCCTTGCTTAGAAATGGTACATCCCTTGCTTGCCTTCCACACCTCTCTGTTTGATCTCTCATATAGACTTATTTGTGGGCAGCTAGGTGGTGAAGTACATAGAGTGCAGGGCCTGGAATCAGGAAGATTTGAGTTCAAATCCAGTCTCAGACATTTAGTTGTTGGACACAAAGCAAATCTCTTAACCTCTGTCTAAAGTTTTCTCAACTGCAAAATAAGGATCAGAATAGCTCTTCTGGGCAGGGACAGATTGTGGGAAGAAGGCTTCTCTTCCTGAGTTCAAATCTGGCCTTAAATACTTTCTAGCTTTGTGACCCTGGGCAAGCCACTTAATTTTGTTTGCTTCAGTTTCTTCATTTGTAAAATGAGCTGGAGAAGGAAATGAAGTGGCTTATCCAGAGTCACCCAGGAAGTTAATATAGTAGTAGAACCAGGAATCAAACCCAGATTTCCTTGCCTATTTTTCCAGTATTATGTCTACTAGACCTCCTATCTTACCTCTACTAGGAGACAATAAGTCACTTAAGGGCAGAGACTATATCATTTTCCATCTTTTTATCCCAGTGCCATGCAGTAGCCCTTTAATAAGTATTCGTTCTGTTCAACTGAATATCTTAAGTTGTTATTCATCTCAGAGATAGTTACACCTGAGGAAGACTAAAAAGCACTTAAGGTCTAAAGGAATGTATTTCTAATGGTGGAATTTAAGGCATCTTGACAGGTGTGGGGATGGCTATTTGGGAGAAAGGGATCCTTTGAATATCATCAGATAGAAAGTGTTTAGGAACAATCCTGCCTGGTGGGGTGAAAAGAGTATTAGAGGAGGAGGAGGAGGAGGAGGAGAAGGAAGAGGAGGAGGAGGAGGAGGAAAAGATGAAGGAGGAGGAGGAGGAAAAGA
>NC_058131.1:363163938-363189141 GCF_016433145.1 Gracilinanus agilis | reverse complement strand
CACACAGAGAGACAGGGAGCACAGAGAGTCAGAGACAGAAAAATAGAAACAGAAACAGAGGGAGAGAAGCAGAGAAAAGAGAAAGACAAGCAGAGTCACAGAGAGGAGAAGAGACAAAGATGGAGAGATAGAGAGAGATATGTAGGGAAGGAGAGGGAGATAACCTGTTAAATTGCTGGGGGTCTGGTGAATAAGCAGAAGAAAAGTACAAGAAATAGGGAGAACACTGCAGATGGTTTTTTCCCCCATTCTATCATGTCTGTATGAGAATTGTCGCATTTGCTGGAAGGTTTTCCTCACATTTTTCAGATGTGAAAACAGAGGTCCAGTGATGATAATTCCTATACCTATAACATTTTAGGGTTTAAGACAACTTTGTGCCTACTAGATCTACGAGTTAGATTGTCCAAGGCCCTTCTTACCAAGTAACTTAGAAAGTTTAATAATTTGCTTAACAGCACACAAATCTGAACCCAGGACTCCTAATTCCAAATCCAGCTCTCTTTATTCTTTCTACTTTGCCACAAAACTGCCTCAATCAATAGCTACCTATGGCATCTAATACTTTGATTCATCTGTACACCTATTGTTTAAGAACAAACACAAAATACTCTTCTTAGCGTCAGTCAGATAGTATGGTTGAAAATGTTCTAGATTTAGAATCAGGAAGACCTGAGTTTTAATCTTGCCTCAAACACTTAGTAGCTGTTTGACTTTGGACAAGTCAATTAACCCTCTGTGTCTTGGTTTCTCATCTGTAAAATGGGCAAAATAATAGTACCTGCTTTGTAGGATTGTTGGGAAGATCATATGAGATAATATTTATAGTGCTTTGCAAAACTTAAAGCACTATGAAAATGCTAATTATTATTATTATTATTATTACTCCTAAACCATTATAACTAAAAGTTTTATTTTCTATCATCTGAGCATAAAACGAAAAGGTTTTTAATTATAAAGGTAAAGAAATATGGAAAGAGTTCTTTTAATTGATGCAGTAAAATAAGCAGAACAAAGAACAATGACTATAATAATTTAATGAAAACATTAAAATAAAGTCAATATAATTGTCATAACATCTTGGCCCCCTCCAAAATCTGAGGAACTGTACCTCCCTCCTTTTCTTTGGTAGGTGGAGGTTTATAGACATGAAATGTTGTAAACAATGTAAAACAAATTGAACTGATTTTTAAACACTTTTTCTTAGGAGGAAAGTCCCTAAACTGAGGATAATCTAAAATTGATTGTGATATAAAGATAAAGGATATTAATAAAACTTTAAAATTTGAATTAAAAAAAATTTTAAACAGAAGGTATTGAAAAAAACTAAAAATAATCTGCTCTTGCTTAAGTGGTTCCAGTTAAGATGAATAAACTGGTATTAGAAATATAGAAGGGCACACTGGTCAAATGAAAACTGAGCAAAAAGCAAAATTATAAGGAAGAAAAATGCAAAAAGTAATTTATTTTGATATATAATTGAAATTAAACTATACCTTTCTTTTTTAAACCTTTACCTTCTGTCTTAGAATTGATACTAAACAGCAGTTCCAAGACAGAAGAGCTGTAAGGGCTAAGCAGGTGTGATTAAGTGACTAAGTGACTTGCCTAAAGTCACACAGCTAGGAAGTGTCTGAGGCCAGATTTGAATCTAGGACCTCTTTCCCCAAGCCTGACATTCTATCCAGTGAGTCACCTTGCTACACATGTAGTGTATGTGTATGTGTGTGTGTTTTCTCATCTGTAAAATGAGTTGGAAAAAGAAATAACGAACCATCCAAGTATCTTTGCCAAGAAAACTCCAAATGGGGTCAGGAAGTGTTGGACAGCATTTAAAAAATGACTTCGCAACCATCTCATATCTATCTCGTTTGTATATAATTGTAGGTATATTGTTTCCCCCAGTAGATTTAACTGTTTTTTGTTTCTCTTTTACATATATATGTATGTATGTATGTATGTATATAAGTACTTTTAAAAATTAATTTGGTGGGGCAGCTGGGTAGCTCAGTAGAGTGAGAGTCAGGCCTAGAGACAGGAGGTCCTAGGTTCAAACCCCGCCTCAGCCACTTCCCAGCTGTGTGACCCTGGGCAAGTCACTTGACCCCCATTGCCCACCCTTACCAATCTTCCATCTATAAGACAATACACCGAAGTACAAGGGTTTAAAAAAATTAATTTGGAGTTTGTAGTCTTTTATATCATCATTTTTGTTGTTGGAATTTTTTGCTTGATTATTAATTTATAATTTTAAAATGAGAAAAAATAAAATTAAAAAGTAGGAGGAAAAAATTTGATCTAAGCCCCTTTTTAGGCAGCTTTTATAAATACTCATACAGAATCAGAGTCTTTATGTTAAAGAAAAAAAATATTCCTTTCTTCCACCATAATGCTGAGCAAACCAATACTGGGGCCTTTGGGTAAAGAAGTTTTCAACTCAGAATCACCAGCCTCACTTACCCTGATTAGGTCCCCATCCCCACAACTCTAATTTTCTTGGTCAAAACAAAACAAAACAAAAACAAAAACAAAAACAAAAAAATAAAATAAATAATTTTCCTGGTGACACTGATCTCCTTATTATTCCTCAATCAAGACACTATCATGAAAGAGAATTGCTTGAACACATGGGTTGATGCGGACATGATTTGGGATGTAGACTCTAAATGACCACCCTAGTACAACTATCAATGACATAGAAATAAGTCTTGATCAATGACACATGAAGAAACCAGTGGAAATGTGTGTTGGCTATGGGGGGAGAGGGAGGTTTTGGGGGGAGAGTGTAAGATCATGAATCATGTAACCATGGAAAAAAATTTTTTTCTAAAAAATAAAATTAAAAACAAAACAAAACAATATGCTGCCATGACACCAGAGACAATGAAGTGGCAGAGCAGGAAGGAGCCTAGCTTAAGCTACTCATTACAGGTAGCAAGGTCAGAAAGGGCACAAAACCAATTGCATTTCCACATAACCTGAGGCAATGAAGTGGCAGAATCCCTAAAGCAGTGAAGTAGGAGATCAGCCCAGCTCAGGAGACAACAGAGGAACTGAGAGTATGGGGCACAGAATCTAGCTGGACAAGTCTGTTTCAAGCCTCCTCACCTCTACCTCCTGGTTTCCCTGGCTTCCTTCAGATCTCAGCTAAAATCCCACTTTCTTAAGGAGCTTTTTTCTAGTCCTCCTTAATAGTACTGCTTTCCATGAGAGATTACTTCCAATTTGCCCTCTTGTATATCCTTGCATATCCTGTATATAGCTTGTATCTCTATATGGGGACAACTAGGTAGGGCGGTGATAGAATGTTGGGCCTGAAGTTCAAAAGCTTCAACTTTGGGAGTTTGGGCTAGGCTGTGTGATCCTGGGCAAGTTACTTAACTCTATTTGCCTCAGTTTCCTCATCTGTAAAATGAGTTGGAAAAAGAAATAGCAAACCATCCAAGTATCTTTGCCAAGAAAACTCCAAATAAGGTCAGGAAGAGTTGGACAGCATTTAAAAATGACTTCAAAACCATCTCATAGCTCCCTAGTTTGTATATAATTGTTGGTATATTGTTTCCCCCAGGAAGACTGGGAATTCTATAGGACAAGATCTGTTTTTGTTTCTCTTTTTTACCCCAGAACTTTGCACAGTGCCTGGCACTTAAGTGCCTAAGTACTTAATAAATACTTGTTGACTTGACTTCTCACTCCTTTGGGATCATAGAATTAGAACCAAAAGGACTCTCAGAAGTCATCTTGTCTGATACTACTCCCCAGCTTGTTACATACAGACTTTTTGTTGTTTATTCTTTTATCATGAGCAGCTCTTAATGACCCTATTTGAGGTTTTCTTGGCAAAGATACTGGAGTGGCTGGCCATTTCCTTCTCCAATATACATATTAGGAAATCAAGATTCTGAAAGGTAGTGACTTTCCCAAGGTCACACAACTATTAAGTAGCAGAATCAAGAATTGAACTCTAGCCCAATGCTTCCAGAACCAATAATTTTTTCCATAACTCAGCGCTGGTTTGTTTGTTTGTTTGTTTTTGGGAGTGAGGGGCAGAGGGGCTTAGACATTTACGGCATTAAAGGAAAGCAATTATAGGAACGCATTTTCTTTATCACCTGGGCAGGAGAAGAAAGGCCCTCTAGAACTGTACACTGGTCCCTGCTACTCTGGGAAAATGCCACTGACATTTTTTCCATTCCCTGATGTGGAAGAGAGGGCTATTCTAGGCTGGGGCTGTTTAATGGTTTGAAAGCCAAAAGAAGGATGGAAAAAACAAAGTCTAGCGGTGAAACACTATGGCTATTTTTGTTGCCGGAGGGCTGCCATCTAATAAAACCCTGAAATTGCCAGGCCCCAGGGAACTTTCTGGCCACTTAAGGTGTCTGTCCTTTGATTATTAAGATTAATTGCCGTTAATGTTTAAAGGAGGCAAATATCAACACTGCCAAGGTACTTGGTTCCAATGAAGAAAATTCAATGCTGCCTGAGGCCTGGGACCAGTCTCCTGGGGGACTGAGGTCTTCTGTTTGTTATCAGATCAAGCCCAGCCTCTAAGGCCCCCACCCATGTCCTTCAGGCCCTGACTCAGACTCATACATAGGCCCCAGGGGAGGCCTGTTTCCATGCCTCACTCTGCCTCCATCCGCCTGCCAGCCTGGAGGTCAGGCGCTGCCAGTTTTCAAGGGTGAGGTTGTGCAACCTGGACCAGAAGCCATTGCAAAGGGGACTGAAAAAAGGGATGATTTCTCCCAGGTCCTCCCTCTGAAAGCCACAGCTCATGGGGATCAGAATCATCTCAGGGAAGGAATCTTCGTCCTTCCTCCTCCTGAGCCTCAGTGCTCTCTTCTATAAAACAGGGAAGGAGCCATCTGAAGGATGAGAACAATTCATCCAAGATACCCCGAAGGATCTTGGATCAAAAGGATTGTTAGCAAAGGGTGAAGCAACATGGGATGGTGGAAGGAGCAGCAGAAGCTGGGGAGCCAGAAGATCTGACTTCACATTCCACCTTTGTGGATTACCACAAATGTGACCTAAGACAACCCACTTAGACCTTCTGGAGCCTCACTTGTCCTATCCATTGCTTAGCACATCATAGGCATTTTACTGATTGGTCGATAGAGTGAGGACTTTGGACTACATGGTTTCTGGTGTAATACAATGGGAAAAGCTCTTGTCTCTGGAATCAGAGGACTTGGGTTCAACCTCTCCCTCTGATACTTACTACCTGTGTGACCTTGGGTAAATAATTTAATTTCCCTGGGACTCAGTTTCCTCATATGCAAAATGATGGGGTTGGACTAAATGGCCTCTAAAGTCTTCTAGCTCAGGATCTAGGATCCTAGTAACTTTTTCCTTCTAGGTCTATAATCTTTAAAAAAAAAATACACACACACAAAAGTTTGGCGTTTGTAAACAAAAACAAAACCCTATATGTATAACCCAGTGAAATTGCTTGTCAATTCCAGGAGTGGGGGGTGAAGAGGGGATGGAGACAATAAGAATCATGTAGCCATGGACAAAAATTTAAAAATAAAATAAAATTTTATGTTAAAAAAAAAAAACCCTTTACTTTCTGTCTTAGTAACAACTCTAAGACAGAAGGGCAAGGGCTAGGCAAAAGGGATTAAGTTTGCCCAGAGTCTATATGACTCTATATTAGTAAGTGTCTGAAGCCAGATTTGAACCCATCTGGCTCTCAATCCACTGAGCCACCTAGCTGCCCTTCTATTCCATTATAAATCAATGTTGTTGAATAAGCAAATGAAATTTTGCTAAAAATGGTTCTTATGGATGGTTGCATAAGTATTGAGTTAGCACATTGAATCAGATCAGTAATTATTCTTTGATTATCTGCTGCCTTTAGGTACCTAGGATGATATGAAGGTTCTTTAGTCTGCGTTTAAGACCCTCCACCATCTGGCTTCAATCATTCCTCTCAATCTCCGTTCAACCATTACCTTCATCATAATCAAACTGGATTACTACCTGTTTTCCAGTTTTGCCCATTTATTTTCCACTTTGGTGGATTCATACTGGATCCTTCTCCCCCGATATCCACCCTACCCATAGCAGATGGCATACCTATGTACACTCTTCCTTCAAGCAAAAGTTAAAACCACCATTTGTTAGAGATGTTATTGAGATGTTCCTCATGCAGGTACAAGCTTAAATAGATGGCATGATCCTATGATTGTCACCTCTGAGAACCTTTCCAGCTCTGAAATTATGGGATATAAAACCCCTGGGTCCTTGTAAAATGGCATGGACAATATTTTTTAACATTTGCTTCTAGAAGAATAATGACCTGGTTATTAAGGTTTCTTATTGTTTACATTTTGAGAAAAACAAGAAATAGGAAGTAGACATGTTTCATTAACCTTTTAGCCTGAGATCCTAACAGTTCTATTGAGGTCAAGTCCTGCTTTGATAAGGGGCTTAAATAATCTGGTGTTCTTAAAGGCTATGTCAATAAAGTGGAAAAACCTAGCAGGTTCTAGCATCTTGGAGAAACTTTTAGTGATCAAGTGTCTCTACGTGCAGAGGACTAATGTGGTTAATTGTGGAAAGGATCATTACCATTAGGGTGTCCAATGAGTGATGAATTCTATGGCTGTGGAAAGCCTCAAAACAAAGAAAACTACAGAAGAGGCTTCAGCAGCCCTCTTCCATTATGGAGAGTGAGTAATCAAAAAGGAGGTAGAGGGTGCTAAGAATCGGTTTTTAAACTCTTTATCAACATTAATTTGCCTATTGATATTCTGTAGTGCTAGATCTTTGTCCTGTCACCATCTCCAGTAGGCCTATTACTAAAGGAACAGAAATGGGTTGATCTTGAATTTCTTGTTGCAACAAGAAACTTCATTTCATAAGACATGTAATCATATTGTATTATATTCTCCAAAGCCCCAGTTTGAATTCTGAACACTTGAATTCTACCAGAATCTATCTTCCCTAAAAGTACATGTTTAGGAATCCTACGCCTTGCCATAAGCCCTGAGTTAGCATCCTAAGAACCACTGGTCCTTTCTGTCTGCCCTGCCAATGAAGTCTCCTCTCTATATTGCTTCTTATACATGATCACTATAAGAAGAGTGACAATTTTATGAAGACAGAAAGAAGTGGATTTGGCATATTACCAAATAAGGTCACATGGAAAAAGAATGAAATTGATAATATCAAAGCAAATAGGAAATATGTGGCTATCGATGTCAGATCATTTTCCAAATTAGTGTTTGGCATAGAATTGGTCCATTGATTTATTAAAACAGGCCCCAAAATCAGTATTAAATTAGAAGAAAAAAAAAAGATGTGGCATAAAATTAAAACAGCTCCAATCTGGTATTTTTAAACAAAAACAGCTCTAATCTGGTATATTTAAACACATTTTTAAAAGATATAAAATAAATAAAGGAACAGACATGGACATAGATTTTTACCATTTTCTATGGAAATTTAATCAGTTACTATGAGGAGGCGGCCAAGGGAGCCTAGAAACACTTCAGCTAACAAAAGCTAGATTTTTATTTCCCTAAGAGACATAAAAAAAACTGAAGAGTGTCCAGGAGACAGTGATCAGAATGTTGAAAATCCTGGAAAATATGCCAGATGAGCATCAGTTTTAGGAACTAAGTTGTATTTGGTTTGGAAAAAGAGCTTGGGAAAATAGAGGAGTAAGCAGAGCATGATAACTGTCTGCAAGTATTAGAAGAAATGTCAAGTCCAAGAAGGATGAAGCTTCTTCTGCTTTTTCCCATAACTAGGATAGGTGAAAATTGCAGAGCTATGGATTTAAGTTAGGTATGAGGAAATGATTCCTTAAATATTATTGTTCAGTCTTTTTCAGTCACGTCTGATTCTTTGAGACTCCATTTGGGGTTTTCTTGGCAGAGATACTGGAGTAGTTTGCCATTTTCAGCTCATTTTATAGATGAGGAAACTGAGGTAAACAGAGGAAGGTGACCTGTCCAAGATCATCCAGATAGTAATTGTCTGAGCCCAGATTTGAACTCAGGAAGATGTCTCCCTAACTCTAGGCCTGGCGTTCTATCCGCTGTCTGCCTTTTCCTTGAATTTATAGTCATATAAAATTGGAGAGCAAGTCTCAGGAAGTAGTAGGTTACTCCTAATTGTAAGTCTTTAAATGCAAGGTGGATAACTACTTTGGGAGGATGTGGTTAAAGGTATTCTAGGTCAGCTACATGTTATACTTACAACTCTGACATTCTGTGATTCCAAAAAACATTGAACATAGAAACAGCAGACCAGAGTTTGAATCCTGCCTCCAACACTTAATAGCTGTTAATCATAAGCGAATTACTTTATGTCTCAGAGCCTCAATATCCTCTTCCATGAAATGGATATAATATTCTTTGCACTATATACCTTAGAGGGTTGCTATGAAGAAAGAACTTTCTAAAGCTTAAATTCTTATAGCAATGTGTAGTTAATGCCTAATTTTTTTTCTTCTTCTTCTCCTTTTTTTTTTTTAAACCCTCACCTTCCATCTTGGAATCAATGTTGTTTGTTTCTAGGCAAAAGAGTGGCAAAGGCTAGGCAATGGGGATTAAGTGATTTACCCAGAGTCACACAGATTACGGTGTTTAAAAAACAAAAGAAAGCAGAGGAAATTCAAGGGAAAAAGAGTCTTTAATAAAGAAAAAATAACCTTCCCTCCTTGGCTCCCTCACTCCCCTGAACTGGCTCCAAATTCAATCCAAATCCAATTCAAAGGACCCTCCTTGGCACTGGATTAGTCCTTTTATAGACCAATCCCACGACAGGAAGTAGGTGGGAGGGGTTAACATGACAGGAAGTATGGGGGAGATGCAAGGCATGCTCCCAGCATACAATTTATTTCTGTCAAAACCCACACAAACAGGGGGTGTCTGAGGCCAGATTTGAACCCAGGATCTCCTGTCTCTGGTCACCTAGTTGCCCCTATTACCTCAGTTTTCACATGGATCTGTAAACTTAGTGATTTGGATAATCTCTCCATTGATGTAGATGACAATCTATCTATGCCTATCCAGAATGTGGAACTCTTGCCCATGTCCTCTCATAATAGCATATTCACTTAGTGTTCTGTAGATCCAGTGTGAAAACTAAAAAAAAAGAAAGTCAATCTTCAGCACTCAGTAATTCTTTTGTATGGTTTAGTAGTTCCCATTTCTATTTGAATTTGGCACCACTGCTGGATACCTCCCCCTCGATTCTTCTTGATTCTGAAAGAACACTTGGGACACCCTTCTGTTCTCCTTGACTCTTGCCAGGTGACTAGCCCAGCCTCTTTTTCAATCATACACTTCCTAAATGACATCCTTTGCAAATGAAGTGCTTCATCAAAAATTTTAAAAAAATAATTTGGTTTGACATTATTATTATTAATTTAAATAAACTCATAAATAATCTTGTTAGAATTATAAATTTCAGAATCTGTGAGAAAAGATGGGTTTTGTATATTTCCTATAAAAAGGAATCACTATATGCTGGTGATGGAATACTATTGTACTCAAAGGAATAATAAACTGGAGGAATTCCATGTGAACTAGAAAGACCTCCAGGAATTGATACAGAGTGAAAGAAGCAGAGCCAGAAGAACATTGTACACAGAGACTGATACACTGTGGTAAAATCGAATGTAATGGACTTCTGTACTAGCAGCAATGCAATGACCCAGGACAATTCTGAGGGACTTATGGAAAAGAACACTACCCACATTCAGAGGAAGAACTATAAGAGAGGAAACACAGAAGAAAAGCAATGGCTTGAACACATGGGTTGAGGAGGACATGCTTGGGGATGTAGACTCGAAACTACCACACCAATGCAACTATCAACAATTTGGAAATAGGTCTTGATCAATGATACATGTTAAAACCAGTGGAAATATGCATCAGCTATGGGGGGAGGGAAGGAGGTGGAAGGGGGATGAAGGGGAAAGTAAGAACATGAATCATGTAACCATGATAACTTTTCTAAAAAATAAAAATTATTTTTAAAAAAATATTACATGGAAAGACTTAAATGAAATGATGCAAAGTGAAGTGAACATAGCTGAGAAAACAGTGTATCCAGTAATAGAAATATTGTACGATGATCAGCTGTGAAGGACTAAACTATTATCAGCAAAGCAAGTATTCAAGATACCCACAAGGAACGCTTGAAGATGGATATCCAGTGCCATAGAAAGAACTGACAGAATCTGAATGCAGATTGAAGGATACCATTGTTCTCTTCATTTCCTTCATGAATTTTTCTCTCGTGTAAATGTGTCTTCTTTCACAACATAATGAACATGAAAAATGTATTATATGACAACACATATATAACATATATCATATTATCTGCTGTCCTGGGGAAGCAAGAAGGGTAGTGAGGAGAGAAAGAGAAAGGACATAGATACCAAAATGTCAGAAAATGATTACTAAAAATTATATCAATGTAACAAAAAATAGGGGAAAAAACTCATTACTTTAGCCTGTAATCCATAAGGCATTACTATAATTTTAACCATCTTTGATGATACTTCAGTGAGAGAAGGAATGGTTTCCAAACAATTACCTTACTTGCATGACTGTGGTAGAGTCCAATAATTACTTTTTTGGGAACAGGTAACCTCTTATGTGGGAGACACTCAGGCCACAAAAAAGCTAAAGTACTTCCAATGATAATAATAATTTAGGCTTGTGGAGCCCTTTATAATTTTTAGTGAGCTCTCCTAAACCCTCTTTGTTTGATCTGGCTCTGGCTGACTGGAGAGCATCCATGATGAGGATGTACTGCCTTGCCCTGAAGCTTGAGACCAGAGAAGCTTTCTGCTTAAAAAGAATCAGATTTTCTTACAGTGACAATTCCTTCACATAGGTTGCTAAGAGCATAGTGACATTAGAACTACTATCCAGGCTGAGACCTGGAGTCCTGTAAGCTCAATGACTTTAGAACCAGAGGATCTGGGTTCTGTTACTACTTGTGGGACTTGAGCAAGACACATAAACTCTTTGGATCTCAGTTTCCTCATCTGTAAAATGGGATTTAACTAAATAGCCTCCTGAGAATCTTCTATTACTGAATTTAATGACTCTATGATTTGACAGGAGGAGTTTTGTAAAAGGCAAGGTCATTTATAAAATCACAAAGTTTGGAGAATCATAGAGCTTAGATCTAGAAAGGTTTTAGAGATTACTGACTAGTTTAGCTTCTTCCATTAAAAGCATACTTGTAATAACATATTTTTTACATTGCCTAGATATTTTCTCTCAATATCTCTCCCCTTTCTTCCCTCCTAGAGAGCCATTTCCTATAACAGTGATGGTGAACCTATGGCACAAGTGCCAAATATGGCATGCAGGGTTCTCTTTATGGGCACATGTACCCCCACCTTCCAGTTTGTTACTAGAAAGGCAGAGAGACTCTGGTGGAGCTGCTCCCCTCCCCCTCTCCACCAGGCCTGAAGACATTTTTTCACATCCCACCCCTCTGCCCAGCAGCCAATTGGAATGCACAGGGGGTAAGGTGGGTGGCTCACAGGCAGCAGAGCTGGAGGGAAGCAGAGTGCTTGGGTCACTCCCCTCCCCCTCTCTACACTCATTGAGGACATTCCTCTTCACTTCACTAGCCCCTCCCCCAGCAGCCCAATGGGAGTGCTTCCTCCCTCCCTTGTGTGGTGTAAGGGGTGGACAGGGCACACCCACTTTGTGTGGGGAGTAGGCATGGCACTAGGTTGTGTGTGTGGGGGTCAGCACTCCATCTCCAAAAAGTTTGCCGTCACTGCCCTATAATAAAGACTTCTTTTTCAAAAGATTTTCTAGATGATGCCTTTTATGGTCGGGGGAGGGACTGAGATATGAGTGAGATACCTAGAAATAAATTCTATGAATAAAAAAATAAAAATTTAAAATCAAAAAATCAAAAACTAGTTCGATTCTGTACAAAAAAAATGAAAAGAAGAAAGGGAATAAAGTACCTATTACATGCCAGGCATTATGCTAAGCACTTTACAAATATTATCCCATTTGAAAAATGTTTTTATTTTAACATATTTTATTTATTTTGTTAAATATTTCCCAATTACATATAAAAAATTTAATAATATTAAATTGCAAATTTTCTCCCTCCTCCTGCCTTTACCCACTTTTTAAGAAAATAAACAATTTTATATTGATTATACAGTTATTTCCCTTTTCTTTATTCTCTTAGGGATATAGAGCTAGTAGTGGTATGGCTGGGTCAGAGAGTTTGCACAGTTTTATAGCTCTTTGGATGTAGTTTGTTCTATGGAATAGTTAGACTATAGTTTGCGACTCTACCTATAGCGCATTAGTGTTCTTCAATATACCCTTCAACATTTGTCATCTTCCTTTTCTGTCCTGTTAGGCAAACCAATAGGTGTGAGGTGGTACCTCAAAGTTTTAATTTACATTTCTCTAATCAGTTTCTTTATGTGACTATTGATAGATTTGATTTCTTCTTCTAAAAACTATTCATATACTATATATATGAAATATTCATATACATTTATCAACTGGAGAATGACTCTTATTTTTATAAATTTTGCTCAGTTCTCTATACATTTGAGAAAAGAGGCTTTTATCAGAGAAAATTCCTTTTTTTTCCAGGTACTTGTTTTTCTTCCAATTTTGGGTGGATTAGTTGGTTTGTGCAAAACCTTTTTAACTTATTGCAGCCAGAAATAATTTACTTTACTTCCCATGATCCTCTCTATCTCTTATTTGATAACAAACTCTCACTTTATCCATGGATCTGACAGGTAAATTTTCCCATGCTCCCTTAATTTACTTATAGCATCTGCTATGTCTAAATCATTGATTCATTTTGACCTTATCTTGGTATATAGTGTGAGATGCTGGCCTGTGTCTAACTTCTGCCAAACTACTTTCTAGTTTTCCTAGCAATTTTTTTTCAAAAGATGAGTTCTTACCACAAAAGCCTGGATCTATGAGACATTAGATGATTGTCATTTTTTTCTTTATTGACTTTAGTGTACTAGATGAAGTGGTTAATTTTAAAAAATTGTATTTTCCCCCAATTACACTTAAAAACAATTTTTAATATTTACTTTTTTAAATGTTGAATTCCAAATTCTCTCCCTTTCTGCAACCTTTCTTCTCTTTCCCCCTCCATGAGACAATAAACAATCTGGTATAGATTTTACATGTACAATTAGTCATTTTGTTCAAGAGATTCAAACAAACAACCAAAAAAAGAAAATAAAATATAGAATGTTTGGGTTTACATTCAGACCCCATCAATTCTTTCTTAAAAGATATATGACATTTTTCATCATCAGTCTTTGGGGCTGTCTTGGATCTCTCTATTGCTGAGAATATCTAGGTCATTCATACTTACTTATCAAAAATATTGCTGCTAATAGTGTTTTTCTGGTTTGGCTTGCTTTATTTTGCATCAGTTCATTTAAGTTTTTCCAAGTTTTTCTGACGTCATTCTGCTCATTATTTTTTACAACACGATAGTATCCCATTGCAATCATATACCCCCACTTGTTCAGCCATTCCCCAGTTGATGGGCATTTCCTCAATTTCTTATTCTTTGCCATCACAAAAAGAGCTGCTATAAATATTTTTGTACAAATAGGTCTTTCCCCCTTTAAAAAAATCTCTTTGGGATACAAACTTATGGTGGCATTGCTGGATTAAAGGGTATGTACAGTTTTAGAACCCTTTAGACATAGTTCCAAACTGATCTCCAGAATCATTTTTTTTGTGATCTGTTGCAACTCCACCAATAGTGCATTAGTATTTCAATTTTCCTGCATCCCCTCCAACATTTGTCATTTTTATTTTCTGTAGTATTGGTCAATTTGATAGGTATAAGGCAGTTACTCAGAGTTGTTTTAATTTTCATTTCTCTAATCAAGAGTGACTCTGAGCATTTTTTCAAAGGACTACAGATAACTTTGATCTCTTCATCTGATAACTGCTTCTTCATATCCTTTGACCATTTATTAATTGGATAATGACATATTTTTATGAATTTAACTCAGTTCATTATATATTTGAGAAATAAAACCTTTAGCAGGGAAATTTGCTGTAAAATTCTTTCCTCAACTTTCTGCTCTAATCTTGGTTGCATTGGTTTTATTTGTATACACATTTTTAATGAAATCAAAATTATTTATTTTACATCTTATAATGCCCTCCTTTTTTTTTGGATGACATGAAGATGAACATCTCTTTTATATGAGATGATTTTCCCAATTCTTCCTCTTCCTTCCCCTTTCTTCTGGGGCATTCCTCTTTCTTGCCTATCCAAAAAATTTTTTTTACATCATCCCAACATAACCAACTTTACTCTTGCATCTTCTTTCTAGGTAGAATCCTACTAACCCCTTATAGTGATAAAGTTCTTAGAAATTAAATTATTATTTTCCCATATAGAAAGGTAAACATTGAGTTCCTCATTATTTCTCTTTTTACTTTTTATGCTTCTCCTGAGTTTCGTATTTAAAAGTCAAATTTTCTATTCAAATCTTGTCTTTTCATCAGGAATTCTTGGAAGTCTTCTATTTCATTAAATTGTCATTTTTCCCCTTGGAGGAATAAACTCGATTTTTCAAGATATGTTACTCTTGATTCTAATGCCAGCTCTTTTTTTTTTTTGTCTTCTGGAATATTATATTCCAAGTCCTCTGCTCCTTTAAAGAAGTAGTATCTAAATTTTATGTGATCCTGATTGTGATTGCATGGTATTTGAATAGTTTCTTTTTGACTACTTGAAGTATTTTCTTTGATTTCAGGAATATAGAATTGGGCAAAACTTCCAAGGAGTTTTCCCTTGGGAATCTCTTTTAGAAGGTGATTGGAAAAAAAAATAAAAGGTGATTTGTAGATTCTTTCAATTTCTTTTTTACACACTGATCCTAGGATATTAGAGCAATTTTCCTTGATAATTTCATGAATTACAATGTCTAGGTTTTTGATCATGGCTTTCAGGTAGTCTAGTAATTATTCTCTCTCCTCAATCTATTTTACAGATCAGTTATTTTTCTAATGATATATTTCATAATCATAATTTCATATTTTCTTCTATTTTTTCATTATTTTCATTTCATTCTATTATTTCTTGATGTCTCATAAAATCATTTGCTTCCAGTTGTTCAATTCTAATTTTTAAGGAATTATTTTTATCAGCAAGCTTTTTAAAACCCCTTTTTTTCCATTTGGCCATTTCTTCTTTTTGAGGAGGTTTTTTTTCTTTCATATTTTTTTGTGCCTCTTTTTGTTGTTCATTTGCCTTCAGGCATTGTTTTTTAAATCTCATTTGGGATTTTCTTGACAAAGATACTGAAGTGCTGATTCCTTTTCTAGTTCTTTTTAGGATGAAGAACTGAGCAAAAAAGAAGTTAAGTGATTGCACAGGATCATATAGCTGGTAAATCCTTGAGGCTAGATTTGAAGTCAGGTCTTCCTAACTCCAAGCCACTTTGCACTGTGCCACCTAACTGCCCATTTTCATAATTTTCTTTCTTTGGTTTATTTCTATACCAAAATTACCCTCTGCTACTCTTATTTGGTATTGAAAATATTTTTTTTTGCCCTTGTAGGAATTCTTGTTGACAAGTCCAACTCACAATTTTTCTTTGAAGCTTTGCTTGCAACAATTTTGACTCCATTGCTTCCTGATTTTATGTCTTGATCTCCTCTATCACCTTAGTAAGTTTTTATAGTTAGGTTACTTTGTTTGCTTATTTTTGCTATTGTTGTTTTTCGCCCCTTTTTTGAATTTTATGTTAAAGTTGGGCTCTCTTCTTGGCATGGGAAGAAGGAAGGACACTGTCTCAAGCTTTAGGCTTTTTCACACTATTTACAGAGCTAATTCTGGAAGTTTGGAAGTTTTTGATGTTGCCAAAGTTGTATGGTCACTCTTGTCCTTACCCAGAAAGAACTGAACCTTCTTGGGACTGGAAGTAATACTTTTCCTTTGGGACCTTGATCCATTATGACCAAAAAACAGTACTGTGCTTCACACCTTTCACTCTGTCTTGATCAAAAGTGCTCTTGTTTTGACCCAGGGTGGGTATAAGCTAGAGTTTCTAAAGAGTCGTCATTCAAGATTTTGGTTCCCTCTTGACCAAAAGAGCTTCTCTCCATCCTTGAACTACGGACTGGCCAAATAGCATCAGGTCCTTCATCTAGTGCCAGCACAGGGGTCCCCTGTAATCTCTTTCTGACAAGTTGCCACGTCCCCTTACAGTATCTGGCTCGAGAGGTCCTGAAGTTGTTGCTGTTTCTGTTGCTACCACCTGGTTCCCCCACTGGTCTTTTATCTATGTGGGCTGCAGACCAGCCTTTACCTTCATGTCAAAGATCTTTCTTTCTGACCTAAGTTTTCTTGGGCTGGAAGAACATCTTACTCTGACCTTTTGTTGTCTCTGCTGTTCCACAATTCTATTTGAGGTATTATTTTAAGGTTATTGGGAGGAGGATGCTTTCTCTACACTATCTTGGAGTCTTGAAAAACATTTAAAAGATAAAAATAAGAAAATTTCTTCAAATTTAATCAATACACTGAAAAAATTGCTATCATATGCAATGTCCCATACACATTGATTCCCCTATCTCTGCAAAGCATGTTTTATGGATGAGGAACCTGGGGACCATTAACACACTTCCTGAAGGTATGCCATGTAAGTCTAAGTCCTCCGACTGGGCCCCTCATACTGTAGGGATATTCCCCTCAAAAACTGATAGTTTTTCTTAATTGGCCATCATTAATTTCTGAGTTTGTTAATGGATATAACACGTAGAAGTTGCAGAGAGATACCACCAAAGACTGATATAAGGAAAAGCTTCCTGATAATAAAAGCTATGTGGGGGCATGTAGGTGGCTCAGTGGTTAGAGAGCCAGGCCTAGAGATGGGAAGTTCTGGATTCAAATCTGACCCAAGTCATTTCCTAGCTGTGTGATCACCTCCTGGTTGATCGGAGGATTGCAGAGGTGAATAAGAAATATCTTTCTGGTTTAATATGTGGAGTGGTATTGAGTGGGTTGGCTGGTGTGAAGTTGTCCAGCTCACCTAGAATATCTGGTGAGATCACCTAACCTTTAAAGCTCTTCTGACTTAGAACTGAGACCTAGTATAAATTCTAAGAAAGGAGGTAAGGATTTATTTTTAAAAAAAGAAAAGAAAAGAAAATTAAGCTATCTGAAAAAGGACTTTGAAGAATATGGATTGGATCAAATACCTTCTCAAATTGAGATTTTACAATTCTAATTTAAGTTTTTATGGAGCCTATTAATGCTTTTGAACCATATAACCAAAGTTAAGAAAATTTTCCTTTTATTTGACCTAAAAACACCTCCGGGAAGCTTCAAGGGAATGTCTTTTGGAAGGTGGCATCATGTAGTGGAAAAATTTCTGGATCTGGACTTAAAGGTTATTATTGTTCAGTTGTTTCAGTCATGTCTGATTCTTCATGACACCATTTGGGGTTTTCTGGGCAAAGATACTAGAATGGTTGGCCATTTCCTTCTCCAGCTCATGTGATGGATAAGGAAACTGAGGCAAATAGGGTAAAGTTGCTTGCCCAGGGTCACAAAGTGTTGTGGGTCAGACCCAACTCCATTCCATCCGGAGGTTCAAATTTAATGTTGAAATAAAATGCAGCCCTTTGAGATCACCTACCATTAAAAAAGGCAGTTTATGCAACAATAGCAAGGAAAATATAGGGTAGCTAGGTGGCACAATGGATAGAGCACTGGTCCTGGGGTCTGAACGACTTAAGTTCAAATCTAACCTTAGATACTAGTTCTGTGACTCTGGGCAAATCACTTAATCCTGTTTGCCTCACTTTCCTCATCTATAAAATGGGGATAATAATAACACCTATTCCTAGGAATGTAATGTGAATCAAATGAGATAACAATTATTAAGTGCTTGGCACATAGTAAGCATTGTATACATATTAGCTGTTATTATTTTTAGATGCATTCATCGGGTTTGTTCAGAAGCTTTTTAATTTTATATAATCAAAATTATCCATTTGATTGTTTGTAATTGTTTTTATCTTTTGTTTGATGAAGAATATATCTCTAAGCCATAGTTGTGAAAAGTATATGATCTGCTTGTCTTCTGATATTTTTTTTATGGTATGATCTTTAACACTAGAAGGACCAGGCATATGAATTGGTTTAATTTACATGAGAATTTTAAAAATAATTTTGATGATTTTATTATAATTTACTATAATTTCTCCTGACTCTGCAAATGTTCTTTAAAAACAAACAATTCTAGGCAGATATTGTTATTTCCCTTTGAATTACACTTTTTTATACCATTATTTCTAATAGATATAAATGCACTACATCAGTTGAAATACCTCGGTCCTTCAGGATGTGCTTAAATTTTGTTTTATTAATATTCAAATCCTACATCAGTTTGTGTTTTTTCTGAAGCCTTTACCTTCTTTCTTAGTATCAGTTCTAAGACAGAAGAGAGGTGAGGGTGAAGCAACTGAGGTCACACAGGGTCACGCAGCTAGGAAGTGACTAAATACAGATTTGAACCCAAGGTCCTCCTTATTCCACATCTGACACTCTACTGTTACTTAGCTGCCCCACACACACATCAGTTTTAGATTTGTTGTGGAATTTTGTCTAAAATGTTGGAAACTTGCACATTTTTATCTGTCTTACTGTGGCAGAAATCTCCTATTGTCTACTTACTTGTATTTACTTGTCTCTGGACCATATCCAGTTCTAATCTATCTTTCTTGAAGGGTAATATATCATAACATGACAGCACATGGCTTGCCAGGTTTGGATGCCCCAAAGTTAACCATGTGGGGAAACTAGTGTTTCAGTGGGGGCTGGAGATCCTTAGGTTTCTTGCTTTACAGAGTCATCATGGTAAGTATCTTATATTGGAATGTACTCTAGAGGCTAATGGGGTTTGTTAACTCTCTCTTTTTTTTTAGGCAATAGGGGTCAAGTGACTTGCCCAGGGTCACACAGCTGGGAAGTGTCTGAGGCCAGATTTGAACCTAGGACCTCCTGTCTCTAGGCATGGCTTTCAATCCACTGAGCTACCCAGCTGCCCCCTGGGTTTGTTAACTCTTGCCTTTGGGTCTGGGTGTGACTTTTGGTGCTGTACATCAAATTTTACTCTTTAAGAGGCTGCCTACTCACCCTGTGGCTAGAACTGACCCTGCCTGTTACCCATCTGGATGGTCCCCCTTGGCTTCCAGATGCTGGGTATGGGCAGGTCTATTCCAGTCATCAGGGAGGGCAGGAGCATTATATTTTTCTTATGTTTGCTCTCCACCTCATCTCCCCAAAACATCTGGCACCAAGCAAGAACTATAAGTTCCACTTATGCTGCTGATAAGTTGGTCCTTTAAACTAGAAAACAGAAGCAATATTGGGGATCTAATGACTTTAAGCACATTATTTCCCCTTTTTCCTCCTCTAAAAAATGAGAATGTTGAGCTAAATGATCTCTAAGGCTTCCTCCAGATCTAAATGCTATCATCCTAGGAAGCTTTAAGAGAGAAATTTCTCTTGGAGGTAGAAAGGTTGTACCAGGTAATGACCAAGGACTCTTAAAACTTGAAGACCTTTGGGCTATAAAAGAATGCCTGCCCTTTGACCCAGCCATACCATTATTGGTTTGTACCCCAAAGAGATCATAGATAAACAGACTTGTACGAAAATATTTATAGCTGTGCTTTTTGTGGTGGCAAAAAACTGGAAAATGAAGGTATGTCCTTCAATTGGAGAATGGCTGAACAAATTGTGGTATATGCTGGTGATGGAATACTATTGTGCTAAAAGGAATAATAAACTGGAGGAATTCCATGTGAACTGGAAAGACCTCCAGGAATTGATGCAGAGTGAAAGGAACAGAGCCAGAAGAACATTGTACACAGAGACTAATACACTGTGGTAAAATCAAACATAACGGGCTTCTGTACTAGCAGCAATGCAATGCCCCAGGACAATTCTGAGGGATTTATGGTAAAGACACTACCCACATTCAGAGGAAGGACTGCAGGAGTGGAAACACAGAAGAAAAACAGTTGCTTGAACACATGGGCTGAGGAGGACAGGATTGGGGATGTAGACTCGAAACTACCACACCAATGCAACTATCAGCAATTTGGAAATAAGTCTTGATCAATGATACATGACAAAACCAGTAGAAATACGCATCAGCCACGGGGAGGGGGTTGGGGGGTGAAGGGGAAAGTAAGAGCATGAATTATGTAACCATGTTAACTTTTCTAAAAAATAAATATTAATAAATGTTTAAAAAAAACAAAACAAAACTTGAAGACCTTTGAACTATGACCACATTTTACCTACAGCTTAATCCAAGAACACAAACTGATTTTATTGAATATACTTATGTGGAACACCATAAGCAAATATAACCACATGGCTGTTCACAAACTTGCAGTACAGTTTTTATGCCTGTATTTATTATTTGTATCTTTTCTTGTTGAAGATAAAGCAGCACACATATAAATAGTAGAATATTACTTTGTCATAAGAAAGAATGAATGAAAGAAATTCAGAGAAGCATGGGAAGACTTGCATGAACTAAAGAAGAATCAGGAAAGTGGAGGAAGTTAAATCAGAACTTGGAAAACAATACCCACAATAACTACAACAATATAAATGTTAAAACCAAAAAAAAATGGAACTGAATGTAGTTTAGTTTTAATGTGTTTTATGATGACTAAGTTTGGAAAAACATATTTTGCTCCTGTTACTGCAGAGATGGGGTTCTCTAGGTATGGAAAATTATAAAGTACAGTCAGACTTGCTCAGTTACTATGTTGTTTGGTTTTACTGAACTATTTTTTCTCTTCATCTTTTATTCTATGTTGTAAAGAATGGAAGAAGAAAATGAGCATTTATTAAGGATCTATGTAGACGCTGATGGGCAGCTAGGTGGCTTAGTGTATTGGACCTGATTTCTCTTCCTGATTTCAAATCTGGCCTCAAATATTGTGTGACCCTATTATGTCTCTTAAGCCTCAGTTTCTCATTTGTAAAATGAGCTGGAGAAGGAAATGGCAAACTGCTCCAGTATCTTTGCCAGGAAAACCTCAAATGGAGTCATGAAGAATCAGATATGATTGAAATGCCTGAACAACAAAATGTAGGCACTTGACATACAACATGCTTTGTGAATTTTTTGCCTCATTTGACTATCACAGCAATCCTGGGAAGTGGGTGCTATTATTGTCATCATTTTGTAGTTTAGGAAACCAAAGCAAGCAAAGGGTAGGTGACATGCCCAGCATCACACAGCTAGTGAATGCCTCAGGCTGGCTTCCTGACACCAAGCCCAGCACTCTGCCCACTGGGTCACCTAGGCTGCCCGCTGATATGTTTTATTATGGAAGGAATCCCCGCTTGTCTGCTGACTTATGCTTGCCTGCCTTTGGCCCTTATCCAGCTCCAATCTATCTTTCTTGAGGTATGATATATTATAACACGACGGCACAGGGTTTTCCAGGTTGAAAAGAGGGGGAATAAATATTTGCAAATTAAGGTGACATAGAAAGGAAAAATATCAATGAATTTAAAACATATAGATATATACTCAAGAAAAAAAAATAAAAAAGAGAGTTGGCAGGATAGGGGTTTTTTATCTAAAATGCCAAAGCTCTGCATGTTCATTGTTGCTAGGGAAAAGCACAGATCCCAGCTTCTTTGAAGCACTGAGGTGAATACAGAAATGGAAATGCTTCTGACTAGTGAGGACTTCAAAAGATGCCATTGTAGGGAGGGAACTGGCAGCAGCAGCAGCAGCTCACCCAAGGGAAGGAAGCCCAGATCACGATGAGAAGCAGAGCCCTGGGATGAGAGGCATCGTTGTGGAAAGAGCCCTAGATTTGAAATCAGAGGACCTGAGTTTGAATCCCAAAGTGGACCCTTTCTAGCTGCGTGACCTCAGGCAAGAGTAATATTAATTATCTTGTTATTGTTCAGTCATTTCAGTTGTGTCTAACAGGTTGGGACCCCATTAGGGGGCTTTCTTGGCAAAGATATTGGATTGTTTGCCATTTATTTCTGCAGTTCATTTAACAGATGAGGCAACGGAGGCAAACAAGGTTTGAGTAACTTAGCTAAGGTCACCTTAGTAAATGTCTGAGGCCAGATTTGAACTCACAAATATGAGTCTTCCAATTGCAAGGCCCTGTACTCTATTGGTTGTACCACGTGGTTGCCAAATATTAATAATAACAACTCACATTTATATAGCACTTTAAAGTTTTCAATAAACCTCACAATAAATCTATTTACTTATCTGGGCAAGTCCTAGCCTCTCTGGGCCTGTTTTCTCCCCTGTAAAGTGATGGGGATGAAATTGATAACTGCTAAGGCCCCCTCTACTAGCTCTAGACTCCATAACTTGTTTAAGTTTCCAAAAATTTGCTACAAGAAAGGAAGCACGGTGTGAAAGGAAGAATAAAGGACTTAGGAGACCTGGATTCAAATTCTGACTTGGATACTTTCTACTACTTATTCAACACTGAGAAAATTACTTAACCTTATAAGGAAGTTAGATTAGATGACCCTTAAGGGCCTTTCTAGCTCTAAAACTAGGATTTTAAGGTAGCTCAAAAAATAACATCAAATGGATAGCTTTGCATTTTGGTCCATTTGGCTCATAAACCCAGGGCTTACAGGGCATGATAGCACATACCAGAAATCCCAACAACCAGAAAGGCTGAGGTTGGCAAATCTCTTGAGCTTGGATGTTCTGAGATGGAGTGGGCTATGCCAAATGGGTGTCTGCACTAAGTTTGGCAGCAAAATGGCTAAGAGAACGGGAGGTTGCCTAATGATGGATGAACTGGTCCAGGTCAATAACAGAACAGGGCAAAGCAAACAGTAGTGGGATGGGGCCTGTGAGTACCCCCTGAAATCTCAGCTTGGGTAAGATAAGGAGATCTCATCTTAAAGACAAAACAAAACAACTCAGTGTTCAACTCAAGTTTTAAAAAAGCTCCACCGAAGACAACCAGAGATGATGGCATGATTTTGGTTGTGTGAAAGGGAAAACTTTTTCTTCAGACCCTAAACTTTATCTCAATTGACCCTTCTAGGTGGCAGAAATTCCCACATTTAGGTGACCGAGGCACTGGTGGACTGATTGGACCAAGACACAAATGCTTGATGAATTTTCCAAAGTTGGAGAGATGGCCACTTAGTGGAGTGGAATGCCCTGGGGATCACTCCCTCAAGTAGTACTGATCAACATTTTAATCAGTGCTCTGAATTAAGACATAGATAGCAGGCTAAACAGATATCTGTTAATGACACTAAATTGGGCAGAAGAGCTGGTGTGTTAGATGACAGAACTTAAAAAATTGTAGAATGTGTTAGTGGACAACTAGTAAAGGAAGTATTAACTACAAAGAACTAATATGACTTCATCAAAAACAGGATATGCTATTGGGACACTAACGCATTGCTGGTGGAATTGAATTAATCCAACATTCTGGAAGGCAATTTGGAATTATGCCCAAAGAGCTTTAAAAGAATGCCTACCCTTTGACCCAGCCATACCACTGTTGGGTTTGTACCCCAAATAGATAAAAAAAATCTGGGTAAGGATCTGTTTGTACAAAAATATTTATAGCTGTGCTTTTTGTGGTAGCAAAAAATCGGAAAATGAGGGGGTATCCCTCGATTGGGGAATAGCTGAACAAATTGTGTTTATGATGGCAATGGAATACTTTTATGAATCCTTATGCTATAAGGAATGATAAATTGATGGATTTTTATAAGAACCAGAAAGACCTCCATGATCTGATGAGGAGTAAAATAAGCAGAACCACGAGATCATTATTCACAGAAACTGTAATATTGTGGGACGATCAAGGGTAATTGACTTTGCTACTAATAGTAATGCAATGATTCAGGACAATGCTGAGGGACTTATGAGAAAGAATGCTCTCCACATCTAGAGAAAGAACTGTAGGAGTAGAAATCCAGAAGAAAACATATGCTTTATCACTTGTTTACATGAGTATGAGATTTGGGGTTTTGGTTTTAAAAGATCACTCTTTTACAAAAATGAATAATGTGGAATTGGGTTCAAGTGATAGTATATATATACTATCACTTGAGTATATATATATATATTTACACACACATCCATTTATTTGTTTGTTTGTTTGTTTGTTTTTAACCCAATGAAATTGCTTGTCAGTTCCAAGAAGAGAATGGGATGAGAGGGAGAAAACGTGAATCATGTAATCAGGGGAAATTTTTTTTTAATTTATTAAAAAAATAGTATATGCCAGAATCAATCACTTTATTTCCTTCTTGGACAGACTTACTCAGGTGTAAGATCAGGGGAATGATATCTACACATTTTACTTAAATCTTTTAGTATTTAGTAATTTGACACCTAGACAGTGCAGAAATCTGGATTCCAGGGGCAGCCAGGTAACCCAGTGGATAGAGCTCCAAGCCTGGAGTTAGGAGAATATGAGTTCAAATCTGACCTCAGATATTTCCTAGCTATGTGACCCTGGGCAAGTCATTTAACACCAATTGTCTTAACTAGCTCTTGCCACTCTTCTCTTAGAATTGGTACTAAGACAGAAGGTAAGGATTTAAAAAAAAGAAAAAAAATCTATATTCTAGTCCTGGTACTATCTAAAGTTGACAAGTTGCCTCTTTCCTATACCCTTTTCTAGCATCCAGAGCTATTGTAAGGATGAATGGAATGCTGCTGCTACTAAAATACATATGACAATGCTTAGAGAAAAGCTATATTGTTATTATCATCATTGTCTAACTTGTTGAGTGAAGGAAGGGAAAAGGACTACTGTCCTACAGGGCTTCTGGGAAGTGGGAATAGCAGGAAGCATCAGAAAAGAAGTTGGGTCTGAAGACTAGGTCTGGATCTTTTCTCTATTATTCACAAGCTTTATGGTATTAGGTATGTCACTTGGCCTCTGACCCTCTGTTTCCTTATCTGTTAATGAGAAAATAGGACCAGAGAGTCTCTAAGATCTCTTCCAACTTGAAAAAAAAACTGATTAGACAGTCTTCTGGGACTTGTTTCCTTATATGTAAAATTTAAAAAGTTAGACTATATTACCATTAAATTCCATAGTTAGACTATATAATTCCATAGTTAAAAAATATATACATATATTTTATATGTATATGCATATAAAATATATTAGTATATAA
>NC_058131.1:363036352-363159354 GCF_016433145.1 Gracilinanus agilis | reverse complement strand
TGTGTTCTCCAGAATGGTTGTTGGTTTTTCAGACACTCAGAATTCAGCGTCCTTTTATATTTTCATTGATATCATTGTCTTCATTGAGTGTATTATTATTCTTTTAGTTCTGCTTACTTTGCTATTCATCTATCCAAACAATTCTATGTTCTGAATTCCTCAAATATATCATTTCCTATCATATTATTATAATGGAATAATGTTATTCCATTTCATTCATACACTAGTTTGTTCACACATTCCCCAATGAATTAGCACCAACTTTGCTTCCTGATCTTTGCTACCACAAAAGAGCTACAATGAATATTTGGGCATATTGGATCTTTGACCATGTTTTTTACCACTTTGAGGTATATGCCCAGTAGTGGGGTCTCTGGAGAACACTTTAGTCACTTTCTTTGCAAAATTCCAAATTCCTTTCCAAAATTATTGGGTCACTTCAAACTATCAACATTGTGCTGATCTTCTGATAGATCTTCAACTAAAACAGTTCCTGGCTTTTGTCACCTTTATCAATTTCCTGGATGAAACCTAAACATCTTACATCTTTGTATGATTAGTGATTTCTAAATCACTATGTTTTCATATGGCAATTTGTAGTTTGCCATTCTTTTGAAAAATATTTGTGTCTTTCTTATTAGGGAAAGATTCTTGCATTAATTCCCATTATATTTTGGATTTAAGATTTTTATCAGTAATATTTGATGAAAATCCCCCCTCCCCATAGTTTCCTTTCTTATTCTATCTTAAATGATTTTGTTTGTGCGAAAATATTCTACTTTTATGTAACTGAAATGATCTATTTTACTTTTATGATTGCCTTTATTCCTTGTTTGGTTAAGAACTATAGTTGTGAATTATGAGACCTTTTATATTCAAGTCAAGTACACGTTTTGAGCTTATTGTGATGTATGGTGTAAGAAATAGATCAAAACCAAGTTTCTGCCAACTTATTTGTTCTTGTCCAACATAAAGCCTGGCTCCATAATCCTCTATCCAGTTCTTTAGATCATTAAGCAATGAAACATTTTAAAAATTGCTTTTGTTCTTGCTAATTTAGCCAATTTTACTGATCTACTTTTCTATTTTGTAGCCAATCTACTTTTGATTACAACTTTATAGGATAGTTGTGGCATGGGCATGGAAGAGAGATGGCATGGACATTGTCCCCCTTAACTCAGGCAAATTCCTTTGCTCCTTTCTATCCTTGTGACTCTAAGCTAAGAACATCTGATAGCGTCTATAAGACCTTGAGATTATTATCATCCTTGGATGTCCTTTAGGTTGAGATGGACAACATACACCTCCAGGGTACACCTTGATACCATCGGGTTGTATCTCAGGTATCCATCTGTTCCCTATACCATGAGGGTCTTGAGGAAGACTCCACACCTCACTGAATACCTAAGTGCTTAACACTCTAGAGTCACGTACACACTGTGACTCTAGGGTTGTAAAGGGTATAAAAACCCCTGAACCAAGGCATTTGAGGAGCAACTCCCAAGGTTGTTCCACTCATGCTGTCTTGTAGGCCAATAATCCTATCTTACTAATAAATCTTTCTTTTTACTTTTAAGCTCAGGTTTGGAGTCTTGCATTCTTACAAAAGGTATCCTTCCCAAACCCAGGGGTTCACCATTGTACCCCACAACATCAAGTTGTAACCCCATAACAGTTTGAAACCTAGTAATGCTATGCCTTCTTCATCTCTACTTTTTCCATTATTTCCCTTAACATTATAGACTTTTTGTTTCTCTAAAAGAATTTTGCTGTTGTTTTTCCTAGCTCAATAAAGTATTGATAATTTAAGCAGTATAGCACAAAATCTGTTAACCTCAGAATTATCTTATTATATATTTATTACATTGTCATAATATTACATCAATGTGACCCAACATGACATTGAATACTTGAGGGAGAAAACTTTCATGTGGGTGAAGGAAGGCCCCATTGAGGGGTTATACCTGATTTGGATCTTAAAAGAAGGAAACTTCAGCAGTAGAGACAGTGTTGTGGGGTACAGAGGTGAACCCCTGGGGTTTGGGAAGGGTACCTTTTGCAAGAATGGAAGACTTCAAAACTTAGCTTAAAAATAAAAAGAGAAATTTATTAATCCTCAAGGGCAGATGTTTTGGTTGGGAGTCACAAGGGTGTAAGGGAGCAAAGGAATTTCCCTGCTTAGTTTTGCCCAAGTTTTGGGGGTGCCTTTTTTGTTATTCTTGTGATGCTGAAGAAAAGGTGCCTGGGCCTCAGAGACTCATGATACGAAAAGAGCCCCATGAGAAATATTCTCCTTGTATTCACCCCTAGATTCCAAGATGGACACTGATACCATTGAATTGTATCTAGGACATCTCTCACTCCTACCCAACCTCATTCTATTATCTCATCCTTTGTCACATAGACCCCTGGTATTGTAAGGTATTGTTAGAGTATAAAAAGACCAGAACTCATCTCCAATAGGAGACAGTACCCCATCTCTGCTGTCCTCCCAGCCACTTCAAAGTGAATTACAAATGAATAAATTTCTCTTTTTATTTCTAAGTTACGGAGTCTTGCACTCTTGCAAAGGGTACCCATCCCAAACCCCAGTGGTTCGCCTCAAGTCTCCCACAACACTTTCAGCTCTAAATCTATGATCTTGTTGACTGACAAAGAACTATTCCTATTAGTTGGCCAAGTGATGCTTCCCTCTTTCAAAGACCAATATGTTGATTGATTAGGAGGGAATTTAGAGAATCTCAAAGCTTGCTCATCTAATCTGCACCCAGAAGAGCTGCTACAATTAATGGTGTGGCGAGGTAGAGTTTTAAAATTAAACATGGTGGGTTGATATTCTTCTAAAACAGTACAATGTAGTTCCTGAGTTCCCACTGGCGTGCTTCCCATTTATAAGGTGTCTCCATTAACTAAATCAAAACATTTACTTTTGTAAGGGGGGACAAGGGGTTTTTGATTGGATATATTAATATATTTAAAGGTGTGGGCACCAAGGAACTGAATACCAATTCCTAAAATGATTTTAGTAATTTATTTACAAAATATAGGAGTGAGTAGAAGTAGAGAGATGAGAAGAGGGTAGATTAAGAGATCTAACTTAATGAACTAGATTTGTATTCAAGTCTGGGCTTTACTTCACAGGGCTCCAGAGGCCCAGCTAGAGAGCCTAAAAATCAATTAACAAGGGGTTTAGTCATGAGGGCTTCTCCCAATCAAGGGCCCCATCAGAGGCTAACGTAGTTAGCCTTCTTCACTCACCACATGTAGTTAGAAGGGAAAGATTTAAGAACAGTCTCAACAAGGTCTCAGGGTCCCAACCAGCACTCCTCCAGGTCCAAGTCACGAACAATAAGATCCAAGACACGAACAAGAAGAGAGCTGAACTCACTGAATTCTCTTTTAAAGGGGCTTCTTTTGCATCACTTCCTGTGCCTTCCTCTTAGTTTAAGTGTCCAATCACAACAGACGCTTTTCTTAGGACTACCCAGGAGGCAGTTAGTAAATTTTGATTGTCACTCACTGTAGCACATGTGGGTCACAAACCTCCCAACTTGTGAATTAAGGGGGGATGTTCTCACCTTAGGTGATTAGATTAAGGATGGGCAGGGTAGGTTTAATTTCATTATTACACTTTGCAGAAAGCAAAACAAGAATATTTATAACATTCTCCCACCAATGCATGTGATGTCCAGTGTGGAGAATGGGTACAGACTTAAAGTACCATGGTAAAAAGGTATATGTATAAGGAACATGTGATGAGTCTCATCATTCTTCAAGGAAGTAAGTGGCAGCTCAGGGGGAGAGGTAGAAGCCCTTCTTGTCATGGAGCTCTTATAGGCAGTCAATCAGGCAACAAGCTTATTGAGTACCTGATTTGTGCCAAAAACAGTGGGAAGCCCTGGGAATACTAAGGAAGGTCTTTGATCTCAAAGAGCTCACAATCTAACAGGAGAGACAGCATGCAAACAATAGTGTGCATACAGGATAAATTTGAGATAATGAACAGAGTGAGAAGGTGGCAGAGTAGAGCAAGGTGAAGCTTTTCTTCTACCAAGCTCTCGAGATTTTTTTTTTAGACCAAACTTTCTGGTCCAAAGCTGAGTCTTTTCAATCGGTCAATCATTAAACATTTATTAAGTCCCTACTAAGTGTTAACTTTACAATCTAATGGGGGAGATGACATATAGACAAATATATACAAAGCTATGTACAATATAAATAAGAATTTATTAACGAGAGAAGGCACTGGAATTAAGAGAAGTTGGAGAAGGCTTCCAAAGAAGGTGAATTTTAGTTGTTACTTAAAGGAAGCTAGGGAGTGCAGTAGTTGGAGAGAGAGCACGTTAAGCATGAGGGACAGCCAGAGAAAAGGTCAGGAGCTAAGAGATGGAGTGTCTTGTTTGTGGAATAGCCAGAGGCCAGTATAACTGGATTGAAGAAGGTGTGTTGGGAACAATGACGTAAAATGACTGGAAAGGTAGGAGGGGGCTACGCTATGAAGGCTTTTTCATTGAGAATTTCTTTTTAGCTCAGTGATTAATCAAATCCTCATTTCCAACAGCAATGTGTATTTGTCTAATACTTACAAAACAGTCATGAGGTTCAGGATTTTTCAGGGACAAGTTCAGAGTTCTCCCATGAGTCATATACAAATTAGATGTTGGGAAACAGGGAACTGTATTGATTTTTTTTTAACCCTTACCTTCTATCTTATAATTGATACTTTATATTGGTTCCAAGGCAGAAGAACAGGAAGGGCCAGGCAATTGAGCTTAAATTACTTGCCCAGAGTAACATAGCTAGGAAGTGTCTGAGGCCATATTTGAACTCAGGACTTCCCATATCTATGCCTGATGCTCTATCCACTGAGCCACCCAACTGCCTCATATACTATATATCTTAATCGAAGACTGATAAAACTGATAAACAAAAGACAGATTTTTTGGGACACCTTGGAACTTCTTCCACATTGAAACTCTTTATATCCAGTTATTTAAGTAGCATTGAATCCAACTAACTCTGCTATCATCCAGTTCATCTAGTGCCCATCAAGATCTTGAGGGATTTCACCAAATCCTTGACTGACATCCAAATCTACTTTGTCTATATTCTCCAGTCTAGGAACCCTGTCAAAAAAAAGGAAATGGTATTATAGATTTGACTCAATCTGTTTCTACTAAGGCCATGTTGACTCATAATCATTGTTACCTTTCTAAACGAATGTCAGGTTCTTATTACAGAAATACAGTAGAATGTTAATAATGTTGATAATTAAGTTATTCATTTTTATTATACATTATTTTAAATATATTATTATAAATAATATTAATAATTGTGGGAAGCCAATAAGAGAAACAGTCTTAAATAGATAAAAATCTGAGACTCCTCTTTTAACTTCTTTTGTGATTCTTGTGATTTCTCGTTGAAAAGTATTGTGGCCTTATTGAAGAGCTTTAGGTTCCTAGCGGGCCAGCATTTAAAAGGTTAATACTCTTCCACTTTGGCCAGGAATGCAGCTGCCTGGTATAGCCAAGGACAAAACCTTAGCAGGGGCAATTCATCCCTGAGAAAAATATTCCCCGACTTGGCTTTCTGATAAGAACTCAGTCAAAATTCAGCCTTGGCCTTGGTCTGTTCTGAAGCCAATGAGACCTTTTGGGTTTTGATATGACAATTTATAACTTCAGCGCATCTGCAAAGTTTCGGGGGGGTTCTTTTGTGTGAAATGAGTCTTGAAATACATATATATATATAATAAACTCCATGCTCCTAGAGACAGAGCTCAACTCCAGTGTCCTGTTATTTCCTTATCAACTAAACTGTCCTTAGCAGATTATCAGAGATAAGAGATCTAGAGAAATAATAACATTGATAATCCACTAATAAATGTATTCCTTTAGAAATGGGAGGTCCTAGGTTCAAAATCTAACCTCAGACACTTCCTAGCTGTGTGATTCCGGCAAGTCACTTAATTCCCATTGCCTAGTTCTTATCATTCTTCTTTCTTGGAACCATTATACAGTATTGATTCTAAGATGAAAGGAAGGGATTTAAAAATAAAAAATGGATTCCTTCTTAGAGGTACAAGTGCAGTTAAGGTAAAAAAGGCAGACTAGAAAAAACACTGGATTTGGAATTAGAGGACTTGGACTTGAAGCCTGATATTTACTGTGTGATCCTGGGGAGCTTTTTTTGTCTTTTGGGGGCCTTATTTGTAGAATGTAAGTTCTAGGAGGATGGACTTTAATTTTTTTCCTGTACCTCCATCACTTAGCCTAGTGTTTGAAATGTAGTAGGTGTTTAATAAATATTTATAAAATGGGATTTAAAATTAAAATTAGGATTTGGGACTATATGATCTCTAAGCTGATTTGGTAAGTGCTATGCTCTTAACCTGCCATCTCCACTGTAGTCTGCATGCTGTACTTCACACCACAGTATTTTGCACATAGTAATTATTTAACCAATAATACATTACAAGAGTTCATAACTTAACTGATCAAATTAGCTATGCGACCTTGAACAAGTCACTGCATCTTCCTCAGTCTCAGATTCTTCCTCTGTAAAATGAGGATAGTGATACCTGCCTTTCCTACCTCACAGGATGGTTGTGGGGAAAAGTGCTCCATTAGTCTTTAAAAATCATAGAAATGGAAACTATTATTAAGTTCATTGTCTTGCTAATTATTTTTCTCTGCTAAACAGGAACATCCATCCTTAGCTTTAATCAGTCTAATATTATTGACATTTTCAAAGCTCTCAGTTTCTTCCATGTGAGAGCTCAGAGCATGTTTGGTGTTGGGCAGGGCCAAATTCTCTTTAAAACTCTTGGGATGGGGGGAAACAATTTCACATTTGGGGGAAAGTGAAGGGAAGAGAAAACTAAAAAGCAGGAGAAACAACTTGGTTGTCTGGATTGGGGGCACCAGTGATTTCTTTAGTTACTTTCTTAGTCTCTCAATAAAGAAACAGGGAAAGGTGACTGGAGAACTAATGGGACTTTCCAAGACCAGCAGATTGGAGCCCTGTTCTCTAAGTCCAGTAACCTTTATGAGATCATAGGACTTGGAATTAGGAGGGATCGTAGTATATTACAGTATCATAAAGTGGGAACATAGATTAAGTTTAAGGGCATTTAGTCCAATTTCTTCATTTTATAGAGGAATAAACCAGGGTGGTGGTGGATGGGTAGGTGAGTGGGGAGGCAGAGTGATTTACCAAGGTCACACATCTACTTGGTATTAGAGTTGGGATCTGAACCCAGGTCCTCTCATTCAGAATTCCACGTTTTTTCCACTATAGCATGCTGCTATTATTGGTGGCACCAGTTTTGCTTTGGTTCAGGAGGAACTAGTGCCTTGATGTTTCAGGTCTCCCTCAAGGGAGGTACTATGGAGATGGCCTGCTCTTCCCTGTGAAGAAGATAGCAATACCAAAAATGGTAATGGTGGCTGGATATTTGATTGCATATTCTGAAAAGTAAAAACCAAGCTAAGCAACCCCTGTTGGAATCAGATTCCCCTGCTTTCTGTTAGAATTTTCCTGAATTCCCTTTAAAAAAAAAAAGGAATGTAGAACAAACCAAAGGGATCTTCCAGATATGAAAAGGCTAGAATCATAAAAACATAGACTGTCAGAGCTGGAGGGAGGGGACTTTAGAATATGGAATGTCAAAAGTGGGATGGTACCTCAGAACATCATGTCAGAGTTGGGAGCAACCTTTGATATCATCTAATCTAGGAGTTCTTTAAGCTGGAGTTCACAGACTCCCAAAAGGTACCTGGATAGATTTCAGAGCACCTGTGAATTTGGATGGGTAAAATATTTCAATAATTGTATTTCAATAAATTTGGTTTTCTTTGCAATCTGGTATATTTTAGGCATTTAAAAACATGATTCTGAGAAAGGCCATAGTCTTTACCAGTCTGCCCGTGGGATCCAGACATACACAAAAAGGTCTAATAATCTCTGATCTAATTAACAAGGAAATAGAGATTCAGGAAATGAAATAATTTGCTCAAGATCTCACAGATACTACGTGGAAGAACCGTAATTTGAATCCAGGTCTCCTGACTCCCTGCCCAAAGTTCTTTATGTTACATCATACACAATATCCCTATTGTTGCTATATCCCATCTGTGAAGCAATCTGGGCCTGACCATAGGCTGGTGACAGAGGGAATGGGGGAGGGATGAATTTTGGAGAGGAAGCAATTATTTGTATGCGGTTTTGGTTCCAATCCATCCCCAATGACAAAGCCATAAACAGTTGAATGCCCAGACTCTCCATGAATAAAATGATGGACAGCACCTAGGATGGCCTGCCAATGAAAGCTCAGACACTCCAGCTTTCCTGTCTCCCTCTCCATCCCTGGCATTATTAAGAACTACCAGGCTAGACAGCACTTTACCCCTTGCCAGTCAGAATCCAGACACAATTTCCAAGTCCAGACCTCATACCTAGCCATGTGTGCTCCTAAGCACTTGGTATGCCCTTGCTATACAACTGCAGTATCTTATACACACCGACAAAGTAAAAAAGCACAGGTTTTCACCCGAGAAAAGAAGTCAATTTTTCTTGGTGCCCGCAATCTTTCATATGATATAGAATGTGAGTTAAAAGGTACCTTGAGAGCTCATCTACTATAATTTTTACAGATAGAAACAGATGTCCAGAAAGATTAATTGTCCAGAATCTCCAACCATTAGAAGAAAATCTCTTTGAGGGGAGGGATTGGTTCTTGCCTTCATCTGTATTGCCATGCTACAAATGTTTGCTGACTGATAGGGTTTATGTAGGCATTAATAACTTATTGATGTAGTCCTTTAGGGTTTATAATACTTCCCTTGCAGCATCCTTGCATGATAAGTAGTATATTTTTAAAAATACTTATTTTTCTCTAATTACATGTAAAACCAATTTTAACACTTTAAAAATTTTTTTGTTTCAAATTCTCTCCCTCCTTTTTATCCTCCTGTCCCCTCCATCATCTCTCCCCCTGCCCCTTCCCTGAGATGATTAACAATTTGATATAGATTTTCCCTTGTGCATTCATTAAAAACATTTCTTTTCTGGTCCCCAAGTTTTTAAGTTGCAGGATTTATCTCCTATTAAAAGTTTGCAGCAAAAAGTATTTAGTCAATTAAGAGATGAGAGAACAATTCACATCAACTCAGGTTTGGCTGTTTGACCACCTATTTGCAAGACATTTGGTGCAAGGGATATGGACCTCTTACTATAAAAATTAATTTCAAGATGTGTTCTCTTTACTTATGAAGTCACTTAGCTTTTGTGAGTCTCAGTTTTTTCCATCTGTATAATGGAGATAATAATCCGTGCCCTGTCTGAATTGCGGAGCTGTTGTGAGAATAAAGATATGTGTAAGAAACACTTTGAAAAGAACTGTAAGATACCAAGTGAAAGGTATCATTATCAGAAGCAGTAACAGCAGCATCATCACAATTATTACATCATAAGAGTGGCTGCAAAGTGATTCATTTTTCAGCTACAGCAAATCTCAAAGGCCATCTGCATTGGTGGAACGTCTACACCACTGGAGTCATGGATTTTACTTGGAATACAGAATTACAAAAACATTGGTTGGGAGTAAAGGAGGTAGAATAGAAGGAGAAAATTCAGGGATAGAACTTGCTGCTGAGCAGATAAAAATGTTTAGGGTATGAGTTTTTATAACTATCAGCCATCATAGCACAAACTGATTTTTAGCTGTGATTTTTTTTCTACCCACTGGGAAATGAAGTTGTATGAACCCTAAATTTCTCTAACCTTCAATGTTACTTGTCTTCTACTTTTCACGACCATTTAAAGATTCTCCAATGTAAAAAGCAACATTATAATGATAATCAACTGTGGAAGACTTAGCAACACTAACCAATACTAACCAATATACTAACCAATCCATGAGAGGTTTTAAGAATTTATGATGAAATAAACTCTCCAACTCCATCCAGATAGAGGATGGACTCAGATTGAAGTGTTTTTTTCTTTTCGTTTTTTCCTGCAACATGGCGAATATGGAACATTTTTTTTTACATGGCTTTATATGTTGTAGTCTTGTATTTCTTGTCTTCTCAGTGGGTAAGGGAGGGGGTAGAGAGATTTAAAAACAAAAATTAAAAATTGAGAAAAGCTAGATTCTAGATTTCATAATACAATGTAATCTGTTGATTTTTATATAGAATTCACTGTATCGATGTTGTGCTGGAAAGAGGTCTTCTTGTGATCTATGGATGCTGCTGGGTGAGAGAGAAATCACCCAGTAAAGGTCAGAGGAAGGACAGTGCTGGTGGTTGGTGAATAGCAACTAAGGACAGTAGAGGTTATCTATGGTTTTCCTGGAGCATGTAAGCCAGGTAAACATGGCAGAAAACCTCCAGACACTTAAGTCAGACAACTACACCCTTCTGGTGTTTCGTGTGGACACAAATGATACTACCAGAACAAATCCAGGAGTGTTGTCAAAGATTATGGAGTCTTAGGCAAGAATACCTTAGGGGCATTGGTGGTGCTTTCATCTGCCAATCATGGACAAAGCCTAGAAAATAAAAGCCAATGTGAGAGAATTGAACAACTGCTTAAGATGATATCTAATACCTCCTTCCACTCCTTGGCAAAGGTAAGAGGTCCATGGATATGGAATGTCACATATTTTCAGACTTTTTCAGCATATTGATTATTTTGCTTGTTTTTTCCATCTTATGCTTTAAAAAAGTTTTTTTTTTTATTATATGGGGCTCTGGGAGGGAGAGGTATACCGGAAGAAACTTAGATGTAAAAAACAAGTTACTATTAAATATTAATTTCTAAGATCACTGGGATTTGGATTTCTAGATTACAGATTAGAATAGAGGAATGAAAGACTGCTTTAAATTGGTAAACAGGGACAAAGACCCTATTTTGGGCTTATATTTGCCAAAGTCCTGGAAATCTTATCCAAAGTACTTTAATTGAAGAGAGAAAACTGCATATATGATTACATACTAGATAACAAAAAGATGCTACATTATAGGAAGAACCACGGGGATACGTTCATAAATTCCATCCATCACAGAGAAGACTGCAAATAAAACTTGTTGTCTCAGGTGTTAATGAAGTAAATTTGACCTTGTCACTGAAGCTTAGTGGGATGAGACCTATGCCTAGAATATAATTCTAGAAAGTTGTGCCTTATTCAAAAGACACCAAAAAAGTAAATGGGGTGGTTGTGGTAGAGTGGCATTGTATAATGATCCCTCACCTATTGCAGAAGTTACGTTCCAGACACTCCTGTGATAGGTGAAAATCTAGGAAGTAGCAGTGTTATATTTATTTTATTATTTATATATAGTTTAAGGCTTTACAAACCCTTCCCACTCTCCTGCAAACCTTTTCCACATTCTTATTAACCTTTCCCACACTCTTATAACAAACACTTCATATGTTCTTAAACACCTTTCTTTCGGAAGCCTTAGAAGGTACAGAATGTTTGGGTGGCAAAAGGCTTGAAATAAATTCAAACTTTTACGAAAACTTCACAAAACACAACACTGCAGAGCAACACTACAAGCAGCGATCAGATGTCAATGTGAAGTGGACAAGGAAAAATGCTGAATGTAGGGCACAGTGCAGGAGAGCAAACAGACCGATGCTATAGTCACTGAGCCCAGGATACAGAACACAGCCCTGTACTTAGTTACCTTTCATCAGCCAATAGTGTGCCATTGTGAAGATGGGATTAACTCTCCCCTGCCCACTTTTAGATTTAATCATCAGAAGTGTATACACTTCCACATTTCTTTAAGTTCGGGGAGGTCTGCAACCCATGTGTTAAACTGAGTGACAATTCAAAAACAAAGAAAATTCTAAAATTGCGATTGGTCCACGTAAAGTGGAAGGAAGGCACAGGAAGTGACGCAAAGAAGGGCCTTTAAAAGTAGTTGCAAGTTTCTGTGACCAGCTTTTTCTCCTTCGAACCTGGCCTTGGAGGAGCTCAGGCTTGGGACCTTGGACTGTTCTTGGTCCTTTAGGACTACCATGTGGGTGAATGAAAAGGCTGACTCCTTTCCTGGCTCCTGGAGGAACTAGCGTCTGGAGAGGTCCCCCACCCCATCCTGGAGGAGGAAGCCATGTGGTTGGAACCCTTGCTTAATTTACTCCTAGGCCCTCCAGCTGGGGCTTCTGAAGCCCTGCTAGAGTAAAGCCAAGGCTGGAGCAAATAGTCTAGCTCAGTGATGGGCAAACTACAGCCCACGGGCCAGATGTGGCCCCCTGAAATGCTCTATCTGGCTGTGTAACTTTATTCCTAATCTAACGAATACAATAAGTAGGATACAATACAATGAAACTTCGAAAGAGTTGCCTTAGAAACAGACTGACAGATGAGCATTTCCTTTCCTTTGGCCCCCTCTTTAAGTATGCCCATAACTGGTCTAGTTTGCTAATCTAGATTTCTTACTCTGCCCCCTTTCTCATTTCTCTACTTTCACTCTTTCTATTTTATAGACAAACTGCTATAAAAATCATTTTGACCTGAGATATATTTTGGCAACCACACTCATATATTTAGTCCAACATTAATTTTTAACCCGTATACTTTGTACAATCTCATGTTGGCAAACATGCACAAGCAGTAGTGGTGGCATTTCCATTGTGTACAGTATGGTATTCATCAATAAAATCCCGTGATATAGCAAAAACTCCATGATACAGAATTAGATATATTTTTTATAAAACCCATGATACAGTGAAGCTACAATAAGCGAACTGCAATATAGCAAGGGACAACTGTATTTTAAAATGATAACTCCTGAGAAAATCCAAGAACCAGATGAATGAAAGCATAGTGGAGAATATTTGGGCAGAGTCCAGTGGAAGCAGAATGAGAAACACTGTTATGGAGTCTACTATAGATACCAAGAGGAACTGATGAGAGGTCTAGGAAACAAATCCCTTGGAGGTATGCTAGAGAAGTGATTGGGGGACTTCAATTATACATATGTAATAGAACTTTTTGAAAACAGAGCAGCTAATAATTTCCTGATTTGCCTTAATGATACTTTCATCTTTCAAAAGGTAGAGTACCAAAGAGAACTTTCTATTCCAGATCAGATTTTCAGCCTAAAAGAGAAACTAGTTGCTGAGGTAGAAATGATGGGAATCTTGTGAGAAATTGATTCTATCACCTAAGAATTTGTCACAGAGGAAAGGAAAGGAAAGCCTGACATAACGTAGTACCCACCTTAGATTTTGGGGAAAACATTTTTTAGGTTCTCAGAAAAGGGATCAGAAAGAATCCAGAAACTGCTCTGATCAAATGGCAGCTGAATTGCTGACTTCATTTCCTGTCATCATCATACAAGAAAAGACACTTCTGAGAGGCAGCATCCAGATTATTACAGACACATTATTGACCTGGGAGACAGGAAAACCTGGGTTCAAGTATTACTCATGGTAGCGGTGAGACCTTGGGCAAACCATTTAACCTCAGTTGGATCTCAAAGATTATGATTTAACTTGACTTGCTGAGGATGGGGAAATTTGAGTGAGGTAGTAGGATCCTTCTTATTGAAGGTCCTCAAGCAGAGAGGCTTGGTGATTATATCCTGGTGATGTTGTAAAGGGGATTACCGCCTACCTCCCAGATAAGTTAAATTAAATGGCTTCTAAGGCTCCTTATAATTCTAAGATTCTGTAAAATTTGATATCAGGTATCAAGAATGTAAGAACTAAGAGATACGTCAAACTAAGCTACATCTAAGGTTGGGTATGGATAGCTCAGTTAACATTCCATTGCCCCAAAATGTAAATATACAACATCATCAAGATATCTGAAAAGCCAAGATGAGGATGCTAACACAAGATAATGAACCTTCAAAATGGGATGTTCCATCCCTTTCCTTTTCTCATGAAATATTTCTTAACATTAAAGTGAGAGAAGGCAAAGAAAAAAACCAAGAATAAATATTACAAAGGATCAACTTAATTTGTAAAATTAACATTTTATCTAACAATTTTGGAACGTTTATACACTAATGCTCTTTCTCTAGCTGTTACTGAATCTAAGCTATTCATTGATGCTGATGTGTAAGGAATAAGCAGCTCCATCTATGCTTCAGAACAGTTTTGCAGTATGAGGGTATCCCATCTGTATCTTTTCAGACCCCACCTTCTGCCCTATCCTACATATTTAGTGCAGAAAAGGTTAAAAGTTTGTTTCTTCTTGAATTGGAAATTGTTATTCCCTAAATGCACCCTTTTATATCATATTACTGGCATATTTTACGGGGGACCTGGAAATCCTCTTATCATTGAGATGTGTAGGGATTAACCAGCCCACAGTGACAGGAAGTAGGAATCGGAGAGCACCCTGTTGGGTCAGCAACAGTTGCAGGCTATCAATAGTTGATAGGGGGAAGTTGGCTGCTGGGTGTGAGTTGATGTTTAGTTGTTGGAATATAAAAGCAGGCCTGAACTTACTAAGGGTTTTGGCTTTAGCCTTTAAAGGGCTTTTTGCCTCTGGGATCTCTAGAGAGCAGGAGGTTTGTCTCATAGGCAAGGATCTGCTGGCAGTTGGCTACTGACGGTTTGGGCAGCTATAGAAAATTGATTGAAGGAGTGAGTGGTAGCTGTCTATTCTTTTAGGGAGTTAGGTAGTTAATGAATTATATATAGAAGGTGTAGGTTAAATAGGCCTGGTGTTTGCTAGGGAAGAAGCTGTCCTCAGAAGACAGGTAGTTATTAGGAATTTTAGGTATATTTATAGGGTATAAGATTAGTAATCTCTTTCCTTCTTGTCTATAAGTTTATGATCTCTATTTTAAACTAAATTGATAACCGTCAAAAGTTGCTGGAAGTTTTCTTTTTCTCTGGCTTAAAGGGATATTAATTTACAACTACTATATTCTCATTAAAACTTAAATGATTAAAAACTACTCTCTTATTTTGTCAAAACCCATATTTTAACCCTTATAGTAGACAGAAAGGGTTAATCTAGGGAGTCAAAGACCTGGGCTCAAATCTCCCGATTTGCTTTCTTTGTAAAATGAGGGAGTTTGATTTGATAGCCTCTGATGGCCCTCCAGCTCTATGAGATTGCATCTAACACACACTAGCTGTATAATTATGTGGCAAGTTGATTAACTTTCATGTCCTAGGCAACTAAAACAAAGTAAGAGAGATAGGCATTGGAGTTTTTCTTACACATAATAATGATATTATGAATACCAATTAAAAAAAGTCTATAGGGTGGACCTACAGCAGAGGACTCAAGTGAACAAAGAAGTAATGCAGAAATAGCTCTTATAAACAATTCTCAAGGGGATCAAGCCCAGTTAAGTGACACTTAAGATACTTTGATTACTTGGATAAGCCCCATTAGGAGCTTTTAGGAATGAACTATACCTTGGTTTCAACTTCAGTTCTTTGAATTCTTGACCTCGTTTAAATGTTGTACACATATACGCTTCCTTCTTCAAACAAGTCTCATAAGAAGCCATTTATGGATCAGATATAAATTGCACTCTAATGACAGAAAAGTAGGCAGACAACTTTGGTTCTTTTTATATTAGGTCTGGCTCTAGACAAGTTTCATTTGTTCAGGTAGCAGCAAATAAATTCTGAAGATCCCTGCAAAAACACAACCTTTTTATATGGTATACCAAACTCCTCTTTTGATAAAGTCTTCACACAGGAGCTTTCCTTATCTGAACAAAGGTTATGGGACTTACTGAATACTCACTACTATATAATAGTTCAAATGAGTCATGAAATTCTCACTACTATATAATAGTTCAAATGTATAGGTACTTTAAGGGCTCTTTGGTAAGTGACTTGTCCATTGTCATCTAGCATTTAAAGTAGGAGAGAACTTGGGTCTTCTTGACTCCAAGTTGAACACTCTATCCATTAAATCACATATATTTTCTTTATTACTCTACAAAGGCTCCAGTGGGGCGATGGCTTTCATATATCCTGACACAGTACATGCTTAATGCATATTTTTATTTGTGAAGCATATGAATGGAAGAGCAGTCAAGTCTTTAATTAAACTAAAGAGTGCAAAGAGAACCCAGAACAAGAATAGGAATTGTATTTTAACAATACCTAAAAGTTTAAAATAGATTTACATATTATTAAGTTGATAGAAAAAAATCAAACTTTTTGGGACTAAAGAGCCAGGTTAATTGTAAGTCAGGAATTGGGGCCAAAAAACAGCTTGAAGATGATCTTGTTCGAGCCCCTCATTTTATAGAGGACAATGAAGCCCAGAGGTGGCTTGGCTAAGGTTGTAACTAGGATTCAAACCTAGATGCCATGACTGAATTTTCCATTACTAACACTCAGCAATAAAAAAATATTTAATCACGTTAAGAAACAGAAGAAACCATCAGAGCAGAGAATCTAAGTCAAGCTGAATATGGCTGTTTAGGACTCCAAACCAGGTATGTTTAAAAAATTTTATTAGAAAAGTGAAAAGAACATTTCAATTCAAATCCCTCCCATGTCAAAGTAAAAAAAGCCCCTACAATATGTCCTACCCACCCCTTTCCCCAAAACTTACACAAAAGGCAGAAGTTCTATGCAACTTCCTGAGTTCCTGCAAGGATTTAATCCTTACACCTATCAATTCAATAGCTTTTTTAGGGATTATAAAGATCCCATGTCAGTTTCTCTACTGGCAAACTGCATGCTCTCACTAAGGAATGAAATCTGAAGGCTCTACAATCTTTGAAGATCTTCATATGAGGCTGTAGTCTTGTCAAGTTGAATGAGCTTATTCTCTCTCAATTACATGGAATTTTTAGCAGCTGTCATCAAAGGCATAAGAAAAAAGGCTGTAAAAAAAAAAGTACAATTAAATCCAAATGCCACTTTTGGGAAAATACCATATTTATTTAAAATTCTTGGTACCCAAAAAATTCATATTTAAACCAGAAAAATAAGGAAAAAATAGGATGTTCCAGAACTTAGTATAGAGTCTTTTCTTTTCAATACTCCACAAACTTAAGACACATACTAAATATAAGGACTATAAATACAATGACAGAGCAGCTTATTTTCTTTTTCTCCTATCTGAAAAACTCTTCTATAGCTAGGTCTTAATTAATCTCAGTATCATAATTAGTGGTACTAGCAAAATATTCGTTTGATTCATTTTGAATAAAAGGAAATCTCACTAAGAAAATCCTACTAATAAGAATGAGATTCATAGATCTAGAATTGGAAAGAACCCTGGAGATCACCTATTTCAACCTCTTCATTTTACAGATAAGGAAACTGAAGCCCAAGGAGGTCAGGTAATTTCAAATCATATGAGTGGCTAAGTGGCAGAAACAGAATTGAACAGTGGCTTCTCTACATAAATGATTCTATTTGTACAGTTGAAATGTAATTAAAATTAACCTTTATCTGAAATAAAACAATATTTTCACTTAGTCTCTGTCTCATTTTCTCATCTGTTAACAAAACTAAAAAGCCCCAGTATGAATTTCAAACAGGGTTATTTTAAAGATCAAAAGCAAAACGTTTACCCTTAAGTGTTATAATATCAGCTATTACTATTAACTCCATCTTTCAAACTCTGATCAATCTTCTATAATTTACCTCATCAATTAGTTCAGAACTTGATTAGAATTTATTCAAGGGCAGAGAATACCAAGATCACTGAACTGCTTGATAACTGAATGGCCAAGCTTCAAATATTAGAGCAATTAAAAGATCCCTCCAGTAGCTACAGGGAGAATAGTTGAACTCCATCAAGGACACCACTTAGTTGTTTGTTTTTTTTATTAATTTATTTAGAATATTTTTTCCATAGTTACATGACTCATGTTCTTTCCCTCCCAGAGCTGATGATCAATTCCACTGGGTTATACATATATCATTGTTCAAAACCCATTTCCATAATTATTAATATTTGTAAAAGAGTGATCATTTAAAGTCAAAATAATCCCCAATCATATCCCCATTGAACCATGTGATCAATCATATGCTTTTCTTCTGCATTTCTTTCTCTGTTCTTCCTCAGTTCTTTCTCTGGATGTGGATAGCATTCTTTCTCATAAGTCCCTCTGGACTGAAGGACACCACATAGAAAGAATTTGCTAAATGTTATTTTTTATTTATTTGTTAAACGTTTCATTTAAAAACAAAGAAAAGGCTAACATTTCTAGGACAGACATTCATTCAGATAGAAAAAGTTTTTCTTGGAATTTGATCTGTTGTGCAGACTGATCATCTCAGATGTCTTTAAAAATGAAGAAACTATTCATAGTTTTAATATTTGGCTCTGATGTCACAATCTCTCAAATATTTGATATTGTGAAGTTTTATACAGAATATCCACAGCAAAAACAAACTGATGGTATCCTGAGGGGAATATGGCTCTTGAAGCACTTTGTGTGACTCAGTGGTGATAATTTATCATAATAGTCTAGCTACCATCTCTGTGTCACCCCAAATGACTACCTATATTAAAAAAAAAAAATCACACAACAGTGCAAAAGTAAATTCCTACTGGAAAGTCTAAGAATGGTGACATAATACCTTAAGAGGAATCCTGAGAAGGAGCAGGTGGATCCTGACTTTCAGGCTCTGGAGGAGGAGCTGGTATAGTGTCTTCTTTCTTCTGTGCAGCCAGGAATTCATGAATTGCTCGCTCTATCTGTGGCCTGAATATGTGGTTCAATTTTGGATCCACTACCTGTGAAATTATTCTGTCTACTCCAGCTTCCAGCATTCCTGACCTTGTATAAACACAAATAAATCATTGTTACTCCATTCCTGTAAGAATCATCACCTTTATCCTAACCAAGTAATTTGAGAGCCTTTATGTTCACCCAAATAAGTGTCAACATGGTGAGAACTTAAAAGTCCTTCTGAGGAGTTCCTTCAAACAGAGGTCCATTTACCACAAGCTATTTAACCTGTCTTACTTTTAAAATTCTCTCCCCAAAGAATCAATCACAAGCACATAGAACATAACTTTTCTGTGCATGTATAAGACACACACTTATGACATTTAAGGCTTTCTTATTTGTGGCAATAGGACCAAAACTGATCCAGTCTCTGAAGCACAAAACTGGGATAGTTATTTTGGATGCTTCCTTCTCTCTCACCTTTTATAGTCAAACATTTGTCAAGTACTACACAACCCATCTTTGAAATCTCTCAAGTCTCTATCTCCTCTCCTGTACTCTCTTATCAAGATTTTTCATTTGTCAGGGGCAGCTGGGTGGCTTAGTGGATTGAGAGCCAGGCCTAGAGATGGGAAGTACTAGGCTCAAATGTGGCCTCAGAACTCCCAGCTGTATGACCCTGGGCAAGTCATTTAACCCCCCATTGCCTAGCCCTTACCACTCTACTGACTTAGAACCAATAAACAGTATTGATTCTAAAGACGGAAGGTAAGGGTTTAAAAAAAGAAAAGAAAAAGATTTTTCATTTGTCTTTTGAGAGTATTGGAATAGCATCAAGGACAATCTCTGCATCTTTATCTTGTTTTCTTATTGCACACCTTAACACATTCCTTTACGATTCCATGCAATTAATCTTCCTTATATACAAATCTGATCATATCACTTGCTTAATATGTTCCAGTGATTCCCAACTGCCAAAAAAGAAAAGTCCAAACTTAGCCTGATAGGTAAGGCCTTCTGCAAACTAGTAGTAACTTATCTCTCTAGCCTTATTTCATACCATTTAGTCTAAGCTGAAAATCAGACTACTCTTTAAAGAGAAACTGGCACTTGGGATGTTCCTCCGTTTTGTAAATAGTGGAAGAAAGAGATGGGTTGCAACACTGATGTGAACATGGGAATGACAGACTAGATAGAATCTCTCTGTACTGCCTTTGTTAGGTTTAATACAAGATGATAGACTTAACTATCTGTGATGAACCAGATGAAAATGGGCTTATTTCCAAAGTAAAGAAGTCATTGCAAGTTTGTGCCATAGTTTTGACAAAACTGCTAGATAACATATAATCCTGTCATGGAACTGAACCAAATAGATCAAACAATGTCATTTGGAAGTTAATTTTCTTAAAATTAAGGAACTTCTTCCTTACTAGTTTAATAATAAAGTTAACTGTTAATAATTTATAAACAGGAGTCAAAATGCTGACTATTATATTTGCATATCCAGTAACAAGGACCTACAAGTAGCCAGATACATCTAAGGTATATTTAGAATCAGATAGCATTTTACTTTGGTTAAGGTAAATCTATTAGGAAAGATGAAAACAATCACCCTGGGATCAATTTAGTCCTGCCTAAATTAATACAGTCTGGAATGATAACGCCCGCCCCAAAGGAAACATCAACAGAAAGTCCTAAAGTTTTCTACTAGTCAACATTTATCAAGTGCCTAATCTGTGCTAATCACTATGTTAGGTGCTAAAGAGACACAAAGACAAGAAAGAAGTCTTTGCCCTCAAGGAGCTTCGAAAGGGGGAAACTACATGTTTATACTTTAAGAGCAAAACAAAACCAAAATAAGTATTTATGAGGTTTAGGATAAAGGCATTAGTAGCTGGGGAGGGAAAAGAATCAGAATCAGAACAGGCCTCAAAGAGGAGGTGAAGGTATGAGATGACCTTGGAAAGATGGCAGAGATTAAGGATGATATAAATTCCTCTAGGAATTGAAGATGGTCTCAGAGTTACACAGAAAGGAAATGGGTATCTGTTTTTAGGCAGCTGACACAGAAAGGAAATGGGTATCTGTTTTTAGGCAGCTGACATTGAACTGAATAAAGAGCTAGGCCTGAAGACAAGAAGATTGAGTTCAAATCTGGCTCAGATACTTACAAGGTATGATCCTGGGCAAGTCACTTAACCTCTGCCTCGGTTTCCTAAACTGTAAAAAGGGGATGATAACAGCATCTACCTTTGGAATATTGTAAGAACCAAATCAGAAAATATTTGTAAAGTGTTTCGCATAGTGTCCAACACATAGTAGATACTCTATAAATGTTTATTCTCTTCACTTTCCTGGTCGAATTTGAGAAATAACAAGACAACCAGTTTGACTGGACTGAAGAAACCTTAAAAAGGAGTAGAGTATATAATAAAGCTGAAAAGGAAGTCTGGAACCAGGTTGTGAGGCCACTTTAAATGCCAGGAGAATTTATATTTGACCATAAGGACAGTAGGAAGCCACTGAAGGTAACTGAGTAGGGGAGTAATACAATAAAATTTGTACTAAATAACTTTAGCAACTACGTACAGCAAGGGTGTCAAACTCAAATAGAAACTCCCTGTTGGCCACATGCTGACTTAGAAAAGCACACATTAGCATTATATATGTTGTATTGTATTTTAATTTTGTTACTAATTCCCAGTAACATTTTAATCTGGCTCCTGCCATATATTATCATAGCAATTACAGAAAGACCTAAACTAAGGTGGTTAGTATATGAAAAGAGAAAGGGTTGGACTGAGACAGTAGGGAGGTAAATAATAAGACTTGGCAACTGAATAGATATGGCAGGGTGAAGGAAAATGAGGACTTCAGGATGACCAAGGCAATTGTATAGTTAGAATTATCTTGAATCCCTAAAACTACATACATTACCCAAACTTCCTTTCTGTATTACCCAAAATTACTTTTGCCTTTCACATACGTCCATCTTTACACAGTCTGTATATAATTTGGGTTGGCTCTGCCACACCCTCTCTATTCCACGTGAATTGAGTGGGGAACGTTCTCTGTGTTTTCTAGCTCTCTAGTTAAATATTAATAAATCTATAAATATTATACTTTTGGAGATATTGAATATTAATTTTAAAATCCATACAATCCTGGGAAAATGGTAGTGTCTTCAACAAAATACAGAAATTTGATAGCTGTGGGTTTTTTTGGTGGGGGAAAGATAATGAGTTATTTTGGACATATTAAGAGTTTTAGAGGCATAGGGTAAAACCTTATTCAAAATGTTCACTAGGTATTTCGTGATGCAGGATTGAAACTCAGAAATATAAGAGCAGGATATACAGGTCTGGGAGTATAAAGATAACTAACAAATGGAAGCCAAGAGAGTACAAAATCAGGTCAAGAAACATTTAGAGGGGCAGCTGGGTAGCTCAGTGGATTGAGAGTCAAGCCTAGAGATGGGAGGTCCTAGGTTCAAATCCAGCCTTAGACACTTACCAGCTGTGTGACCCTGGGCAAGTCACTTGACCCCCATTGCCCACCCTTATCACTCTTCCACCTATGAGCCAATACACAGAAGTTAAGGGTTTAAGAAAACAAAACAAAAACAAAAAACGAAACATTCTAAAATGTGCCAATTAGGGATATGAAGAAAAGCAAAAAATAGCACAATTATTTATTCATTCATTCATTCATTCATTTATTTGTTTGTTTATTTATTTTTAACCCTTACCTTCCATCTTGGAGTCAACACTATGTATTGGCTCCAAGGTAGAAGAGTGGTAAGGGTAGGCAATGGGGGTCAAGTGACTTGCCCAGAGTCACACAGCTGGGAAGTGTCTGAGGCCGGCTTTGAACCTAGGACCTCCCGTCTCTAAGCCTGGCTCTCAATCCACTGTGCTACCCAGCTGCCAACAGAACATTCTTTTAAGGAGCTCAGTCTAATAGGGGAGACAACACATATATATAGGATAATTGGGGGTAGGCACTAGCATTAAAAGGGATTTGAGCTGAGACCAGAAGGAAACTAGCAATCAGATATGGAGGAAGGGAATTTTAGGGACTGGGGACAGCTTGCCAGTGAAAAGGCACTTGAGATGGAAGTTGGAATGTGTTATGCAAGAAACAAGGAATCAATTATTATCTGACTGCAGAATAGTACATGGAGGGGAATAAGGTGTAAGAAGACTGGATAGATAGGAGAGAGTCAAGTTATAAAGGTGTTTAAAAGTCAGATTTATATTTGATCCTGGAATTATCAGGGAACCACTGGAGTTTACTGACTGGGAGGTGGCACTGAAATGGTCAGGCTTATAATTTAGGAAAATCAAGATGACAGCTGAATGGAGGATGGATTAGAAAGGGGAGAAAATTGAGGTAGAGAAACCAATCTACCAAAAGTCCAGGTGTGAGACAATGTGAGACTTCAGAGCAGTGGCAGTGTCAAAAGAAATAAAGGGGCACATAGGAGAGATTTTTTGACAGTATAATCAATAGGACTTGACAAGAGATTAGATGTGGGCAAGTAGTAGTTAATAGCTAGGTTATGAGCCTGGATGATGGAAAAGACAGTAAGTTCTGATTTAGACATAAGTTTAAGACAGTCTATCAGGTTCTGCCCAAAAAGTGGAAAGGTGAAATTACAAGTCAGGAGAAAGTTAGTGCCACATTTAGCAGGTTGGATGAGATGCAGCAAAGTACAAGGTAAGGTCTTTTTTCTAGGAGGGTAGTTTCTAGGAGGGTAGGAGGGCACAGTTGAGATTAGGCAACAAATCTGTAGTGAGTACAGTCAAATTGGGTGAGATGGCTTCCTCTTACACCATTAAGCAACACTTGAATAGGAGCAGAGGAACAAATCAGAGTAGTAAAGGTTTGCCAAGGCATGAGGGAAAAGAGTACAACAGGTCTGAGAGCAGAAGACATTGTAATGATGAAGTAGTGAACTATATAAGGTCAAATTTGGGAAGATAAAGAGTAAAGCAGGATAAGAGTGACAGACTGGAAAAGTATTGAAGTGTAAAGGAAATGGGCATCATGAGGAGGATGAATAATAGGCTTAAAAGGAGGCGGGCATATGAAATGCAACAAAGAAAGGCTAGAGAAAGTTCAGGATTCTTGATCACAAAGGTGCAACACTTGTAAGTGATGGGGAGATAAAGGGAATGAGTATTCTTGTGTGTAGCTGAGGTGGAATAAAGAACAGATAGTAGTTGAGATTTGAGGGAATAGGAAGCTGGAGTGCTTGAAGGAACATCATCGTAAACTTACAGGCCAATGGTAGAAATTCTTCCATTGCTAGATACTATGGGCAAGGTATTTACATTCTTTACAAAAATTTATAGAACAATAATACCTGAATCACTTTAGGATCTCAGTCAAAGTTCTCATAGTATTTTCATGGTACAAAAAAACCTCACATGCTGGCGAAATAGGAACTCACTGGAAACTAGTACAAACACTAGTACAAAACTAATACAAACACTAATTCATTGTCTAATCTCTATCCCCACTCCTTTTAATATGCCAAAGTCTGTTAGAGAAAAAGCAAGAAAGGTGCATGGTTATTATTTCAAATAGGTGAAGTGTCTTATACCTTTCAGCATCATTAGTCTTTATCATTCAAAAATGCCATATCATACTTTTCCTGGAATTTTAGCTTTTCTTGCCAAAAATTTCAGAAGCCTGCATCAAGCTGAAGTAAAACTACTGGCTCTTCTTTAATAGAAAGAGTTTTCCTTTTGTGATAATAATAATAACAAAAACCCTGTACTTCATTTCAGGATGAAAAGTTATCTTTCAGTCACTAGTAATAACAGAGTTTGGCCAATGTAACATTTTGAGACTAACTTTGCACAGAGAAGAAAAATAATCAAATTCATGCATGAACAATCATTAACAAAATCATTAAGGTCACAGCAAACTCAAAGGATAAACTGTTAAGACCCTGAGGTTTCCTAAAAACTGCAATTTCACTACTAGATGAATGAGAGTGAGTTAAAGTGTTCTAATAACATTATCTTCTACTCAAAGTTAATAATGATTGACTTAATAAACTAGGAATTTTGATTTATATCAAATAATTTTAGTTGTACATAATGAAAGAATTTGCTGTTTCTTATTTAGCCAAGAAACAAATACACATAAAATTTTCCTACACTAAAAAGGTTTAATGTACCGAAGATTGATAGCTTTGCAGATGTTGGCCTATACTCTCGTAATTCTATTGCTTCTTCTAAAACTTGTATTTTACTACACAATAACATAAATCTTGACTAAATAAATGGAGACTAAATACTTATATTCATGACTGCTGTCTATTTACTCAATTCTGTTTACTTACTGAACCACACTCTGTCTCAGCCCATTTCTCAACTGGTTTTTGTTCATTGCTGGGTTCCACTCCTGCTTGTCCAGATGAGTTGACACAAAGTTGTCTACTTTCTGTCTTAGATTTTGGTAAGCTGGCTGAAAGAGGGAGGGGAAAAAGTCAGAAAAATCACTTTCCAAAATTTCTAACAGGAATGAGTCCTGCATAATATTTTCCACTTCTAGACTATTCCTAGGTCAAAATGTACCTCTATGTGCCCATGTAAATTAACATTTTACTTAAGAACATAGACAACTTTAAGTCATGGTGCCCAGCCAGACATTTTGTAACTGCTGTGGGAGGGCCAAAAATATCCAAGAGAATTCCGTTTCTCTTCAAGATGAATGTTTAAACACCTAACTAAAAAATTTCTTGGTTGAAGAAATTTGCTCTAAGACCAGCAAATCTGAAAAAACAGAATTAAAAAGTAACCCAGCATACAGTAGTTACACATTCAGAGAATTCAAGTCCCATTATCTGTACCAGTGAAGGCTTTTAACCACACACAGAAGAAACTGGACTTGAACCCCCATAACTAGCCTAGAATGATACTCTTTCAACCTCTGTGGATTCCTAAAGAGCCGAGGCAGCAAGTGAAAGAATCTTATGGCAATCCTTCCACTAAGAGAATGGTTCTAAATAAGTATTTTTAACCTGAGGTTTGTGAACTTGATTTGTTTTAAATATTTTTAATACTTTGATATTATGAGTTTCTTTTGTAATCTAATTTATTGTATGCATTTAAAAACATTATTTTGAGAAGGGGTCCATATGCTTCACCAGACTACCAAAAAGGTTCATCATTCAAAAAAGGGTAAGAACTTCTGCTCTAGTTCTCTTTGGAGGGAATTTACTTTTCTTTCATGTAATGACAGGTAAAGGGAATAAAGTAAAGAGAGTTCCATTTCTTTCTAGTCCATAACTGATTGAGGTTCAAGTACTGCTCAAACTAACCCAAGAAATTTGAGACGTTAGCTGTTTCTTGCTAATGTAAAATTTATTCCTAAAAGAGAACTAGCTTAACCTTAAACTTTAGCTAACCCTTCAAAAGCATACATTATAGATTTTTCAGAAATCCAACTGTGCACAAACCAGATATAGTTCAGAATATAAACGTGATTTTCGTAACCAGGTGATAATCTAGTTTCCAGGAATTTCAGATTTCTGATCTGTGAGATGAAATGGTTGGACTATAATCTTTAATATTCCTCCCCAACATTCTATAAGGGCAAACATTTTTTTTTTTTTTTTTTTTTTGAAAAACACTTATAAGGGAATTACTTTAAAATGTAAATACTGGGGGCAGCTGGGTAGCTCAGTGGATTGAGAGTCAGGCCTAAAGATGGGAGGTTCTAGGTTCAAATCTGGTCTCAGACACTTCCTAGCTGTGTGACCCTGGGCAAGTCACAACCTCCATTGCCTAGCCCTTACCACTCTTCTGCCTTGGAACCAATACACAATATTCATTCTAAGATGGAAGATAAGGGTTTAAATAAGTAGATAGAATGTAAATACTGAGGGAAAGTACAACAATGAAATTCTTATTTTGAATTTTCCATATGCCAAGAATAGAAAAAAGGTAATTATACATAACCCACAAATCAGCAACAACATAGCCTGTTTCTCCCTCCAAGTATACAAATTTAATGTTATTTTCAAAGCTATCCTGCTTGTTTGTATTTTCTAATAATGATCCTTCTGTTCCCTTCTATGCATTTCACTTAGTAATATTTATTTTTAAGATTCTAAACCACTACTCAATTCTGCCAGGACACCATGCATTTGCTTTGTGTTCAACTCTTATTTACTAGTTAAAAATTTAGGGTGAGTTATCTCTATGTTTTTATAGTTATCATTTTTCTCTTAGACCACGGTTTTAGATACTATATGACTAATTTTGGAACACAAGACTCTAAAAGGTAAATTTCAGTCACAGAGAGTCAGTTTTATAGTATCGTTTTGAGCTCTCAGAAGAAATGTCTGTTTCCAAGTAGAACAATCCTGACCACAGGGTAGAAAGTAAAAAATAAAGGAATTAGTACAAATGTATCATATGCTAAGAGGGATAACTACCCTTCCAAATGATGTTTCATGTTTCACATATACATGACGCCCTTCATTAAAGTCTTCTTTTAATGCTTTGTTCTGGTAACCCTAGATTATTTGAGATTTTAATAGAAGTTCTTATTCTATTCAACAAATGATTACTACTAGCAAACTGGAAAAGCTTCAAGTATGGATCAACAATAATTAACTTCTGTTCAAGAACTAGGCAAAAGGTGAAAAAGTTCATCACCAGAAGATGTTTTTTTTAAACTTTTTTTTTTTAAACCCTTAACTTCTGTGTGCTCCTTGGTGGAAGAGTTGTAAGGGTGGGCAATGGGGGTCAAGTGACTTGCCCAGGGTCACACAGCTGGGAAGTGTCTGAGGCCAGATTTGAACCTAGGACCTCTCATCTCTAGGCCTGACTCTCAATCCACTGAGCTACCCAGCTGCCCCCAGAAGATAAGTTTTTTGAAAACACAATCAGAATATCTGAGTTTGAATCTTGTCTGTCACTTCCCACCTGCGTAATCTTGGGCAAGTAAAATTTCTGGGCCTCAGGTCCTTCATCTGTAAGCTGAACTGAATTAGGTAACTTCAGTTAAGTACCTATCTTTAAGTCTAGGAACATATGAAGACTTTCTACTAAAGCAGATTATGTACATTCATGTAGGGAGTACCCATGCTTATAAAATCACAGCTCCTACCTCAGCCCCTAGAGCCAATTAGGCCTCAGCCTCAAGCTCTTGACCATCAGGTCTCCTGACCTGCAGGCAGGACCAAAGACATAACAAAATAAAAATAAATTATTAAATAAATAAACATTCCTAAAATATTCATCTCCTACTACACGCTGGCTTCCTCTTTCCACTTTTTACACAGGGAATGATAAATTAAAATCATTAGTCTCTCATGGCTACTGAGAAGGGTATATCAAGCTAAAATCTGTTAAGTCCATTCTGAAATCCTTTCAGTCAGTCACAGGTTGCTTAAGCAGAGAATCTCACTTCTCCACTTACTACTCTGAGTCTTCAAAAATAGCTATGTCATCTCTCCCTCTCCATAACCACTTTGTCTTCCTCTTCTACTATCCATGCCCAAGGGAAGCCTAATCTATTGTTAATATGTTGAATTTTATATTATATTTGTGTCTCCTTGCTCCTCAAAATCATCTGGTTTTCCTCAGAAGTCACATTCGTGATTACCCTCTTCAGAACTGGAAGGATCTTTTGCACTACTCCACTGTGACACAGGATTAGAAGGAGGTATGATTCTTGTTCCTTACTAATCACTTCCCAGTTCTGTTACCTTTACTCTGCAATTTGTCCAGCTTTCAAATATATTACTTTAACTCAATTCTTGCAGCTGATCTCTACCAGATCATTTTCCTTTCTCAGAGTTCAGTACCTGGATCACACATCTCTCCATCTCAACTCTTACCGTAACTTATGGGGTCTACAATTTTCACACTGATGTTCCTTCAGACACCTTGGCATCACATATCATCAATTTCCGCAATTCCTACAACAGACATCTTCACTCCATTGCAGCCAGGACTAGTCACATCCTTCCTATCCACTCCTCTCACTATCCTTACTTACGTATACTACAAACTGTGAAATTCCTTTGACCATAATTTATTTCATCTCTCCCAGTGCTTCACACCTCATCTAAAACCTATTCTCCTTCCTCATTATAACTCTCATACACTTTAGTACTCGTTGCTTTTCTAAGGTTATAACCCCTGGCTTTGAACACACTTTCCTCACTTTTTCAATTCTGACTCTGTCAATAAGCACTTGGGACACAAAGGCAAAAAATCCACCTGTGCCTTCAAGGAGCTCACATTTTAATGAGAAAAAATGTACATAACTACATGCAAGATAGAGTAGATAAAAGATGATCTCAGAAGAAAGACATGGGGAGGGGAGGAGGTAGGAAAAAGAGGGAGCAGGAAAGGCCTCTTGAAGAAGGTAGTTTGAGCTTAGTCTTTACAGGAAAGCTAACAGGTGGAGGCAAAAGCATTCTAGGGGAGGGGAATAGATAGGATAGAGAGTTATGTCTGAAGAACATCAAACAAGCCAGTGTAGTTGTACTGTAGAGCTGATGGAAAGGAGCTAACTAAGATCAGAAAAGGAACATACAGCCAGAATGTGAAGGGCTTTAAACATTAAAACGAAGGCTTAAATCTGAATCTATAAGTAACAAGGATTCACTGGAATTTAGGAATTAAAAGAGTGATTTGGTTAGATCTAAACTTTAGGTAAACCAGGTGAGTGCAGAATAGAATGAAATGGGGAGAGATCTGAGGAAAGGAGACCAATTAGAAGACTACTGAAAGGAACGGATAGTTGGCTCTGTGAATAGAAAAACAGGCCTGGAGATGGGAGGTCCTGGGTTCAAATATGACCTCAGAGACTTCCTAGCTGGGTAACCCTAGGTAATTCACTTAACTCCAATTGCCTAGCCCTTACTGCTCTTCTGCCTTGAAACTGAAACCTAGCATACATTCGAAGACAAAATGTAAGGGTTTTTAATTAAAAAAACAAAACAAAACATTGTAGTTCAGACAAAAGGTGATAGGCACTTATACTACAATGGTGTCTATGAATGGAGAGGAGACATATACAAGACAGAGAAGGAAGAAATGACAAGATCTGAGAAGAGACAGTTGTGAGGGGAAGACACAAGTTGAGAATGACACCTATATTGAAAGCTGCTTTGACCAGGAGGAGGATGATACATTCCATAGTAATAAGAAAGTTAGAAAAAGAGGAAAATTGGGGGGAGGAAGATGAGTTGTTTTAAACATGTAATAATGAGATGCCCATGAGACATCCAGTTAAAAATATCCAGACAACCACTGGCAATTCAGGACTGCAGCTCAGGAAATATACTACAAATGGATATATCTACCTGGGAAAACATCTGCACAGAGATAATCACTGAACACAAAGGAACTGATAAGATCAAGCAAGATAATACAGATTAGTGGTTCTTAATTTGAGGTCCAAGAAGTCAGTGAATATTGTTTTAAAAAATATTTTTATAACTGCATTTCAAAATAATTCTTTATAATCTTATTTATTTTAGGTATTTAAAAATAGTATTCTGGAGAAAGGGTTTATAGGCTTCACCACAATGCTGAAGGGGCTGATGACACAAAAAAAGTCAAGAATCTCAGGTATACAAGAAGAGCCTAGGTCAACATCTTGGGGACAACTCATGGATAAGAGGCATGGCATGGACAAAGATCCTGCAAAGGAGACTGAGAAAGAGTAGTCATGAGTTGTAGAAGGACAAGAAGAGAATATTCAGAAAGTGATAATGATTATAACTATGTCAAATGCTACAGAATAATAATAAAAAGTTTAAGACTGAGAAAAGGCCATTTAATTTTATAATTAAAGAGATCACTGATAACTTTGGAGAAGGCACTTTCAGTTCAGATCAAATGTACAAAGTTTAGAAGAGATTGAGAGGAGAGGAAATGGTAGCACTGAGTAGAAGATCGCTTTCCTGTGGAACTCAGCTGAAAAGGGAAGGAGAACTATTGAATAAATAGCAGGAATGGGTAGATCAAGTGAGGGTTGAGTTTATTGTTTTAAAAGGATGAGAGAGACATGGCATGTTTGCAGGTGTCAGGGAAGGAATCAGTAAACAGGCAGAGAGAGAGTCTGGAATGAAAGGGTCAAATCCCACCTCAGAATGTTACTAGATGTGTGAGCTTGGGCCAGTCATTTAACCTTCAGTTCTCTCAGTTTCCTCAACTACAAAATGAGGATATTAATAGCATCTATCTGCCAGGCTCAATGGAGATCAAATGAGTTAAGATTTTAAAATACTTAGCACAGTGCTACTATTATTATGGTCCTTATTAGGATTATTATTTCTCATTAGAGTTAAGTGAAAAGAAGAAATGGAAATAGTAGTAGCAGTGCTCTTGGAGGAGACAGAAGAAAGATTAAGGGTGAACATGCAATGCCTTGCCTTGGTCAAGAAAAGGAATCCAAAAGATAGGAGTGAAGAAGATAGGGAAGATATTTGAGCAATATGAGATAGAAGGGAAAATGGAAGTCTTGGCAAATCACAGGAGATTAAAAGGTTTGAAAAAGCTTTTGTAGTGAGAGGATAGCCAATTGATTAGGGAGTTGAAAGGATTGCCTTCTGCAATAAGGGCTCAGCTGAGAATATTTATCATAACTTTTAGAGAATCCAATTAGCAAGGTTTTATAATTTTCTCCTCAGCTCCAAGAGGCAGATGGAGAGACTAAACTAGGGTTAGGGATGGTAAGGCACAACAGCGATGGGGCTAAGGAAGCAAGGGAGGTTACAGTATAGTGCAGTTAGTTAATTCTATGGTTAACCAGTTCAAATTTAATTGTCCTCTACCCTTAAATTCCTTGCCCTATTTCCCTATTCCAATATTCTTTATCATCCACTTTTCCATTGCAAGTCTTCACCCAACTGTGATGACTATAATTTTAAATTATGAAATCTTAACTTTGTCCTCACTGTTTCACAACAATCCTTTCTATTCTACGTTTCCCTTTCTATTGATGACTTTCTATTCCGTTCCTCAGTTTGTTCCAAAGCTTCTCTCTTCAAGGGACTGATATCATTCCCCTCATTTTCAGCAAAAGAACTTTGCCTCTTTGAGGAAATCTGTACCAAGCTCCTATTTCCCCTTAACTCTACATTTGGTTTCCTCTCCATTCTCTCCTTTGCTTCAGACTCAAAAGATGAAAAGCCTTTTCTCCTTGTCAATGGCAACCTCTTTCCAAATTTTGCCAGATTCCCAACCCCCTTATCTAGCTTTGTTCTTTAATAACCATACTCCTAGAAAAATTTCTTTTCATTTATTACCTTAACTTTCTCAAATTCCACACTCAATTAATCCTTAGTTTTAGCTTCTGACCTCAGCATTGAAATGAACCAGCTTGCTAACTGGATTCACTAAAAGTTATTATAAATAATCTCAGTTGAGTCCTCATTGCATAAGGCAATCTTTTTACCTCCCCAATCCAGTTTTGTCATCTGCCTGGCCATTCCTTTTCAAATTCCCCCTGCCCATAGTCATTCAACAAGCATTTATTGAGTGTTTGCCATCTGCTGGAGATACAAATAGAAGTAAAAAGCAATCCCTGTCCTCAAGGGACTAATTCTAACATTTGGTTTGGGAACTTCAGATTTGGACTGGATATACAGAATGTCAAGTTGGAGAAATCAAATTGACTATACAATGGAGTAATGGAAATTTTGGCATTTGAGTTCTCTAACTGCTGATAGGACATCTCCTACTGAGTGTTTTATAATTATCTTAAATTCAGCTTGTCCAAAACATAATTTATTCTTTACCTCAAAATCTCACCAATTTTATTTCTCATGAAGGTACTACCATTCTCCTAGGGCTGAAATCTTGGTCATTCAAAACTCCTCCCTCTTCCTTATTATCCAATCAGTGGCCAAGTCTGGCCAATTTTACCTCACCAACACTTATCAAATTTACCACTTTCTCTCTATTCACAGAGCCACAATTCTAGTTTGGGCTCTAACACCTCCGTCTTGGATTATTTCAATAACCTTTGGTTTTATCATTTCCACTCTCTTCACTCTCCAGTCTAGCCTCCAGACAGAGGCCAAATTGATATTTTTAAATGATTAAAAAAAAACAAACCAACAACCACATATTACTAACAAAAAGTTCTAGCTGTGCCCTTGTATCTCTAGGATAAAATATAAATTTCTTTGTCTGTCATGTAAAGCCCTCTACTGGTTTTCCCCAGATTATTACACATCATTCTTTTTCACACACATTGTAGCCAAATTGGTTTGCTGTTCTCCATAGTCAATCTCCCGCCTTCACAATTTTACACAAGCTATACCCCTTAACTGGGATATACTCCAACTCATTTTTCTTCGAAGCTTAAGTGAGGTCTATCCTGCTATCCTAAGAGATGTTAGTGCCCACATCCCTTAATTACTTTTTGTTATTCATAATTAACTTTTCTATATACATGCTGAAGGTAAATCCAATAGCAGATTTTTAGCCAACACAAACTTTGTATCAAAACCCTCCTCTTGCCAAACACATAGTAGGTGCTTAATAAATGCTTGCTGAATTAATTACTGAAATAAATACTGACAAATGAAAAGCCGTGGACTTCCCCGAAGATGGTCGTACCAGTAGGGGAAGTGCCCCTGAAAACAGATGGTTCCTACAACTGCGCCCCGCCCCTCCCCCCAACAGGAGGGTCTGAGGCTCTGCTTTGAGGGAGTCACATAGGGCTTACAGCTGGAAGAGGGATGATTACTCACATAAGATTTGAAATTGGAAGAGATTAGTCACATAAGGCTTAGGGTTGAAGTCTTTGTGTACATCAGAGGACTTAGAGTTGGAAGAGAGATGCTGAGAGATTTTCTATTCCAAAGATTCTTACCTTTTATTTTGTCATGAACCCCATTGGAAATGTGGTGAAGCCCATGAACCTTTTTCTTGGAAGTGTTTTTAAATGCATTAGAAGATAAAAGACAGGATTTCGAACGAAACCAGTTATGTTGAAACAGTTATCAAAACATATTTTTTTAAAAGCAAGTTCCCCCAAGGGACCCCAAATTGAGAACCGCCTGCTCTAGTCCTATTCCTTCATTTTACACACACGTCAGGAAACTGACGCCGCGAGGGGATGTGCAGGGAGCAGTAATACCTGACGCTTGTAGGCCGACTTTCATACGACAACATAGTGACCCAGGAGGTCCTACAGGCATTATCATCCCCATTCTACAGATGAGGAAAGTGAAGCCCGGGGAGGTGGAATGGCACAGGGGACAGGGATCTGAACGCCGGGCTTCTCGGCTCCAGGCCCAGCGCCCCTCTCTCGGGCCTCGGGGCCACCGCTACCTTGGTGTCCACGTCGGCGAGGCAGTCCCTGCGGAAGCCGTCAAACAGGCCGCGGCTCTTGAGCTGCTCCACTATGAGCGCGATGAGCTGCGAATCCCCGGGCGGCAGCGACGCCGGGTTGGTGACGCCACCGCCGGCGCCCGCCGAGCCCGAGGCCGAGGCCGCCGAGGCCTGGCCCGAGCCGCCGGCGCCGCCCCCTCCGCCGCCCCCCGCGCTAGCCCCACCGGCCCCTCCACCGCTGTCCGCCATAGCCCTACCCTCGGCCCGGGGCCACGCCTGCAGTTCTCGCCCCGGGACCGGAGGGTTAGGCCAATTGCGGCCTGGGCCTGGCTCACCGCCAGGAAAAAAAGGCAGTCTGAAATACAACCGCGGAGCCTGTTGAAACTGCGACCGCTGCTGCCGCCACGAACGTGGCCCACGTCTCACGTTGAATGCGTCGCTGTTGCTATGCATTCTGGGGATGGGAGTTCTTGAGTGGAGAGGGTTCGCCTTAATATGGGAAACGCCTCAGTCAGATTAAACTACAACTCCAATGGGGCATTGGCAACACCGGGGAAGATTCACGGAAATCACGCCTTTCCATAGTCTTATAGGGAGTTGTAGTTCTAAGACCTTTCTTCACTTGAGTTTGAGGACGCCATTCTCAGTTAGCCGGTAGTGATGTCCAGCCAAATCACAGATTCATAGATTTAATTAAAGGGAATATTAGCTCTTTACACATATTAATAACGGTGTAGTCTAACTCTCATTTTACAGATAAAAAGACTGAGACACCCAGAAAAGTTAATTGATTTGCCCAAAGTGACACAGCTTTAATTTGAGTCAGTCATCTAACTTCAAAATTGTCAAAAGTATTAGGACTGGGGGCAGCTGGGTAGCTCAGTGGATTGAGAGCCAGGCCTAGAGACAGGAGGTCCTAGGTTCAAATCCGACTTCAGACACTTCCCAGATGTGTGACCCTGGGCAAGTCACTTGACCCCCATTGCCTAGCCTTTACCATGCTTCTGCCTTGGAACCACTACACAATATTGATTCCAAGATGGAAGGTAAGGGTTTAAAAAAAAAAAGTGTTAGGACTGTCACCGCTGTCACACTCCACTACCACGTCCCTGGGATCATGTCCGGAATGCCAATGGGCACCTCACAAGTCAGGTATTGGCCCTTTTGGTTCAGTCTTAACTGACTCTTTTGTTAATTGGAATTTGGAGGCCAGGTCTTATATAATGATTTTACCAGCATGGCCATGGCTTTAATTAAAATACTAATTTATATATTTATATCAGTCTTTATTATTTTTAATCGTAACACTTTGTGACCCGCTTTGGCAAAGATACTGAAGTGGTTTTTGATTTCCTTCTCCAGATTATTTTATGAATGAAGAAATTGAGACCAACATGAATGATTAAGTGACTTGTCAGAGTCACACAGCTACAGAAGTATCTGAGCCCAGATCTGAACTCATGAAAATGAATCTTCCTGACACCAGGCTCAGCCCAATCCACTGTACTACCTCCCTGCTCCCAGGTATGTGCCAGTACATTGTAACATGTTTCCCAGTTAGTAATCAAAACCAAATTGTAGTAAAATCAGCATTGGATGTGGGGTCAGAAGACCTGGATTTTAATCCCAGCCCTGCTACTCTGCTAGTTATTATCTGTGCAACCTTGGGCAAGTCATCCAGTTTCTCTTCTGTTTCCTCATCTGTAAAATGAGGGAGGAACTCTGAGATGAGTTCTAGCTCTAAATCATAGTATTCTATAAAAACTTTCTTTTTAATCAGCTTTGGGAGATAATAGACTCCTACCCCTTTTTTCCCTCCCCTCTAATCACCACCTGTGAGGAGGATTCCTTGATGGAGCAGGAGGAAGATGATATCCCTATCTTTTAAGTCACAATGATGGTAGTTGGGAGAGTGGAAAATTTACGGAAGGCCCCAGGTCCAAATTCTGACTCCTACCTTTGTGGCAGGAGGGAAGTGACTTTCCTCCTCTGGGTCTTGGTTTTCTTATTCTATAAAATAAAGGGGTTTACAGCTGGGTGGTCCAGTGAATAGGGTGCTGGACCTGGAGTTAGGAAGGCTCATCTCTCTGAAGGAGATCCAAATCTGGACTCAGATGCTAATGGTATGACCCTGTTTGCCTCAGTTTCTTCATTTATAAAATGAACCAAAGAAAGAAATGGCAAACTACCCTCAGTATCTCTGCCAGGAAAACCCCAAATAGGGTCACAAAGAATCGGACTGTGACGAGAACCACTGAACAAAACAACATCTTAAAAGATCCTTTCTGCTTTAAATCTCATAATTCTGTGAATACACAACCACATACAGATATCTCTTCTACATGTCTCAGGAGCATGATGCCTTCTTGATCTGGAAAATCCACATAAAATTTTTGGGCCCTCCCTACCAGAGAAGGCTGAATTATTTCTTTCCTTTCATGATGTGTTTACTGTGTATATTTATGATATGAAAAGATAAACTATGTTGATATTATATAATACTGTACATATATTTTATGCATTTCTGACTTTCTAAACTTTTTTCTATGTCATCTGCTGGCCTTCTTGTGTCATCTGGAGTTTCTATGAGTTTCCCAAAGAATTCCCATTTAATTTCTTATGCCAACTCTTGATATATCTAAACCACAATGGGGAAAATCACAATGTTGAAGGGATACCTGTGTTATATATGCACTATATACATGTAGATATATGTGTATATACATTTGCATACATGTTAAAACATTTAAACATGTATATAATGTATATTTATGTGTATTTAGATTTACTCTCTCTGTACCTGGCTCTTAGCTATTATACCCTCCAACTGTGTGGCTTCAAGTGAAGGGAAAAAGAAAAAAATGTAATTCTAGTCATTTCCACAAAATTCATCACTAGATAGAAGAAGCCTGGGTTACTCAAAGGCTATGCCAGCAGACTGTAAATTCCAATAGGCCAAACCAGCAAGACTTTAGCTTAGGAACAAACTGTCTTTCGGCAAAAAACTATCCACTAAATGTAGAGAGAGGTTGTTTTTGATCAGAGCAAAGTGTGTTCTTCATCAGTAAAGGGAATAAATGTCCATCCATGAAATCCTGGATGCTTTGGAAGTATCTAAGTCAGTGTTGATAAGATATGGTCATTGTCTTCATGACATAATAGCTGGATGAATCCAAGTGACATATACAGAATGATGTTGATTTCATTAAATACTCCTTGATATTTCAGTAGGAGACTAAGTCATAGGATCCTAGGGTTTTCAAGTCGATAGGGACCTAAGAGGTCCTTTTGTTTTACAGCTGAAGCCCAGAGAGTGTCTATATTCTACTTATTTCATTTTGCATCAGTTCATGTAAATATTTCCAGCTTTTTCTGAAATCATCTCGTTCATCATTTCTTTGTTCATCATTTTTTCAGCCATTCCCCAATTGAGGGACATCCCCTCATTTTCCAATTCTTTGCCACCACAAAAAGCTCGACTGTAAATATTTTTGTACAAGCAGATCCTTTCCCATTTTAAAAATCTCTTTGGGATGCAAACCTAGGAGTGGTATTGCTGGATCAAAGGGTGAATATAGCATGATATTCTGTAAAGACTACTAGATTTGAAGTCATAGAACCTCAGTTTGACTCATGATACTACCAGTGTGATCTTGGTCAAGATACTTTACTCTCAAAGGGGTTTCCATCTCTGTGGTCTATTAGAGGCGAAGGGATTTACCCAAGGTTATATAGCTAGTGAATAAGAGCATCAGGATTCAAACCCAAGTCTTCTGACTCCAAATCTAGTGTCATTTCCTAGTGTTAGGCTTATGGAACTGTGAGAATAATCGTGTGCCACAAGATAATCCTGCCTCCTCCTCAGTCCAGATAGAAATGGGAATGAAAATTGATCCAGGTCTTGCCGCATACCCTTGGCCTCACAACAGAGTCTCCCACAGGTGCTGAAAATTGATGAAGTAAAGTGTAATGCAAGGAGAGAACCACCAGGTGGCATTATTGTGTTAAAAATTACACACTGTGCCTCCTGGTAGAGTTTTCATTTCACATCATCCCAAATAGTTAACCCCTCCCCAAACAAAAACCTCCGCCCTTGGCTTTGTTGTTTACTGTACTTCAGTGTGATCTCCAAGCTATAGGGAGGGACCTTCAGTGCCTGGCCCACAGTAGTCATTTAATAAATGCTTATTGATTAATTGACTGACTGATCTAGTTATTCAAATGAAGACTGGCAATTTCTCAGCAACTTACTGCAAAGAGGAACCTGAGGCATGAAGAGCCTTGCCTAGGGTTCTGAAGGTAGTGCTTGTTAGGAACATGAACTCAGGGTTCTTCTGATTTTCCATAAAGATTATATAGATTGGAGCCGGCTAAGTGGGTCAGTGGATTGAGAGCCAGGTCCTGGATTCAAATTTGACCTCAGACACTTCTTAGCTATGTGACTTTGGGCAAGTCACTTGACCCATTTTGTTTATCTCTTACTGCTCTTGTGCCATGGAACCAATATACTATGAGTTTTTAAAAAGAAAAGATTAGAGCGAAATGAGCAGAATCAGGAGAATATTATACATAGTAAATGAAACATTGTGGGATGATCAAATGTAATTGACTTTGCTACCAAAAGCCACACAATGATTCAGGACAATCCTGAGGGACTTACGAGAAGAAATACCATCCACATATAGAGAAAGAAATGTGGGAGTAGAAATGCAGAAGAAAATAAATGATTTATCATTTGTTTATATGGGTATATGATTGGAGGTTTTGGTTTTAAAGATTACTCTTATTATAAAAATGAATAATATGGAAATGGGTTTTGAGTAATAATACATGTATAACCCAGTAGAATTGTTTGTTAGTTTTGGGAGTGGGGAGGAAAGAGAGGAGGGAGAGAACATGAAACATGTAACCATGGAAAAATATTTTTAAAAAATAAAATAAAAATTATATTTTAAAAAAGATGATATATAGATTTCTAGGATGTGGTTAAAGCTTTGTTGTATGGCCTCAAACATTTCTTAGCAGTGTGACCCAGGGCAACTTAACCCCAATTGCCTAGCCCTTACTTTGAATAGATTCTAAGACAGAAGGTAAGGGTTTCTAAAAATAAAAAATCAAAAAAAAAAACTGTTGTAAAGTTTCTCAGTAAACAAAAGTATTGAAATCCAGGGAGTTTGAGATATGCCCCAAATTACACAACTGATAATGATATTTAATATTTATATAATGCTTTAATATTTGCAAAACCCTCTCCACCTATATCACATTTTAGCCTCACAACAACCCTGGGAGGTACTTTTGATACTTCCATTTTACATATGAGGAAACTGAGGCACATAGACATTAAGTGATTTGCCCAAGGTCATATAGCTAATAAGTGGCTGAATTTGAATTCTAGCTGCTGTACCATCTAGCTTCTTCTAAAATAAGAACTATATAAGTTCTAATAAGGACCAGAGCTGGTGCTTGAACACAGGCTTCCTAACTTTCAACTTGATCTCTTGTCCTTCTATACAGTCATGCCTGAGTATCTTTTAGACAAAACTTCTTCCTGTGGTTCTTTTCTATTTTTAAAAGAATCAATTCTAGCTATTATGGCTAAAGTTCATTTGGATTTAACCCAAGATCTGAGTGTACTCAAGCTTTAGGCTCACATTCTTACAATCAATAGCTGGTCTGGAACTCTCTGTTTATAGAATTCATTCTAGTTTTCATGTTGTCATAATATAGGCTGGTATAGCATGGAGAAAAGAATGGCCTAGAATACAAGAAAGGCTGCGTCCAAATCCTACTTCTGACAAATACCAGTTATAGAACTCTTGGGCAAATCACTTTACCTCCTAGTAAGCTGGCTGTCCTTCCTGACTCTGCTTAGGAGGCCAGGGGGAGGGAAAATGCCTGACCCAGTGCTAGAGATCAGATCTGCCAAGAAGTCTGATCAAGATGCTTCAAAAGCAGTGACAACTGCAGGGGCAGGAAGCAAGTAAAATAAGCAGGTTTATTTGGCATTTAAAACCAGAAACAGCTCAGAGAGAAGAGTAGGGATGCCATCCTGATGGGTCTTCTTGGGTAGAAGTTGATGCCAGAGTTTGGGCCATATGGGGTCCTAAACAGGTGTAGAGCAGGGTCCAGGAATCCTGATCACCAAGGGTTCTGGAGTACTTCATCATCCCCAGTGTATAAATACCTTTTTATTCTTGGATGCTGTACTATTTTCTCCTCTATTGTGATGGCCAATGCCTTTGGTGAGGCTACATTTCACTGCTTACACCTTATCTGATAATTATGATCTGAGGGTTGTTGAACAGGATTATGTCTTTCAAGGAATCTTGAATACTTTTGCCTTTTCCCCATGTTTTCCATCTAGAATCTATCTGGGCAGTGTGACTGCTCACTCAGTTTGGATGAGAAATGAGTCATCCACTGGGCTTTCCAGTGAAATGGAGCATAAGGGCTTACCATCTTCTCTGCTATTGCATCCTAGGGTTTTCCAGGTCTTATGACTTGCCCTGCCTCCATGCCCTCCAGACTCTGGCACTGTCATCTGCTGAGCCCATCTGAATGAATTGAAATGGTAGTCCTAAATAGCATCCCTAGGATCTGCCCATCCTTTGTTGGACACCAACAATCTGTATCATGAACATTCAATAAAGAGATTGTGCTTTTAAAAAAATGGTATTATCATCCAATGTATCCTTTGGCTTTTCTCTCCTTTTGCAGCTGAATTTTGGTGGGTTTCCCCCCTCATAAGAATGTGTCCCTTTTGAGAGCAGGGATCAATGTCAATTTTTCTAATCATTCCCCTGTACTTAGTATAATTTGGTGCAGAATAAGCATTTCATAATCATTCATTCACTCATTCATAAAATCGCAGGGAGGGACCACAAGAGTAAAACTGTTGTCAGCATCCTTTCTGGATGAAATGGAACACACCCCAGTCAGACCAGAGGAAGGACAGCTCTGGTCAAAGAACCAAATGATGTTCTCTCAGTCAAGTTCATTTCATTGCTGTCTAGTCCCATATCCAAACAAGAATCCCTTTCAGTGATATTGATAGATGGTTAGCCAACCTCTGCTTAGAGACTTCCAATGAAGGAGAACCTAGTATCTCCCCCAGCTGCTCACAGAGACTTCTAATAAGGGAGAACTTAGTACCTCCCCAAGCTGCTCACTGTTAGTGCAGAGTGGATTGGCTTTAGCAAAGACCAGGGATCAAATCCTACCTCTAACATTATATACTGGCTCTGTTAACCCTGAACATTTAAATCACCAGCATTTCAGTGTTTCAGGCAACTCTATAAAACTCTAGGTCCAGGGGGCAACTAGATAATACAGTGGATAGAGAACCAGGCCTGGAATTGAGGGGACCTGGGTTCAAATCTGGATTCAGACATTTCCTGACTGTGTGACCCTTGGCAAGTCACTTAACACATATTGCCTAGCTCTTACCACTTGCTCTTCTGCCTTTGAACCAATATATATAGTCCTCTCTGACTCTTCATGATGACACTTGGGATTTTCTTGGCAAAAATACTGGAATGGTTTGCTATTTCATACAAGGAATTTTTAAGAAATCTTGAATACATTTGCCTTTTCCTTATGCTTTCCCAGGCCATCTGGAATCTATCTGCCCAATCCCTTTTTACAGATGAAGAAATAGAGGCAAACAGGTGAAGTGATTTGCCCAGGGTCATCCAGATACTAAGTGTCTGAAGCTATATTCAAAACCCAAGAAGATGAATCATCCTGACTTCAGATTTGGTACTCTACCCATTATGCCACCTAGCTGTCCTGGTTTCAATAGGGACAAATACAGAAAGTTTTAATGGGAACAAATTTATGATCCTGAACCTGTATTTAGAAAAATCAAATTTACAACTACATAATAGGAGAGACATGTCTGAAGAACAGAGTGTGTAAAAAAGATCCAGGGAACGGGGTGGTGGTGGGGTGGACTGTCAGCCCAACTGAGTCAGGTGTGTGAAATGGCATCCAGAGACGTTACCTGGGAGTGGATTTATAGGCATAGAATGTTACGTGTACTTTTAGATAAGAATGCCATATTACGAATTTAGTCTGTTCGAAGAGAAGTGTTTGTCTGGAACTATCATCCTGCTCTTTGTTGTCCTTGTCAGACCCTATCTTTAGTATTGTGTTCCATTTTGGCCTCCATGTTTTGGGAAGGACATGGACAAGACTGGGGCAAATCTAGAGGAATGAATCAGACTGTTGAGGGGAGGGATTCCTCAGTGGGGATTAGCTGAAAAACTGGGGATTCTTGGAATGAACATGAGAGCACTCACAGGGGAGACTGTGACCACTATCTATATTTAAATGAAGGGTCTTCACTTGAAAAAGGGAATCAAGATGTTCTTCTTGGCTCTGATGGAGTGTTGGGGGGCAAGTTCCACAGAGGCAGAGTCTGGCTCTCAAACCAATATAATACAACACAACACTATTATATTACACATTTTACAGTTGATGAAACTGAGACAGAGTTAGTTAAGTGACTTTAGCTACTAAGTGTCTGTAGCTGGATTTGAACTCTAGTATACCTGATACCAGGCACTGTGATCTATCTATTTTACCACCTGGCTGTCCCTAATTTGTCCATAAAACACTAAGCAGTAGAACAATCCAAAAGTGGAATGAGCTGTTTGGAGTGGCAGTGAATCACTAGGTCTCCAAGACGAAGGAGGGTCACTTGTTGGAGCTGGGCTAACAAACAAGATATAGAGCAAGAAGGGGCCTTAAAGGCCATTGAATCCAACCCCAACCCTGTTTTCACAAATGAGGAAAGGGAACCTGAGGGAATAATAGTAAATAGTAAATAAGTAAATAAGCATAGTAAATAAAGGGCAGAGCCAGGATTTGAACCATTTTAACCCTGACTGTCTAATTTCAGACCAGTAGTTTCTTCTCTGTGCCATAAAGCCTACTATGCTTGGGGGACAGATTTTATTAGGGGACTTCTGAGATCCTTTCCAGTTTGATGTGTATATAAATAAGTGGCATATATCAGGTGGCTAAATTCAGTTTGATCCTACTTGTCAGAAAGTCCCTTTAAATCATTTGCTTTCTTACCTGGGTCATTTTTCCTGGCTATGGTCTATTTTATTATCCTTATTTGGTGTCTCTAAACTCTTAGACAAACCAGCCATTCTCTTGAGGTAAATATATCAAGTGTGGCAAATAAGCATGACAAAGTCTCTAGATGAGGCTTTTTTCCCCCTCCTCCCCTAGGAGGAAAAGAGAGACAGTAAACATACAGAATAATACCATATCATATCATTGAGATAATCTGATCATTTTGTAATAATACAGATTAGAAATTCTTAACTGGGGGTTAAAAAAGGATAAAAAATGTTTTGATCACTGCATTTCAATGTAATTGGTTTCCTTTCTAATACGATATATTTTATATGATAACATAATACAATAAATAATAATTATGTGCCTACAATGCACCAGGCACTATGCATTTTGCACATTTAAAAACATTATGAAGAGAGACTGGGGAGTGGATCTTTAGGTATAGAATGCTACATCCACTTTTAGATAAGAACACTGTATTATGAATTTAGTTATTACATAACTATAATGCAATTGTTATTGTTATAGTTGTAATTGCTTTATTATATTAATATATATTATCATATATTATATAGTTATAAAATTGCTTTACTTTATTACAGGATAGCTCTCATGAGGCTGGGATTGTTTGGAAATGTTTATAATATAAAAACAAAGCATCAATAAACTTCTTTTTGAAAAATGAGGGGGCCATAATCTGAATTCATCAGACTGACTCTTGAATTCATGACTCTCCAAAAAAGGTAAAATCCTTGAAATTGATGAAATAGGCAACCTTTATGTCCAGAAGCTCAAAGCCTGGGTCAGACACAGCTCAGTAGGATAGAGAGAGTTCATCCTAAGTAGGGAAAAGGACAAGTGCCACAGTCCAGGTCTGGGAGGCTAGATGAGGAATCAGTTTCCATCTTTGGGTCTGATCCCATCCTTGAATCAGCTTCTCTCCCTGTGCCACGATAGTTGCACCACTCTCTCTTATGGCTTATAGAGAGGTGATAACAAGAGTGGTTGAAATGAGGTTAATGAGAGGTCTTAAGGAAAAATGAGGGTGAAGGAACTGCCTTCCTGAATGCGCTTTCTGGAAACCAGCCTACATGGCTGAGAATCCCTGCCATCTATCCTTCTTGCCTATAGAATAAATAAGGTGATTTTCCCTAATGGGCTAAAAGCTTGGTCATCCATTTCTGCCTTCCTACCCCCACTCCATCCTCACTAATTTCCATATTCTTTGGCTTAATTTAGAATGTTAGGATAGGAAATAACTTTAGAAATTATCTGGCTCTCTCTACCCATTACTAATTTCTCCCCATGAAGCCCACAGAAAGGAAGTAACAACCAAGACTGGCAAAGCCATAGATTGAATCTGGGCCTTTTGACTCCAAATCTAGTGCCCTTCACACTTCACTCCACTGCCTATGTGGGTGAATTGGAATTGTTTAGATTGTAAGGAAGGATTTCTGTAGCCAAATGGATATGGAAGTAGGCTTGGAGGGAAAAGAGTGATTGTTGGGACCGATTTCTGTAAAAAAGCCAGGGGCAGCTTGCATGGGATTTATATTTGGCTTGGGGGAGAGAGTCCAACCAGACCTGTGATTCATCTGCATAAGGAACTCCCAGCATAGAAACTCCTTCCATGGATGCAGATTAAACTTCCTGTGTTGTTCTATGAGAAACTAAATGATTTGTTCATAGTTTAAAACTAGTTTGTGCCAGAATTAGGACTAAGAACCATAGCTGGAAAGCACTTTAGAGATCATTTAATCTAGTCTCCCTCATTTTAAAAATGAAGAAATTGAGGTGAGGAGAGGTTAAATAATTTGCCTAAGACTACACAAGGAGTAGCAGAGATGGAGTTTAAATCCAGGTTCCCTTAACAGCAATCCAATTCTTTTTTTTTTTTTTTTTTACTGTAATAAGTTGTCTCTAAAGTATTCCAAACTCCCAGCCTAGTCCTCTATTCATTTTGCCCCTAGTGCATGGAATATCAGGGCTGACTATGCAGTCACATGTTCTCTTGTCATGTTACTAGAAGGCCACTGAGCTGGCTCAGGATGTATGTTGGCATCAGTGCTCTCCGTACTAGCACCATGGCTTTGTTTCATTTCATCCCTGAGTGGCTCAGGTAGCCTTGTGCTGTTCATGCTGTTCATGCTGTAGAAGGCATTCCCTTTCTAGATTAGCCATCTTGTCCAAGTGTGCTGCTCGTCACAAGGAGACAAATTGAGTGTGTGTGTGTGTACAAGTGACAAAATCAACATAGTATCTCACACTTTTCTTTGAACACTTTTTAATTTCTATCTTTTATTTTTACATCATCTTAATTTTACAACATGTCACTCCCTTCCCTCCCAACCAGGGAGTCATATGTTGTAACAAAGAAAAAAAAAAAAAAAAGAAGAAAGCTGTTTAGCAAAACTGTTATATCAACCATGTCTGACAATATAATAGATTGCTTAACTTTATGTATCTTTTTAAGGTTTGCAAAGTAGGTTGCATTTATTACCTCACTGAATACTTAGAATAATCTGTGAAGTAGGTGCTTTTATTATCCCACTTTACAGATAAGAAAACCAGAAGATAATTATACTAGAAAGGATGAAAATCCTCCTCTGTTGCCTCCTTGCCATGTAGAAGGGTCTCAGAGGGTGGAGAGATGCTAAATAATTCAGATTTCACATCTGGAGCATTGTGTTCAGTTCTAGGGGGCCACACAGTTTAAGCAGGACATTGAAAAGCAAGAGATTGTCCAGAGAAGGCCAACCGGAATGCTAAAAGATCTTGAGTCCATGCCAGATAAGTATTGATTGAAGGAACTGGGAATGTTCAGTCAGGAGAAGAGAAGACTCAGGGGGGAACATGAGAGTTGTTCTCAAGTATTTGAAGGACTGGCATGGGGAGGAGAACTAGGCTTGCATTTGGCCCCAGAGAACAGAACAAAGAAGAAAGAATAGAAACAGTGAAGAGGCGAATTTGGGCTTTTCAGGAAAAACTCCTGAATATTTAGAGCTATCTCAGAGCAGAAAGGGCTGCCTTGTGTTTCCCTACCTTGAAATCTTTAAGCAGAGGTCAGAAAGTACCTTGTAAGATATATTATTATAGTAATTCCAAGTATCTATAAATTGAGCTGGATGACCACCAAGATCCATTCCAAATGGAAATTTTCCCCAAAATCTATGGTTCTGTGACTTGCCCAGGGTTGCAATCTAGTAAGTGAAGCAGCACTCAAATTTAATATTTTACTACTCAATTTATTGTTCCCACTTTACAGATAAGAAAATTGATAATAATCAATGTTATTCCTCTATGCATTTGCAATATTCTTCTATAGGTATGCAATATTCCACACCTATAGTCCTTCTCCTATGCAAAGAAGGGAGGGGAGACCACCTGTTACTTTTCAAAGAACTTTCCCAAGTATGTTATCTCAAGTGATTTGCACAAAGCCTTATAAAGTAGGCAGGGATTATTATCCCTGCTTGAAATTTGAGGAAGCTCAAGCCTTGATTGATAAAGCGTTTGCCCTAGGGGTTGACATGGGTCTGCTGACTCCCATTGCAGTCCTGTTCCTTTCACATCACATGATACCTGCCTTTTCTACACAACATGCTATATACCACACCATACTACTAAAAGTATCACCACAGTATTTTTATTTTTGGGACAGTGAGGAAAAAAGCAAGACTTAGAATCAGCTGATTGGGTTCAGATCCTCACTAGCAATGTGATTAGAGAGGAAATTCACTCACTATCTCTAAGACTCAGTTTCTCCACCTGCAAAAGGGGGAAATAATACTCACAATGTATATTTTGCAGGTTAGGAGAAAAGTGTTTTGTAAGCCTTAAAGCACTCAGAAAATGTGAGCTATTTTTATTTTCTTTCTACAGCAGAGAAGATAAGGGTGAGTGTAGGGTTGATTATGGATCAACATTTAGTTTATTGTCTTTGTAATGAAGATGAGGGTACAGATAAAGTCAGTTCACAAGCCTTTATTTAGCACTTACTATTTACCAGGCACTGTGCTAAGTGCTGGGCATAGAAAGGCAAACATATTTATGTCTATAGCTGTTGACATAGCTTCTTCTACATCTCTATATCTCTATTTTCCTACTCTCAAGAAGCTCACATTCTAATTGGGGAGATAACGTGTAAATAACTAGGTACATAGAAGAGATACACAGCAAAGATGAGAGTAATTTAAAAGGGGAAGGGATTAACATCTGGGAGAACCAGGAAAGGATAAATATCCTTGACACCGAAGACACATCACCTTTGTACCCTGGGTGAGGGTGAGCAGACAGGGGACTGGTCTGCTGCTATGGGAGGCATTGATGTGAGGCATCTTCACAGTTCTTGGCCCCCTCCCCTAGAGCCTTTGTTCTTTGTGAAGGGAGGCCTTTGGCTTTCCCATGTCTTGCCTCCTCCCTCCCCTCATCTCTTTGCAGCTGAAATGGATTGTAGTCTCAGGAGGCCCACAGTGACATGTTATTCCACCTCCTTCTGTCAGTCAGCCAGACAGACGCAAGCGGACAGCCTTATTTCCTGAGGGAGTCCCAGGGCCGGAGAGAAGGGCCCATCTTTCCTGGGAGACAGGGCAGTGACTTTGAGGGCTGATGGGCATTAAAGATGCTGGCAGTGCTTTCCATGAGAGATGGGGAGGGCACTAGGGGTCCTGATATAGATCATTATGGGCTGCATCGCCAGTATTTCCCTAGTGGTTTCTGCTGCGCACACTCCCCTCGACTTAGAGTCCTAAGCTATTCCTCAGTGAGGTTGCGGCTGTAAAACATCAGCTGGCTTTTGCAGGGTAAGGGAAATCATTTCCGTGAGCTGTTTACAAAGCTCTTAGAGAATCCTGCAGTATAGGAGGGGCTAGAAAAGGAAGAATAACTCATACTTCTATAGCACTGTAAGGCTCAGGAAGTGTGGGTCTCCCAGCAACTCAGTAAAGATGCTCTGACAGCTCCTTCTTCCCAAGAACTGGGTGGGAGTTAGTTAAGGCTCTGAGGAGGAGACGGGCAGGAGGCACCATACTGGCCAAGGAATGGGTTTGCCCCATTATTTGTTAAACAAGGATGATAAAATTTGTACTAACTGGGTTAGTGGGGAGAGAGCTTGAAAGCCTTCCTCATTTGCCTCATTTCCATGGGGAGGGATAATGCTCAGGTAAATGCTGCAAAGCTGGAAGGCTTTTGAGTAAAGCACCCACAGAGTAGGAATATGGAACTTGGAAGTCACAGGGTCTGAGGCTGAATCTCATTTCTGCTCCTTACAATACTATTACTTGTATGATCTTAGGCAAGTCACTTCCATTTATTTTTAAAGGGAAGGGGTTGGACTAGGTGACCTTAAAGGTTTCTTTCAGCTTGGCATTTATGATCCCCCAGCTCCCTAACAACTCATACCTGGCCTCTGTCACCCACACATAGCCAGTATGTTGCCAAATCTTTTGGGTTCTACTTCCGTGACTTCTGTCAAATGTATTCCCTTTTCTCTACTCATATGACCACCAGGACTAATTATGTGACTAAAGGTGGGCTACTCCACAGCTCTGGAAAATGATGGGGTTTTTTGAGATGATATCTCAATCTTTCATATTTCTAAATCCTAAGAAATGGATTTAAATTACAGTGAGAGATATTTCAGTTTGACAAATAGAAGGTCCAGGGGAACAGAGGTCATTAGTCATAATATAACCCTTGCCCCTAAAGACCTTTACAAGCAGGACAATAGCATAGGCCACTGTTCATCTGAAATATTACAAAGGAAGTCTATTGGACCTTTGAAAATCTTTCAGCCTTTCTGGGCCCAAGTTTCCTCTGTAAAATGAAAAGACTAGATTATTTCATCTCTAAAACCTCTTCCAACTCTTGATCTCTGATTCTAGCTAATCAAACTCACTTTTGTCAGTCAGTCAATAAACATTTTAAAAGTGCCTATTATGTGTTGGACACCCTATCAAAGAAAGACAAAAAACAATTGCAGTTCTCAAGAAGCTCACAGTCTAATGGGGGAGACAATCTGCAAACAACCATGTTATAAGCAAGATTTGGGGCTAGAATTTGTCTAGTATCTCTTGTGCTACACTCATCAAAGAGGGAGAACTGACCATTCTTCTTTCTTGAGCTTGCTTCATATATTTGAAGGCAGACTTTAGTAGCAAAAACCAACCAGTTCAAAGCATGGATGCCTACTAGGTGGTTTAGAGGGCACCATGGCAGAAAGACAGTCCCTACTCTTAGGGAATTTAGGGGAGATAGAAGAACTCCAAGGAAATAACAGATTCTGGCCCCAGTTTGTTATTTTAGGTTAATTTTATAGTATTAGCATTCCTATATCTTATCCTCAAGCCAAATGGTTATACTTTCTCTCCCTGATACACATCAATCCATCTCCCACCTTCATGTCTCTAACCAAACCATTTCCCACATGTCTGACTCCTTACCTCCACTTCATAGAAACCCTAACTCCTTTCAAGGCTCACCTTAAATTCTGTCACTAAAAGGAGATCCTTTGTGAGCTTAATGTTAATGTTAATCCCCCCTCTCCCCAATTCAAAGTCACTTGGTAATTGGTATGTATTTTGTATGTCTTTATCTGGGTATATATTATTTTTGTCTAGGAGAATGTAAATTCCTTGAGAGTTGGCATGGTTTTAATTTTGTCCTTATATTTCTTGTACTTGGCATATAGTAGTTATCTAAAAATGTATTTTTATTTATTTTATGAAATACTTCTCAATTATATTTTTTAAAATTTAACATTTACTTTTTGAAATTTTGAATTCCAAATTCTTTCCCCCCTTTCTTGTCCCTTGAAGTCAAGGAGTATGAAAGTGATTTTATCTGTAAAGTCATGCTAAACAGATCTTTATACAGAAATAGGCATTTAGTGCTTGCTAAGGTGAATTAATATTTGTACTCTAGGGGCAGCCAGGTAGCTCAGTGGATTGAGAGTCAGGCCTAGAGACGGGAGGTCCTAGGTTCAAATCCAGCCTCAGATACTTCCCAGTTGTGTGACCCTGGGCAAGTCACTTGACCCCCATTGCCCCCCCTTACCACTCTTCTACCTAAGTCAATACACAGAAGTTAAGGGTTTAAAAAAATATTTGTACTCTAGTGGCTCTGTGATTTCATCAATGCAAGTATTCTCTCTGATGGTATAGATTGCAACCCATCCATGCAGCAATTGTCCATAGCTTTTCCATAAATTGCCCCTGGAGGAGCCATTCTATATACTAGAGGCCTTGCTCTAACTTTTTCAATATTTCATGGATGCTGAAGCAACCCTAAGATTGCTGTCCTATCTGCAATCCCTCATTCTTGCTATGTAATTAAAACCATATTGGATAGAATCCTTGACAGAGTTAGGAAGACCTGAGTTTAGATCTTACCTCCATTACTTATTAGCTGCATAAGTCACTTATTTCTCAGCCTTAGTTTATATATTGGTAAAAAGTCACTTGCATAAGTCACTTATTTCTCAGCCTCAGTTTATATATTGGTAAAAAGGGAGATAATGATAGCACCTACCTTATGGGACTGTTGTGAGGAAAAATGAGAAAACATACAAAGTGCTTTACAAACCCTAAAATGGCATATGTGTTAGCTGTTATTATCATGATTGGCCAACTTCTTTTTTCTTGCCTTTCATGGCTTTGATTATATCTTTGATGCTATTATCACTGATAATATTCTCCAATCCTCTTTCATCCCACATGCATTTTTTCATTATTCTTTAGGTTACTGGTAATTGTGAGAAAGAAGTGGATTGCATTTGGGAAATCAAGGAGCTCATGTGATGATCATAAGCCACTTCTTATCTTACAAGCCCATTTCTTCTGATAGAAACCTGGAGTGGAAGATAGAGGACCAGCCTTTGAGTCAGGACAACTTGAATTTATGTCCTGGCTCTGATATGAACACATTATGTAACTACATACATTTTGCTTAATCTTGTATGCAGTTCAATCAGGGAGTTTATAAGACCAAAGGGTTAGGAGGTCATCCCTTAGCATATACTCCGCTTGAATGCATACAGATAGATTTTATCAACATGCCGAAAGACAAAGGATTTGAGTATTGTCTTGTGATCATAGACAGACTGACTAGATGGCCAGAAGTTTTTCCTGCTAAAAAGGGCAATGCATTGTTTGTGGTCAAAATTCTATTAAAAGAAATCATACCTAAATTTGGAATTCTCATGAAATTGGACTCAGACCGTGGCAGTCATTTTACTCAATCAATACTTAATGAAATTTATAAAAATCTAGTAAAACAAGCAACATACCAGACACCATATCATCCCCAAAGTTCAGGGGCTCTAGCTCAAAATGGAGTCTTAACAAAGCAGTAACTGTTCAAGCCCCTTTCCCCTCTTTGCCTTGTGTAAAGACTTCTCCTTGATCTGACTGCAAATTGGTTTATTTTGTAGATAAACAAGGTATCTGGAGAAGGGAGAGGATAGAGGAATCAAAAAGGGGATAGGTTTGAGGGAAGAGGAGACCCTATTTGGGGTTTCTTGTTTTCTTCAGCTGAGCCAAGGTGGCTCCACTCCAACTTAACTATCCTCTTCTTATCTAATTAAAGTCTCTCTCCTCTACCTTAACCAGTGGCAAGTATCCTTCTTGGGAAGGTTAAGGGATGGAAAGGATCTTCAGGGTGACCCCCTGAAGTAAGGGATCAGCCCCTTCTAGGCAGCTGTAGTTGTTTGTTCTTCCTCTACTGGAGGCTCTCCAACTATAGGAACCTTCTTTCTCTTCTGGGCAAGGGAAAATGAGGCAAGGCTTTTCCACAGGTGGGGATCTAGAATTCAAGGACTTTGCTCCTCACTCGACAGAGCTCAGAGGGCAAAAACCTCTTCAGTTAGCTGTTACTCCCAAAATTTTCTTCTCTCACTCCAATTGTCACTGCCCCTCCTGTCACATTCCAATTGCTGTCTGAATCCATCTCAGTGGGCCAAAGTGCCAAAAGCTTGATTCAGTTTTCCTTTCCACAACCTCTTAGTGCCTCCAGGTCAACTTTCTGATGATGTACAGATGAGTCATCATTCTACTCTGGAAGTTTCCATACCAAAAGCTGAATCAGTAATGAAATTACAAAACAGGACCCTTCCCCAAATTTTCTCCTGGCAATGAAAATTGGTTCCAAATTGTGGCACATCACAATCTCAGAAAAATTATAAGAGCCAATGATATGATAGAAGATATAATTGATTATGAATAGACTAAGCACAATAGAGGTTTTGAGTGGAAAAGCAATGAGAATTGCAATAATTAGGAATGGCTTCAAATGGAAATTGGGCTGTAATAGGATGAGGGTCCCTCTATTTTCCTGCAACAGAAATTACTTTTCCTCAAAAGAAACAAAGCTGTCCTGCTTCTTTGATAAAGCTTCCTGATCACCTAAGGGTATAAAAAGTTCAAGTAGAATAAAAACTTGATAGATATTTGAAGACCACAGGAGATACCATACCCTGCTCTGCTGATCAAATGTGTTTCTGTAAAGAGATGAGAAGTGTGTGTGTGTTGGGGTGGTGGTGGTTTGGGTGTGAGTGTGGGTGTGGTTTTGGGTATGGGTGTATGAGTGCAAAAGGATCCAAATGCCACTGAATGCTTATTGGGTTAGAGCAAACTAAACCTCTTTCTCTTAACTGGACCATGATTTATGGTTGTTTCCTTTTGCATCTAAATCTAACCTGAACTAATGGGATGCTGGCATCAGGTCCTCCCTTAACAGTTGGTAATTGAGACATAGGTGATGATTGTGATGAGATGAAATGACCTTGTGGCCAATTATTGTTGAGTTAGGGGAAGGGCATTATAATTATAGAAGATGAGAGGGTGGGAAGGTAATGAGATGTTGGGGCACTACATGGCTTTTAGTTACAAGCAACTTTCTGGTCATGTTTGGGGAATCTTCTCAGGAAACGGGCACCTAAATGATGCATTCTGCTGAGATCAGAGCCATGAGAGGAGAATTAGAAAGTGAGGGAAAGATTTAGGACTTCCCACAGATGGTTAAAGAAAAAAAAGAACAGAATTGTCTTGTTGTTTCTGAAGGAGGTTGATTCCCTCCACTGAGGGAAAAGGAGGTAGGTGGGAATTCTTATTGTTATTTTTCTTAAAAACAAACAAACAAACAAACAACCCTTACTGGGCACCTGGGTGGAGAGCCAGGCCCAGAGATGGGAGGTCCTGAGTTCAAATGTGACCTCAGACACTTCCTAGCTGTGTAACTCTGGGCAAGTTACAACCCCCATTGCCTAGCCCTTACCATTCTTCTGCCTTAGAACCAATACACAGTACTGATTCTAAAACCTTACCTTCAATTTTATAATCAATACTATATTTTGCTTCTAAGGCAGAAGAGAAATAAAAGTTAGACAATGAGGGATTAAGTGACTTGCTCAAGGTCATATAGCTAGGAAGTATCTGAGATCAGATTTGAACTCAGGACCTCTCATTTTCAGGCCTGGCTCTCTATCCACTGAGCCACTTGCCTGTTCCCTGGGGGTGGGCATTCTTTACCAAGGAACAGAGCAGGTGGCACAAGAAGAACAAGAACCCAGATGAATCTGAGACAATGATTCCTGAACATGAGGTCTAATGGAACCGGTGTTGAGATGTTTCCTGCACCTGAGTTCCGAGGGAGCTGTCTGAGAATTTATTGCTAACGAGTCAGCTAAATTTATTAAAGGCTACAGGCAGAGGTTGTCCGTTGTCCCCTTTTGGTGGCTGAGATGGGGAGTTATTCACACCTTACTCCATAAAGATAAATTCCTTTCAGCTCCCTGATAGGAATCTGCAAGGGAGGGTGAAATTCCTAAAGAAAGTGGGTTTGATAGGTTAGATTTATTCAGGCCTCTTTCTTTCCTTTATGACCTGCAATGGCCTATGTCCAGCCTGTCTTGGGGGGATAATTAAATCCACCAGAATGACCTCAGACTTTAGCTATGGGACTTCCCCACCACATGGCCCTCCAGGTGTGGGCTGATCAACTGGTGAAATTTGAGCCAGCCGTCTAGACAATTGTGGTTTGGGTAGATTCTCCTGTCAGTGTAAATAGGTACACTGGGAATGCAGGGCAGGAATCATAGAACTCCCTGCCTTGCTAGATGGACAAAGGGCAATGACAGCTTCTCCCAGAAGGGAACTTTACTTATGGCTTCTGAAACATGGGAATGATAAGGAAGCAATTGATGGCCAGACCCCTGGAGGATGATAATAAAACTATAAAGGGAAATTGAGTACTAGGGAATTAAGGTCCTTTAGCCCCACTGAAGTCTGAGGTATCCTCTCATTTGGATGATTCAGGTGAGACTATAGAGGAGCAGACAATAGGGGGAAAGGGAATTATGGGTCCTTGGGAGTTAGGTATCTATGCAAACCCTTTCAGCAACATTTATGCAATTTACTGTGGGAAGGGCCAAATGTACATCAATATTGTGGTCCGGTGGGGAGTGAGGGGAAGGAGGGAAGACATTTCTTCTCTTATGATGAGAATCAAGGAAATTGGGATTATAAAACTGGATAGTTTTATTAACATCCCCCATGGTTTGCCCGTCAATTGTTTTCTTATCAACCCCATTTTTCAGAAGCCATAAGTAAAGTTCTCTTCAGGGAAAAGGTGTCATTACGCTTTGCCCATCTAGTTATACTGGATCCCTTTATTACAATCCTATGTTGCCTGGGAGAGGAAGGCTGATAGTACCTTGCAGCTGATAGTAGTCTAAAGGAAGTTAAACAAAATTTATCACTATATCTTTTCCTGACCTCATCAGTGCTTTTAGACCAGGTAACCCAGACTTGAGGGTGAGTGGTATGAGGTTATCAACATCACTGTTACTTTTTTCCTTTATTTTTATGGCTGCAACTAGTCAGAAACTATTAACTTTCACCTAGGAAGGAGTCCAGTTTGCTTTCATCATCTTTCTTCAAAGCTCCTAGGTAGCCCAGTGGATAGGGGCATTGGATATGGAGTTAGAAAGACCTGACTTCAGTTCTGGCCTCAGACACTTATTAGATGTATGACCCTGGGAAAGCCACTTAATATCTGCCTCAGTTTCCCCATCTACAAAATGGGGACAATAATGCTTTCTAGGGTTGTTATGAGGATCAAATGAGATACTATTTGTAAAAAACTTTGTAAACTTTAAGGGACAATAGTTAATTATTACTTTTCTCCTGCTCCATTATGGTGGACTTCCTGAGAGCATTGATGTATATCACTACATTGATCTAATGCTGACCAGGCCAGATGAAGCCACAAGGGTAGAGTCCCTAGATCAGATGGTGGCTTACATGAGGGATAAGGGAAAGAAAACCCCTTGATCACCCTAGATCAACCCTGAGAAAATTCAGGGTCTAGCCTACTCAGTCAAGTTTTGGGGGAAATAATAGATGAGGAAAACCCAGAAAATTCTGAGTATAGTCAGTAATAAACTATTGATACTTCTCCATGATCTATGAAAGAAATTTATAGACTTATTAGACTCCCCAGGTTTTAGAGATCCCACATTCCCCACTTGCGCATCCTACAGGTCCCCATTTACCTTGTTACTTGCAAATTCACCTCTTTCAAGTGAGGCCTAGGATAGGTTATAGCTCTAGAAAGTCTAAAGCAGTCTGTCCAGTAGGATTTCCCCATTGAGTCTTATGACCCTACAAGTTCCAGGTTTCTGGAAATCTCTGTCCACAAAGACCCAGTTGAATGAAACCTTTGAAAGGCACTGAGACACTAAGAGACTTTGACCTCTGAAGCTGCAAGCTCCCCAAAGTGGCCACTTGCTCTAATGCTTTTGGAAAATAGTTGTTTACCTATTACTGGGCCCTACTTTCTACTGAAGAGGTGATGCAAGGTCACAAAATTACCCTTTCCCCAAAGTTATCTATAATGCGTTGGGTGATACAAGATGACCTTTTTAACAAGTTGAATAGGATTTTTTTTATCTAGTCGCTTTTAATCATGCCCAACTCTTTATGACCCCATTTGGAGTTTTCTTGGCAAAGATACTTAATGTTTTATCATTTTTTTTCCAGCTCATTTTACAGATGAAAAACTGAGGCAAACAGGTTTAAGTGACCAGGATTACACAGCTAATAAGTATGTGAGGTTGTATTTGAACCCACAAAGATGAGTCTTTCTGACTCCAGACTCTATTATACCACCTTGCTGCTAAAATGGGGATTAGGAGGCTTCTCTTGCTAAATGGAAGTGGTAAATTGAAAATTGTTTTTGCCTCCAGTGTTAGGGTCCTTCACAAACTTGTAGCATTCTTTCCATAGGCAGAGATCTCTAGACCAAAGCCTGGAATGCTACCACTTAGTATAGCCCAGTGTCCTCCCCAATCCCAAACCCCTTTTTAGGCATATTTATTAAGAGATAGATCCTAAGGAATACCATTTGTCTGGTTTACCAATATTTCTGTTCCCCTGGGAGAGGCATATGCAATTGTACTTTACTAAGCACCAGTCCGAATACAGGGAATACTCTAGGGAGTGGGTGTCCTGGTAAGTCCTAGAGTGCTGAGCGCCAAGCTGCTAGAATGAAATATGAGAGAGTTTTGAGGGATGGTGGTGAGGAGATCCTGTCCTATACTGATGCCTGGTTAGTGACCATGAGTCTGGACAAGCATTCTGGGGCTTGGAGAACACAGAACTAGATAATCAAAGATTCTTCTCTCTGGGGTCAGTATCAAAGAAGGAATTTTCTATTGCTCCCCACTATATGCAATATTCATCAAAGCTATATACTAAACAACTAGGGTAAAGCTACTACAAAGACAGCAGAGGTTGAGGAGTGAGCTGCCAATATGGATATTAGGTAGTGATACCATGTAGAAATGGATTTGGAACATATGATCCTCTAAATAAGGACAAGGCAGTTATTCTTGTCCAACAAGTGTCCTTACTCCAGTTGCTTTTGGAATGAAGGAAGTAAAAGCCCAAGGATTTCTGATTTTTGTTTTTCTGGCTTTTTCCTATCTTCTTTTTCATTATGACTACCCTTTAAGGAGTGTGGAGGGGGCTGTGATTCCTTTGCCTTTTCTTTTTACTATTGCTGATGTCAGGGGGATTGTCCAGTATAAGCCTAGGAAGCACTTAAATGGTAGAACATTCTCTAGAAAATAGAAACAGATCCTTGTGAGCAGCATATTGACTTAGATAATTACAAATGGATATTATTTGTGTTGCACTGCATTTCCATTTATTTTGTTAAACATTTCCCAGTTATATTTTGACATTCAGGAGTTTTACAGATTACTTTTTGACCCATTAGGAGTCGATATCTCTGCTCTAGAAGATCCTTAGAACCTTTCCTCCATGGGATGGCATGTGATAGGATGAGAATTCTCCTTGTTTCCAAAGATCTCAGGAGTTCTTGGCCTCTGACTCTCTACACAGCTGTCTAGTTACCTAAGGGAATAAAAATTCCCTACCCACCCCCCCAAACGGAGTTGGGGCCTTTCCAACTTAGTGGGTTTCTGAAGACCATAGAAGACAACATATTTACTAAACAGACATGTGTCCATACTGAGACAGAGGAGTGGGAGAGTGAAAAGAAAGCATCTATAAAAACTAAGCACTAAGCTGTCCTCAATGCATATTCTTGCTTTTTGGGGCAAAGTAAGCCTCCTTTTGTTAACCATTCAGTGACTTATAATTATCTCATTTTGCCCCCAAATCCAACCTCAGCAAATAGTATGCTGGCATCAGGTCCATCCCTAACATGGACTTTGGAATACAGGTAGAGTTTAGATTAGGGATTCTTTTTTTATTTTATTTTTAAAAAAAATTTTACATTCTGTCTTAGAATCATTATTGTGTATTGGTTCCAAGGCAGAAGAGTGGTAAGGGTGGGCAATGGGGGTCAAGTGACTTGCCCAGGGTCACACAGCTGGGAAGTGTCTGAGGCCAGATTTGAACCTAGGACCTCCTCTCTCTAGGCCTAGCTCTCTATCCACTGAGCCACCCAGCTGCCCCCCTAGATTAGGGATTCTTATTGATTTTTGGGATCATGAACCCCTTTGCCAGTCTGGTGAAATCTATGGACCCATTTTCAAAATAATGTTTTTAAAACATAAGATAAAATACATAGGAGTACAAAGGAAACTAATGAAATATAATCTGTTTCTCCATTTATTTATTTATATTCCTGCCTACTTACCTTTCTAGCAATCTATCTACCTAGCTAACTTAAGAAAAAAAAGTTCATGGTATTGAGAGTGAAAAGGAAAATAATTATTCTTCCTTATAAGCTCTCTTTGCTAATTATTTTGTTCTTTTCCCCATATTCCTAAGGAAAAGTCTCAAAATTGAGATCTTGGAGCTCTTCCTGTCTTGTTTAAGCCTTATATAGAAGCAGCAAAAAGCAATTACACTGGGGTTTTATCATCATTCAGATCTGTTAGGTACTGTTGCCTTACAGTGGGTAAGCTGAAAGGCTTCGGCTACAGTAGGCTAAATCCTAATTAGAGCACTTTGTCCTGATTATAAAGTAAGTGGAGTTTATCTTCAGAAACCTTTAGCCAACTTCTGTGTCATGTGACCATTTTCTTTGATTCTCACTGCCTCTCAACACTCTCCAAAAATAGATATTATATACCAGAGACAAAGCAATTTTTTCTGTCTTCATGGTCTAGGATAGTGATGGTGAACCCTTTAGAGATGGAGTGCTGGGCCCCACTTCTCCCCACTCTCCTTCTCCTCCTCTCTCCCCACTCCTGAATGCTGTGCTGGCCCCCTTCAGAGGCTGAGGGCCATGCCCTGCCCCCCCACCTCATCCCCTCCCCAGATAGAGGAGGGAGGAAGCATTCCCATTGGGCTGCTGGGCAGAGGGGCGGGTGATGAGAGGCGCATGTGGAGAGGGGGAGGAGAGTGGCTCCAGCACTCCATTCTCCTCCAGCTGTGTGCCACACTGTGAGCTATGCTGCCCTTAAACCTTGCTCCTCTCCAACCCTACCACAGGAATCATTTCCACTCAACAGGCTGTCATCTGTGCCTCACCCTCATGCAGCATGTGAGCTCCCCACCACCACCCCCAGCCATTCCCTTCTCCTAGTGCCATAGACATTTATATTCCAAACTGCAGAAATCTGCTGAGACTAATAGCTAGCGCCTTGGCAGCATTATGTTCTGCAGTAGAGCTCTATAGGAAAGCAGAGGATCACAGGGAATGGTGAAGGGCATACGTCTGGGCTGGTAATAGAGCTCAGCTTTCCTTCCTGACCTGCCTGTGTTCCAGTAGCTCAAAGATCCAAACACTTCAAAAAACAGAAATCTTGCAGAGGCCTAGATAGCCAGCTCCAAGGCAGCATTCTATTGCATCAGAGCTTGACCATACAGAGAAACTTTGGGAATGAGGCAGAATTTATGACTGGACTGGAATATTGCTTAAACCTACACTCTGACCTCTGCTTCCTTCCAGGGATCCAGAGACCTAAATTATAAATGACAGAAATTTTCCCAGGCTATGATAGCAGAAGTGTGACCACACTCCATACCCAGAGAACTGAGGAATAAAGAGACAACTGGACAACATTCTGTATATGAGGAGGTATATGACACTACTAAGCCTGAGGCAAAGAACTAAGTAGCCAGCTTCATCAGTTCTCTCTCCCCCAAAAGTCATTTGAGAGAGAGACCTAGTCTGGTGAATTGCAAATTGCCCAGTATGAGAGCAGGCTGAGACCTTTTCAGATCTAGCCTTCTACCATTAGAGGGGAGGGAGTCAGGAAGTAAGCAATAGGGGAGAAAAGATTAAAATTGCTGAAGTTCTTAGGAGAAACAAAACTCAAAGACATTGAGCATAAGTCAATAGAACAAGAGGGAACACAAGTTTAGCCATTTATGAATAAATTCCATAAAGCAGAAGAAAATGATTTAATGTGTAATGAGGCAGAGTATTCTGTGGATTCTTAAGAGAGTATGGAAATGACACACATTTCCAGAATAGCTTAAAAAAGAAATGAGAATTGGTATAGAATTTATGCCTATGCAACAAAAACACTCGGCAAAATAGAAAAACTCAAATTTATGATAGCAAGTCTCACCAAAGAACAAAAGAGAGAACAACTGATTAGGTATACAGTACAAATACATGGAAGTTAAAAGCAATCTGGAAGAATAGAAGAAAGAAGCACAAAAAGTTTTTAAAAACCATGATTTCCATACTAAAAAAGCATATTAATCTCAAAGATAGAAAGCAGAGAGATAATTTAAGGATTATGGGTCTCTCAGAGAAACATGATAATTTAAAAAAACCCTGAATATCTTAATTCAAGAAATAATACAGAAAAATTTACCAGAACTTCTGAATACAGAAAACAAAATGTTAGCTGAAAGAATCCATAAATTGCCTCCAGAAAAAAATTCCAAGGCTGCAAATTCTTAAGACTTATAATGGTTGGGGCAGCTGGGTAGCTCAGTAGAGTGAGAGTCAGGCCTAGAGACAGGCGGTCCTAGGTTCAAAACCCGGCCTCAGCCACTTCCCAGCTGTGTGACCTGGGCAAGTCACTTGACCCCCATTGCCCACCCTTACCAATCTTCCACCTATGAGACAATACACCGAAGTACAAGGGTTTAAAAAAAAAAAAGACTTATAATGGTTAAACTGAACAATTCCATTGAGAAAGAGGAAATTCTTCAAGTGGCCAAAAGAAAAACCTTCAAATACAATAATAATAACAACAGCTAAACCTTGAATAAGGTCTAGTATGTCCTATGTACCATTCTAAGCACTTTATAATATCTAATCCATTATTATTTTATTTTATCTTCACAAAAATCCTAGGAGTTAAGTGCTATTATTACCCTCGTTTTACAGACAGGAAAGCAAAATGATTTGCCCAGGGTCACATAACCAGTAAGTGTCTGAGATTTGATTTGAATCCAGGTTTTCCTTATTAGAGGCCCGATGTTCTATCTGCTGAGGCATCTATGTAGTTCCAAGGAAAGAAAATTTATAGTTTTACAATAAAACTTTCCCATATAAAAGACATGATATGATATGAGACTATTATACACCCACCATAAAATGCAAGAGGAAATGGAATAATGTGCTCCTAAGACTGGTACCCTAAAATGACTTGCCCAGCAAATTTGAACCTAATCATAAGTGAAAATAGATATTTGTTAGTAAAGAGATGTTTGAAACATTCTTGGAAAGAAAAAAATAGACCTGAAGAGTTTATTTACTTCTTAAATATAGCAACCAAGGATAACAATAACAAAATAACAACAGAAAGAAAATGAACAAGTTTCTTTCAAAAAGTACACAAGGAGATAGGAGTGAAAGCAAAAGTCAGATAGAAATGATATTGGAAAAACAGATCTGAAATGTTATGATGAAACTGCACAACATCCTGCCTGCAGTTAAATAAAAAATTTTGGGGAACTGAACTTCAAAATGGAAGGGTGCATAAAAGAGATAGAGAAGGAAGAAGATAGAGGGGAATATGTGATAGACTGTAAGTCAAAGGCTTGAAGGAAAATAATTTATATTGTCTTATGAAGAAGAGAGTTTATAAGAGAGGATGATGAGGCAAGGAGAGGGAGGGATTAAGGGGAGTGAAAGGGTGGAAACCTTGGTTTAGTGGTGGGAGAGATTAAACTGAAGAATGCTACTATGGGTGAAGACAGTTTCTATAAAGGAAATAGGGACCTTACAATGGGGATTTGATGCTTAAAGAGAGTGCTTATCTTGTCTCAGAAGGGAAATCTGAGCCCTGGGGGCAATTGACACCCAAAATAGTGGGAAATCATAGATGTAGGGCAGTTAGGTGGGACAGTGGATATAATACTGGGCTTGGAGTCAAGAAGACTCATCTTCCTGTATTCAAATTTGGCCTCAAACAATAGTTATATGACCCTGTTTACTTAACCCTGTTTGCCTCAGTCTCCTCATCTTAAAATGAACTGGAAAAGGAAATGGCACACCATTTTAGTGTCTTTGCCAAGTGTAAAAGATGGGGCACCAGGGATGTTAAAATATAACCTAAATGGTTTGTGGGTACACACTGGGTTGAAGGAGAGACAGGACCAACCAGGATAGGGAGACCAGAGTTCACTGCCAAGCTGCTGTTAACTGTCAGAATGGCAGTTGGCCCAGGTCACCCAGCTCACCCCTAGGCCAGGGTCTTTGGAACCAGCAGGCAAGGTAAAGGGTTTTAACAGCTTTAATTATGATTAACTAAATAAAGGTGGGATAGGGGATTCTGCACTTAAAAACCTTGAGGGCAAAACCACAGGGCAAGGGGAGGACTTGACTACTCTAATTCTAATTGACCTAGGCCAGGCAGGGCCCAAAGGAGCAGTTCTGGAGTCACTGGGAAGGCTGCTTCAAACCTGGTTCCAGCCACGTTTGACCAGCACAGTTAAAGGGCCTGAGGGTGGCTTTGAGGGTTCTCACGGTTATCCAAAGATGATCACAGGATGCCAAAAGCCAAGGTGGTCCAAGGTACCCAAGTAGAGAGAGTGAGCTTGAGATGCTGTCCACCAGATCCCAAACCCCTCCTCCACTTGGTGCAGCTCTGCAGGTCTTGTCCACTTGCTGAAAGCCTCCACCACTCAGGATCCCAAAGAATCTGAATGCAGGTCTGAGATCTCCCAGGGCTAGCAACAGTTTGTGCCAACCACTAATGGAGTCTCTCTCAGAGCACAAGCCCTACTTCCTGCTCCTTCATTCCATCTTGGAATGCTCCAGCCCTTCCTGCTAGGTCCAACACTATATGTAACTAATACTAAATAATCTTCCTCACAACACAAGAAAATCCAAAATGGAGTCACAAAGAATTGGGTATGACTGAATAGCAACAGCAATAGACCTAGGGAAGAGATTTTAAAGCAAGTGAGAAAAAAAGTGACCAAGTAGTGGTAAAAAGTCAATAATGTATTGCATTATCAGAGGCATAGATAGAATCCTTCCATGGTACAATATCCTCTCAATTCCCCACAAAAAACTGTATATTTTTTTGAGACTGAGGTGTCACAGGAAAATAAAGTAATAAGCAACAAGTTCTACAAGGCAATAACAGAAACTGGTTTAAAGGAAGAACCTTAAATAGTATCTCAAAAAATTTAATTCCATGAAGAATACAAAAAATGAAGAAGCACATACAAAATAAATAAAATTAAATTAAAAACATAAGGTATGGGGTCTGTCAAGGAAAATCCAAAGGATGAACTGTCAGGCCAATCAGAAAGAGATACACTTTCCTTTAAGGGAGATAAGGCTCACTGAAGGTCTTTCACTTAGAAGGCTGGTGAAAAATCCTTTCTTTGTTAGCAGACCATAAGCGTCTTGTCTTTTTAAAACCAATGTTATGGGGGTGGGAAGGGAGCATAAGGGCTATAACTAAAATACAAAAATCTAGAGTTCTTTTCTAGAAAGAGAAATCAAATAGTGAAGAATCTATGAGAAAGAAACACTTTCTACAAAAAGGAACAAAAAACGAAATAAAAAGCAACAACACAACAAACTAATGAATGGTCAGATCTCTAGCTTTCTGTTATTTTTTCCTCTTACTCTCCATGTATCCAGTCCCCCAACTACTGTGCCCTACTGCAGGCCAGACCTCCCTCAATAATAATACCCCCTCTCCCCAATTCAGTTAAATTCATTTCAGTCAACATTTATTATTAAGCATCTACTATTTGTGCTAGGGGTTGCCTATACAAAGACAAAAAGTAAAACTTGAGCTTGTTCTTTAGGAGTTTATATTATAGAAGAAAGATGCATTATATCAGAATATACAGAAGTTTACACCGTATCAGAGTATAAAGTCCTTTCTCAGCAGAACATTAACAAGGGGGAATATGGACACAATCTGAATTTAAGGAAATCTAAAGATTGCAAAAGGCAGAGATAAAGAGGGAGTTTATGTGCTCTCTCAGGCATGAAGGGGGGGATGACCTTAGTTTAAAAAGAAAAAAACGAAAAGCATGGAGAGTAATATAAATATAAATGAATGTAAAAGTACTTATTAAGCATGAGATAGCCCTTTCCCTCAAGGAGTTTGCATTCTAATATGGTAATGATGGTGAATGGAGCCATAGGACAATTGATCGTTCAGCTTCTGGAAGAAGCAAAGATCCTGTAGATTTTATTATTGTACTCAGAGTAGGAGGTAGAAAAGGGAGGTTGGGAAGGGCCAGTTTGGCTGATGCATGGAATCTGTGAAGGGTTGTTGTGTCTGTTGAGTCATTTTTAGTCATGTCCGACTCTTCATGACCCCATTTGAGGTTTTTGTGGCAAAAAAGTTGGAATGATTTCTCATTTCCTTCTCTAATTCAATTTATAGATAAGGAAACTGAGGCAAGCAGGCTTGCAGAGGGTCACACAATGCTAGTGTTTAAGGCTGGATTTGACTTCAGCAAGATGAGTTTTCCTGACTCCAGGCCCAGCACTCTCTCCACTGCACCAACTAGCTGCTGTGTCAAGGGATGTATATGCAAGCACCAAATAGGAGAGTTCATATTTTATCCTAAAGACAATAATCATTGTAGCTTCTAATGTATGCTATGACATGGTAGGACCCACAAGAATATCTGTCTCAGTGAAAAGTAAATGACTAATATGGATTTATAATCTTAGAAAGATAAATTAGGAGCAACATTGGCCTTGGAGTCAGAAGAAGAGGTTCAAATCCTGGTTTGATTTAATTCAACACACATTTATTTATACAATGCATTAGCCATTATGCAGTAGATTCAAAGAAAAAACCTAGACAGTGCCTCACCTCAAAGATCTCACATTCTTTCAGTTCTTCTATTTACTATGTGTATGACCTCCTGGGCAAATCCCTTGGAACTAGAGAAAGTATGATGAATTTGGATTTAGAGGACCTGCATTCAAATCCTGACTCTATTACTTTCTAAATGTGTGATCCTGAGCAAATTACCCACCTTCTCTGGGCCTGGATCTGAATTTGTAAAATGAAAGGGCTTGGACTGGATGGCATTTTAAGATTCCTGTGATTCCATAATTTCACCTAGCTTCAGTTTTTTTTCTCTTTAAAATGAAGCGATTATACTAGGTTAATAGTTTTCAAATTTTTTGGTCTCGAAATCTGTTTATACTTTTAAAAATTATTTAAGACCTTAAAGAGATTTCATTTCTGTGATTATACTATTAATATTTAGAATTTTAAAAACTATTTAAATTATTAATTTATCTTAAAAATAATAATAAACCCATTTTGGGATTATATGAATAATATATATGAACAATAACTCTTCCAGAACACACATAATTTAGTGAGGAGAATGGCATTGTTCTACATATTTTTGCAAATTTATTTAATGTTTCAATACAATAAAATTGGATTCTTAAAGATATATGTATATATATATATATAGATTGTATATGTGTATATTTTTATACATTTGGATTTTTGTTATTCCTCAGAGGGAGTATTTTGAGCCCTATACATCTGGATCCAAAGAAGACATGCTTTAATAAAGTTTTGTTGTTCTTTTCACAAATAAAGGCAATGGAAATTTTGTATGTTTGAGAATCACCTGACATACATTATTATACATAAATGTGTATTTATTATCTGCATTTACATGTATGTAGATATACAATACATATAAGCATATGTGTGGTTTTTTTCATCTAATCTGTTTTGATATATTATTTGGGTTGAAGTAAATTAAGAAAATCCACAAAGATAAGTGATTGGAAAAGAGAGGAGTTTTTGATAGGTAAATAACATTTCAGTTTTATTACGAAAATAGTTTTAATCTCCAAGATTCCCAGAAAAGGTCTTGGGAACCCCTACAGGTCTTAGGACCATGCTTTGAAAATCGCTGTACTAGATGACCTCTAAAAATGCTTTCAGCTATAAATCCTACAAATATATGACCTCTTGAATTTAAGGTCCTAGCTCTAACATCCTATGCTGTCTGAATACCCCCTGAATTAAGTACCAATCTCCTGAGGGAGCATCCAACTGAAAGTTGAGAGTTCTCCCTTGATAAGGACCCCTGACAGCAGGTAATTGAGACTGAGAGGAGTTTTCTTTTTCAACCAACCCTGCCACCCACACTGCAACTTGATACTTCAGTAGGGATGGAAAAAAACCCTCAAAACTGCTGAATTTAGTGTTTTAAATAAGCAAGGGACCGGAATCATCAGAATTTGGGAAAAAACCCCAACTTTCTCTTCTAAGCACATGCCAAGAAGCCCCCAGCCCCCAACTAAAGAGCTCCCTTGTTCTCTGGAGAGTTTGCCCCACATTCATCGTATGCTGGAGAAATTGTTGGCAGTTTTCTCTGAAATGTCCTGACAACCTCCGGCCATGAAATTAAAAAGCATGTTACTCAGCTTCTCTCCTAACAGCTTTGTCCTTGCCAATGATTAGACAGAGAAATCTGGACTAGGTAGCTTTAGCCAGGCATGTTATGCACTGAAATGTGGGTAGAATGACAATGGGATTCACTATAGGAGGGGGAGGGAATGCACATAGAATGCTAAAAATTGGAGAAAAAGAAAGAAAGAGAGGAAGGAAGAAAAGAAGATAGGTAGGAAGAAAGGAAGAAATAGAGGGAGGGAGGGAGAGGGAAGTAAAGATGGAGGTAAGAAGGGAGAAAAAGAAAGAAAGGAGGAAAAAAATGAACTTTGGATTTTATATTGAAAAATCCTAGTGCAACAAAAACCTGGGAATTTTTAGTCAGAAATCAAGGATATAGAGCAGTGATGGTGAACATTTTAGAGATGGAGTGCCAGGCCCTGCTGACCCAGACTGAGTGCTGTGCTGACCCCTCCCCCCCCCAGCAACTGTGTACCATGCCCCTCCCCTCACCATGCCAGGTGTAACCTGCCCCACCCCTTACCCCACACAGAGGAAGGAGAAAGCCCTCCCATTGGGCTGCTGTGCAGAGGGATGGATGCAGTGAGGGATGTCCTCAGTAAGTGTACAGAGGGGAAGAGGAGTAGCCAGAGCGCTCTGCTCCCCTCCAGCTCTGCTGCCTATGATTTGCCCACCTTTCCTTCTGTGTACTCCCATTGGCTGCTGGGCAGAGGGGTGGGGATGTGAAAAAATGTCAGGTGCCATGGAGAGGGGGAGGGGAGCAGCTCCACCTGAGTCAGTCTACCTTTCTAGTAATGAATGGGGGGTGGGGTTGGGGGGTGAGGTGACCAAGTGTCTACAGAAAGTGCTCTGTATGCCATCTTTGGCACCCATGCCATAGGTTCGCCATCACTGATGTAAAGTATAAAGCAGGCTAGTTTCCTCAACCCTCTCACCCTGTGGCTCAAATCTAGGACTAAGGATCATAGACTTAGAACTGTAGAGGAAGACGATTATAGATTATTTCTATTTTATACCTGAAAACACAGTGACTTCACTGGGCAAGGGCACACAAGAATTAAGTAGTAGATGGAGGATTCAGTAGTAGGCCTCTTATCTTTGAAGGCAGTCCTCTTTCTCTGACCCCATGGAAACTCTTTAGCAAGTGTCTGGGAGGGAGGCCTTTTGGTACTGGCTGCAAAGTGGAGCAACCTTCTTAGGCAAACACTGAAGCATCATTGAATGTTAGAGCTAGCAGGAATGTCAGGGGGCAACTAGACCAACTGAATCCCCATATTCAAGAAAAGTGAATTCAGCCTCCACTTGAAAATTTTCAGATGGAACACATGCCTTCCTGCAGGAAACCATTTGGCTCCAGGTAGCTTTATTTTTTTTTTTTTGGTAGATTTTTCCTTATTTCAAACTGAAATATGCCTCTGGGAAATTTATACCCATCACAGTAGAAAGTAAACTCCTTGAGCTGTGTCAGTAACTCACTTCCCTTTTGCTGAGCCAGATCCTAAATTCTCCACTTTTCATCCACTGTACAACAATTAGATAGGGTGATGTCAATGTCACCTCAGGGAAGATCAAACTGCAGGGTAATTGATTTAAATTCATCAATGAAATGGGTGGGATCTTCATATCTGCCTAGTTTCTCCTTGATCTGTACCAAATCTGTCATGGAAAAATGGATTCTCCTGTTCCCTATAGCCACTTCCCTCAGGGGGCAGGTTAGATGTGACAGTGCATAAGACAAGCTACTCCTGGTATAGGATGGACTGGGAGGAGGCAGACAAGGAGTAGGGTAGTAGGGAGGGAGGGTATAAGGCAGGCGAAAAGGGAGGAGCAGCTCCTGAAGAGGCTGGAAGGCCAGCCCAGGGGTGGGGGTAGAGGTGGTCTTCTCCTGAAGAGAGGTCTCTGCCAAAGCAGAGAGAGAGGGATCAGAGGAAGCAGAGGAAATAGATGAGACAGGAACAGAACTGCTGCCCCCAAGGTAGTGGGACAGGGGAATGGCATAAGCAGGAACTGTTGTGAGGTGGGAGTAGGGAGCTGGGTTTGTATCCCCAGCACCTATCATCCTAATTTGAATGTAGTAGTTGCTTAATAAAGATTTATTGAATTAAATAGTTTCTTGTTCTGTCCTTTGGACTCAAGCAGAACAAGTCTAACTCATCTTTCCTATAAATATTTCCCTTTATATACTTGAGCACTATGATATCATCCCTAAATCTTTTCTTCTTTAAGCTAAGCATTCCTAGTTCTTTCATCTCAATCTGACAAGCTCTGGTGTCCAGTTCTCTTACTATTCTGATCACTCTCCATGCTTATGCATCAGTAATAACAAGCAAGATGATTTCAGAAAAAAACTTTGAAAGGCTTACATGAACTGATACAACATGAAGTGAGCAGAACCAGAAGTGCATTTGACAAAATAACAGCAATATTGTATGATCAGTGACTGGAAGTAGCTGAACTATATTCTAAGCAATACAGTGATCCAAGACAGTCCCAAAGACACATGATGGAAAATGCCATATGTCTCCAGAGAAAGAACTGATGGAGCCTGAATGATGACCCAGCATACTATATTTCATTTTCCTTCTTTGTTTGAGATATCTTCCACAAAATGACTAATACGGAAAAATGTTTTACATAGTTGCACAGGTAAAGTTTATATCAGATTGCTTACCATCTCAGAGAGGAAGGATGGGAGGGAGGCAAGGAAAAAATTTAGAACTCTAAATTAAAAATTAAATTTAAGTTAAAAAATGTAAATTTAAAAAGAATGTTGTTTCATTTTTACATGTAATTGGGGGAAATATTATTTTTAAAAATCGTGGGCAACTAGGTAGCACAGTGGATTGATCCCTGGTTTAGGAATCAGGAAGACTCATTTTCCTGAGTTCAAATCTGCCCTCGGACACTTACTATGTGACCCCAAACAAATCATTAAACCTGTTTGCCTTAGTTCTTCCTCTTTAAAATGTCGGAAAAGGAAGTGGAAATAACTCCAGTAGCTTTGTCAAGAAAAACCCAAATGGGATCACAGAGTCAGATATGACAGAAAATGACTAAGCATGCTCAAATTGTGGTACCCCAAACTAAACACATGATTCTGAATGTGGACCTATCACAGGACAGAAGGCAGTGGATTCAAGGAGATGATAACCTCCTTTGTTTGAGACATCTTGCCTTCTTCCTCCAGATTTCAGATAGTAATTCCTCCATCTTGAATGTCTATATTTCTGAAACAAGCAGTTTAATTCCTTTCCTAGAGCTAGAATTTCTAGCTTCAGTTTTGCAATACTCCTGGATGACTTTAATTATTAGTGGTATCAGGAAATTTTCAGAACATGCAGAATTTCCATTTCCTTTACTCAAAAAAAGTTCAGCAAAACCTCATTAAAGCATAGATTTTTTTTGGATCCAGATATTTAGGACTCGAAGCATTTCCCCTGTAGCATAACATTCAGACAAAGCCTTGTTATATTTGACTAGCCTAGGAGGTAGGATCAATTTTTGTTTTACTTCTTTCTCATCACCCACCATCCCTCCCATAGTGGTTAGCACATTCATGTCTCAAAAATATGCTAGGAGAAAGAATTATGGATTTGGAATTAGAAAACCTGAGTTCAGACCCAAGTTTTATTCTTTGCTACCCTGGTAGCAAGGAATGGTCATTGGGTGAACATGCTTTAGCCACGCTCACCCTCTTTGCTCTCCATCGGTATTCACTCTTGTCTCTGGGATCCTGGGCTCTGACAAGTGAGTTTTCTCTTTATCCTAGTGGGAACCAGGACACTATAGCACTTCCAGATCAGCTTCAAACCAAGACTACCCCCCCCCATCTTTCCAATTCTAGTTCTTCTATTAGAAAATGTATTCCTTCCTTAATGCACTGTTGGTGGAGTTGTGAATTGATCCAGCCATTCTAGAAGGCAATTTGGAACTATGCCCAAAGGTCATTAAAAGATTGCCTGCCCTTTGATCCAGTCATACCACTGCTGGGTTTGTACTCCAAAGAGATAATAAGGAAAAAGACTTGTACAAAAATATATAGCCATGCTCTTTGTGGTGGCAAAAAATTGGAAAATGAGGGGATACCCTTTGATTGGGGAATGGCTGAACAAATTATGGTATCTGTTGGTGATGGAATACTACTGTGCTAAAAGGAATAAAGAACTGGAGGAATTCCATGTGAACTGGAACGACCTCCAGGAATTGATGCAGAGTGAAAAGAGCAGAACCAGGAGAACATTATACACAGAGACTGATACACTGTGGTACAATCAAATGTAATGGACTTCTCTACTAGCAGCAATGCAATGACCCAGGACAATTCTGAGGGACTTATGAGAAAGAAAACTAGTCACATTCAGAGGAAGAACTGTGGGAGGAGAAACACAGAAGAAAAACAACTGCTTGATCACATGGGTCGATTGGGACATGACTGGGGATACTGACTCTAAACAATCACCCTAAAGCAAATATAAGTAATATAGAAATAAGTCTTGATCAATTACACATGTAAAACCCAGTGGAATTGCTCGTTGGCTACAGGAGGAGGGTGGGAGGAAGGGAGGGAAAGAACATGATTCATGTAACCATGAAAAAACATTTTAAATTAATTAATTAAATAATGACCTTAAAAAAAAGAAATTTTAAAAATGTGTTCCTTGAGGTAAAGGGCTGTCTCATTTTTTAATTTTTGCATCCCACATAGTGGTTGGCACAACCTAGCACTTAATTAATAGTGCGTTCATTTATTTTCTATCCTTGGAGGTACCACTTTGAATCTCTGCTTCCTATGTTGTAACATGAAAGGTGATCATAGAATTAGAACCAAAAGGGACCTTAGAGCTCATCTAGTCTATCCTCCTTAGTTTATAAGGAGGAAACAGACCCAAAGGGAGTTAGTGACTTACCCAAGGTCAATACACATAGCAAGTCCTAGAGCCAGAGCTTTCTCAAGTCCAAATCTAGCATTCTTTCCATTTTGGATCTTGGCGCTGGTTGGTCTCTATGATCCCTAAGCCGCCACTTGTGAATCCTGTGATCCTATATGCCATGAGGCACTTTGAGAAGGCTAATGTTTGGCGAAGTATCAGACAAAAAACGATCAGATGTCAGGGCTCTTCAAAGCTGTAGACAAGAGATAGAAGGTTGGTCTGACAGGAAGAGAACATTGGACCAGAAATCATATCTGGCTCTGACGCACGTTGGCTGTTTAACTTTGAGCAAATCACATCACACTCCCTTCCACATGGATCATGGCCTGACATTCTAGGATTCTATGGTCCATGGTTGGATTCCACACTGTTTGGATCCTATCTGGTGAGGTCAGTGACTTTATCTCAGGTTCGCAATTGCTCCACTTGTGAAGTTTTCTTCCTGGAATGGAAGACATGAGACAAGGTAAAGTACTCCTTCTGATTCTTATGTTTTTAGTTCTCTTCTCCGCTCCAAGAAGAAACTCCCCTTTCTACATTATTCTTCTGTTAATCTGTTTCTTTAGGAAACGAGAGAACGATCTTCCATAGATCTGTCCTGGTGAAGAGAAAGACATCAACGTAGGGATGGGACAAGGAAAAAGAAAATGCCTTTCTAATTGCTTGTAACAGTGCTTGGAATCCCATTCTTTAGATATCCATTCCTTTGGTCACGAATAGAGGGAGCATTTGTTGTTCTGTCTTTTCAGCCTGTCTATGTGACCCCAGTTGGGGTTTTCTTGAAAGAAGTACTGGAGGGGGCAGTTGGGTAGCTCAGTGGATTGAGAGTTAGGCCTAGAGACGGGAGGTCCTAGGTTCAAATCCAGCCTCAGAAACTTCCCAGTTGTGTGACCCTGGGCAAGTCACTTGACCCCTATTGCCCACCCTTACCATTCTTCCACCAAGGAGCCAATACACAGAAGTTAAGGGTTAAAAATAAAAAAAGAAAGAAAGAGGTACTGGAGTGGTTCTGCCATGTCCTTCTGTTCATTTTACTGAGGAGGAAACTGAGACAAAGTTAAGTGACTTGCCCAGGGTCACACAGCTGTGAAGTGTCTGAGCACAGAACTGAACTCACAAAGATGAGTCTTCCTGATTCCAGGCCAGGAATTCTGTCCACTGCTCTACATAGCTGCTCTATGAAGGGACTAATAATGTATCATAAGCACAGTGGTGCAGTGAATGAAGTACCTGACCTGCAGTCATGAAGACTCTGTCCTCAGACACTTAGTAGCTGTATGATCTTGGGGAAGTCACTTAACCCTATTTGCCTCAGTTTCCTCATCTGTAAAATGAACCAAAGAAGGAAATGGCAAACCACTCCAATATCTTTGTCAAGAAAACCTCAAATAGGGTGACAAAGAGTTGGGCATCGCTGAAACTATCAGCAAACAACAAAAAAGACCGACTGCCTCACAGCTTTCCCTGGGTCTGGCCTTGCACACAACAACTCTATCTGCCCTTGTGTTTTTAAGCAGCCTGCACTGAGGTTATTTCTTCTTCTGCCTGATACCCCTTCAAGTATCTGAAGATATAAATCAATCACGCCTTTCCCTTTTGCCTTTTCTTCAAGTCAGACATCTATATTTCTTTCAAGTATTCTTTACAGGGCATGGTGTCCTGACTCTTCACTCTGGCTGTCCTCAGGGAGAACTCTAGTTTGTCAGTGTCCCTCCCGAAATGTGACTCCTAGAATCGACTCAGTTCCTCCAGATGGGGTCTGACCATGGTAGAGGAGAGAGGGACTTCTTCCCTCCCCTCCTTCCTTCCATTCATACAAGATTTTGTGTGAGTTTTGGGGCTGATGCCACTTGACTCAGATGGAGCAGGCACTTCCCTAAGCCCCCCAAATCTCTGTTGCACCCACATCATTATCTGACCACATTTTCTTTATCCAATATCTATGTTGTTGAATTTCTTTTCTTTTTTTTTTTTTAACTAAGATGTAGGATTTTACTTGGAAAGAGTTTGAGAGGATATTAAAGTCAAAATATAGGGTCATATATTTGTCAGTGCTAAATACCATGTTGCTGTTGCTTTCAACATAGTGGTTCAATCTATCCAAAAGTTTTTGAAACTTTGTTCTGTCATCTAGAGAATGAGAAGGAATGCCTCTTAGTGATGCTGGTAGAGTCACAGCAAGGACATTCTGAGCATTTTTTTTTTAGACTTTTACCTTCCATCTTAGAATCAGTACTATGTATTGGCTCCAAGGCAGTAGTGTGGTAAGGGCTAGGCAATGGAGGTTAAGTGACTTGCCCAGGCTCACATAGCTAGGAAGTGTCCGAGGCCAGATTTGAATCCAGGACCTCCCGTCTCTAGGCCTGACTGACTCTCAATCCACTGAGCCACCCAGCTGCCCCCATGAGCATTTTTATTTACCTGAAGCCCCTGTTCCTCCCTGAAATGAAAGAAAACCTCTCAGAGAGATCACTTTGCCATTCTTTCTCCAAATCATTTTACAGACAAAGGAGACTGAGGCAAAGAGGGTTAAGTGACTTTCCAGTTCTTAAAGGGCTTTCCTCCTAACATCCCTATGACATAGGTAGAGTAAGTATTGCCATCCTCTTACACAGGAATAAATAGGCTTAGACAGAGGTGAATCATCACCTCAGGGTCACACAGCTAAGAGCTGGAAGTTAAAACTTGAACTCAGGCCTTCTGGCTCAAGTCCTGTGCATTTTCCATAGTATTCTACTGGCTGAGCCTTGAGGACCATATTCTTCACTATTTCAGGTACTTTCAATGATAAGTCAAAACAAGGGATGGAATCTGGATCCACTAACCAGGCTATTTCAAAGGATCTTCTGTGAGAATTTTCCTGGCTACTTGAGTAGTGATCACACCTCGCAGAGGCTCCTCACCCGCTCTGCTGTGCCCCGAGGAATGGGCAAGAATCATCATAGAAAGAGCATTTGGCTGCCAAAGCCCAGAGGACAATGCCAAACTCTCATTAGCACACTGTATGTCTTTCTTGCCCTGATCCAAGGCTGTGCTCTTTGGCATCTACTTTTTTTTCAAGATTTGTTTTGAAAATAGAATTACATTGAATCATAGAATCAGTGAGTTGGAAGAAGCCTCAGAGAGTGCTTTAGATTTGCTTTTTTTCCCCCCTTGATGACCCTCCTGAAATATGCTTTACTGTTGTTGGGTCATTTCAGTCATACCTGAATTTTTGTGAACTCATTTGAGATTTTCTTGGCAAAGACACTGGAATGGTGTGCCATTCTTTCTCCAAATCATTTTACAGAGAAGGAGACTGAGGCAAAGAGGGTTAAGTGACTTGCTCAGGATCATGTAACTACTAAGTGTTTGAGCCCAGATTTGAACTTAAGAACATGAATCTTCCTGACTCCAGGACAGGATCTCTATCCATACCAAAACAGGAATCTCTCTACCAATATTCCTCACAAGGGTCATCTGTCCTTTCTGGGATAACTTCCAATCATGGAGAATTTTCTCATTCTGGAGGCAGCCCCTATGATTTTTGCATAGCTTTAACTGTTAGAAAATTTTAATTTATATGAAGCCACAATTTACCTCATTATAACTTTTGCCTTTTGCCACTAATTCTGTCCTGGGCATCATCACCTACCAAAAGTTCTACTCCTGATTGAGAGGAAGAAGAAGAAAAGAGAACAGCTCATATTTATACAGTTCTTTAACTTATTTTATTTTTAAATAAGTTTTTGTTGATGTTTTCTGTTTCTTACTTCACCATGGTATCTCATATGTTCTTTCCTTTCCTCCTTCCAGAGAACATCCCAAATATGACAAATAGAATTTTTTGGAAGAAAAAAAAAAAAGAAAACAAAATCAGCAAACTGATCAACACATTGAAAAAGTCCAAAAACATGTGCAATGTGTAATGCCTGTGGATCTTGTACCTCCATGGAGGGGTAGATTGGGGATGTCCTCTAATATTTCTTCATTCAGCTCCTACTTGATCTTTATAATTTTGTCCCATCTACTTTTGTTTTTTGGTTAGTCTGAAAATCTCTCCATGTCCATGCTCTCCCACTCCTTCAAATGCCAGTTTTCCTCAGGGGTTCCAATTCACTCTCTCCCAAGACAAGTAGATTCTCAAGAGCCAGATCCTGCAGGCCTCACCCAGTGTAAAGTCCTCATTTCCCTTCACTTGTAGGAGTATTCATCAGCAGATAATACTCTTCCACTTCCAAAGTAAAACTTTTCATTGCTAGCTCTTGATTTGATATGGTGCATCATTCACTCCTCTCTAACTCTCTGCTTCCCTCCTTGCTTTTCTATACCCTCCCATACTATGATATATTCAACAAAAGCATTCACCTATAGGCAATGTGTTGCCAGGTTCGGTCTGTAGCACCCTCTGTGTGCCTTGTCATTGTTACCTCTGCTGAATTTCTACCTTCACCTTTGACTCCTTGTGCACATTTAACAAGAATACTAATCTCTCTGTTGTCACTCCATTACTGTTACTGCCCTTACCTGCTGTACTTATTCACTCCTCCTATATATTTCTATTCTTTGGAATGTTCGAGAAGCAAATAATCTCTTCGGTTCTAGTTTTCTTTCTAAAAAGGTTTCAGACTCTTCTTTTGTCCTATAAAGCTCAGATTTACAGGATAGGTTATCCTGGACTGCATTCTAAGTCCCTTTGCTATTCAGAACACATTATTCCTTTCTCTTTTTTTCCTAGTGGGTTAGGAATAGTCTTACATTATTTGAATGTCCTTTCCTTTGTATGTGAAGGTCTTTCTCTTGATGGTTTGTAGAATTTGTTCTGAATTGAACTGTTTAATTTAAACACTATTTGTCTTGGAGTTTGCAGCCTTTATTTTTTCTAGAGGTGATCTGTGAATTCTTTCAATTGGAGTTTGATTTTCTATGTTTAGAAGTTCTGGGTAATTCTTTTCCATTATTTCCTTCATTGTAATATTATGTTTTTTTTTTTTTGGCCTGTGATGTTGTGGGGAGGTCTCTATATGTCCTATTTTCCCAATTAATGTATTTTGTTTGCCTAATGAGCATATTTTAATATTATTGTTTTTTGCTTTTCTTTTAGGCTGTCCTTCATTTCTGTGTATTTGCATTCCCAATCTATAGTTTTCTCTTTTTTTTCTTTAGTGAAGCTTGCCAGTAAGATTCTTATTTTTTCCTATTCTGTGCATTATTTTTATTTTGCAGGACATACATTCTGCTTTCATAATGTTTAATTCTCTCTTAAGCCACTCAGGAATAGCTTGTTGAAGTTTCTTGTTCTCTTCAAATTCTATAGGCTCTCTGATGTCCTCAACTGTTTGTCACTTCCCTTTATTTTGCAATATTTATTCATAGATGTCTGAATTCATTAACTAGATCTGGAGGCCTTATTTCTTTCTCTTAGTGCTTTTCCTGTTGATTTATCCATTCATTGTCAAATTCTTTGAGATTTATTTCAATCTTTTTCTCTTATTTTTCTTGTCACTCACTTCCTAATTCCCTTCACTTTGCTGGTGGCTTCCTTGGAAGCTGGATCTCAAAATATCTCAGCCTCCTCTCACACCAACCAATTCATAGTTCTCTAGCTTAGGTTCTGCCCCAAGTGACTTTTGGATCATTCTGCTGTGTTAATGATGTAATGCAGGGTTGCAGCAAAAGCTCTTGCTTTTGCAAGCCAACTGTAGCAGCCCTGACAGTTGGAAGGAATAGAATGTTGACCCTGGCCTCAGGGCAAAACCATTGGAGCCTGGGGGTATAAATATTCCTGCAGAATCAACTGAGGGGCCTTTTGCTTTGGGGCATTTTTGGCTTTGCCTGATTTCCCTTGACCTCTCCCTTGACATCCTGCTATTCCCTGGATTCCCCACTGGGCCCTGGGAGGAGGGTATTTTGGTGGGTGGGAATCATGGGAATTAGCTCCTTTAGGTAGGCAGGGACAACCTAAATCAAGCCATCACCAGATCTAATAATTTGCTAAACCTTATTATCTCAGGGCAGTGAAATTATCCCTGACTGAGGGAGCTGACCTCTCTCAGTCTGACCCTCCCCCCCCTTCTGTGACCCTTCCCCAGCACCAGCTTCTCCCTAGCAGCAGTTACTAGACCTCAACCCCTTTTCCCTCAGTTTACCCTTGGCATTAATAAACTCCTTTGGCTTTTATACAAAGAGTTTCTGGTGAATCATTGTACTGAACATTAGTAGGGCAAGGCAGAAGAAGGAAAGGAATTAATTTCTTTTATTTCTTGAGGGCTAAACCAGGCATCCATCTTGGGCAGGAAGTGGCCAGCATTCCTCTTCCTGTACACTGGGATTGGGCAGGAAGTGGCCAGCATTCCTCTTCCTGCACACTGGGATGTTCTCTGGAAGGGAGGGGCTCTTTACTCCTCCCCTCTAGGGAGCTTAGAATAACCACAGGGGGCTGAATAAAACCTTCAGCCAGGCTTCTCACAATTTCTGGCTGATCTTAAGTTGCTCTGAATAAAGAAATAGCCTCCCTGCCTGAAAGACCGATCTGAAACAATCCAGAACCCTCAAGTACAAGCTTATTGATTAGCATCCTATCATATACTCCCTTTTTATTCCATAACAATGACAAGCTAATTAGCTATCAAAAGCCTATAAAACATACTGTTGAACATTTGCGATATGGAGTCTTATCACAAACTGGGTGTGGTAAGATATCTAGCTTTAATTTTCTACAATTAAAGTTTGGATCTTCAGCTCAGAATTACGGCCCAGAGATTTCTTTATTTCTAACACGTGGACAGAGCTGAAGTTCCTTTCTCTTTGGTGCATAATTTCTGTTTTAGAGAAATTTAAGGGGTTGTATGGATTGCAGAAAATGTTTAGTCTATCATCTTATTGCTCACATGACTGAAAGCTAGAGTGCTTTATGTTTTAAAGATCTCTTTCTTAACTCCAGCACACACACACACACACACACACACACACACACACACGTAAAATTGATATAATCAGTATTCTTACCCTTTCACCCAAGAATGGCAAGACTTGGCAATAAAAGGCTCCATCATAGAGTAGAAACTTGTCAATTCAGAACTCATCGGTTATTTATCAAGCAAATACTTAGTACAGGGTTCTGTCCTAGGTGCTATGAAGAAAGAAAGTGGATATAGTCTATGTCTTTCATATACTTAAAGCCTCTTCAAAATTAACACAATAAAACCTGAAAGAAACCCCAACAGTTCATCTCTTTGTTCACCAGCCAGACCTGCATTAGATTAAATGAAGGGGAAAAAAAGACATGGTCCCAACTCTAACTTACTTAGTGGAAGCATTCAGGTAGTAAACTCTTTCCTAACGTGACTGTTGAAATAGCTGTGTTATCTTTTTTTCACACAAGCCATTCCACATCTAATTGGTCACTAGGGTGGGTGACTGCTTTTTATGGCTTGGAGATGTGTGACATTTGCCATCACTTTATTGATGTGGGGGTTGCATGGCTAGCAATTCAGATGCAGTTTATTTCCCCCCAGGCACCATGCCTACAATTTTGAGTAGCAGCCACAAGGTGAATCATAGCACCTCAGATTGTAAGGGGCTTCAGAGGTCTTCTAGTTCAAGCCAAACTGGCCTCCTTACTATTTCCTGTACGTAACATTATTCCTTCTTTTGCCACTGTGCCACTGCATAAAATGTCCTCCCAGGACTAGAATGGTCTCTTTCTTCACCTCTGCCTCATGCACTCCCAAGCTCCCTTCAAAAATTGACTCAAGCACCACTTTCTGCAGAAGATCTTTCCTGATCCCTTTTCCTACTCCCAACTCAGTTGTTAGTGCTCTTCCCAACACCCTAAAATTATTTGGGATATATTTTGTACTCATTCATACATGTAGAAATTGACTCCCTTCCAGGAGAAGTTCCTTGAAGCAGTTACTATTTTGTTTTTGTCTCTGTATCTCAAGTGCCTAAGTCAGCCCCTGGTACCTATTAGGTGCTAAGTAAATGCTTATTCAATATATAGAAATTCTTTCTACAATATTCCCAACAGATTAGTTATCCAGCCTTCCTTAATGATTTGTAGTGAAAAGGAACTTACTCCCTCGGGTTGCCCATTCTATTTTTGTTTGGTTTGGTTTGATTTTTAAACGCTTACCTTCTGTCTTAGAATCCATAGATTCTAACTCTGAGGTATCACTTCACACCTAGCAGATTGGCTAAAGTGACAACAAGGGAGAGAAATGAATGTTGGAGGGGATGTGGCAAAATTGGGGCATTAATGCATTGCTGGTGGAGTTGTGAACTGATCCAACCATTCTGGATGGCAATTTGGAACTATGCTCAAAGGGCTTTAAAAGACTATCTGCCTTTTGATCCAGCCATAGCACTGCTTGGATTATACCCCAAAGAGATAATAAGGAAAAAGACTTGTACAAAAATATTTATAGCTGTGCTTTGTGGTGGCAAAAAATTGGAAAATGAGAGAATGTCCTTCAATTGGGGAATGGTTGAACAAATTGTGGTATCTGTTGGTGATGGAATACTATTGTGCTCAAATGAATAATAAACTGGAGGAATTCCATGTGAACTGGAATGACCTCCAGGAATTGATGCAGAGTGAAAGGAGTAGATCCAGGAGAACATTGTACACATAGACTGATATACTGTGGTACAATCGAACATAATAGACTTCTCTACTAGCAGCAATGCAAGGATCCAGAGCAAGACTGAGGGACTTACGAGAAAGAAAACTAGCCACATTCAGAGGAAGAACTGTGGGAGGAGAAACACAGAAGAAAATTAACTGCATGAATACATGGGCTGATGAGGATATTATTGGGAATGTAGACACTTAATGATAACTCTAGTCCAACTATCAATAATATGGAATTAGGTCTTGATCAATGATACATATAAAACCCAGTGGAATTGTGCGTTGGCTAAGTGGGGTAAGGGGAGCTTGGAGGAGAGGGAAAGAACATGAAAAATGTAACTAGGGGAAAATATTCAAAATAAAAATTAAAAAAAAAAAAAGAATCCATAGGTTCTAAGGCAGAAAAGCCATGAAGGTTAGGTAATTTGAGTGAAGTGACTTGCCCAGGATCACAACTCTCAGAAGTGTCTGAGACTAGATTAGAACCCAGGACCTCCCTCTTCAGAATTGGCTTTCTATTCACAGAACCACCTAGATGACCTTGATCATTCTATTGTTAATAACTCTATTGTTGGGAAATTTTCCTTATATCAGGCCCAAATCTGTTTCTCTCCACTGCTCCTTAGTCTGTCTGATAGGACCAAATATAGCATTTTTAATCCTTTCTCTACATGACAACCTCTCAAATACCTGCAAACAGTTATCATGTCCTCCTTAAATCTTCTCTTCTCCAGACTAAATATCCCCAGTTCCTTCACCCAGTCCTCATGTGGCATAATCTTAAAGCCCTTCAACTTCAACACTCATTCCTTAGGTTATGATTTTATGGAGGATCAGTTAAATTTCTCCTGAATAACTGAGAAAGCATATAATCAGTACACAATCTGGTCAATCTTGCTTTCCCCCATAAAACAACCAGTATAAATCTTTAACTAATTATGAATCTTTGCATACATTTTCTAAGGATATAGAGTAAAATATAAACATGAGAGCCCAGATATTAATTATCTTTCTTAGTCAATTTTAACACTATCAGTACCTGATGATATCAACATTATCAATGGTCAATATCAATATCATCCCTGATTTTCTTATTCTGATTTTTTAATTAATTGTAAGTATCTTTCTTCTGTGGCATTTTGAGTGCCAACAAGTTCATGCCTGATCCACATTTCCCAGGGGCTGACTGCTGGCATCTCTCTTCTAAGCATTGATTGGCTTACTGTTGGCTCTAATAAAATCTTATCTATCACTAAATGTTATTTATTCCAGATAAAAGACTTTTTTTTTAAGCCATCTTCACAGGTGCCTTCTTTCTATGCTTCTTTCATCTTTCTCTACTCCATGAAGGTTTGTTTTAGCTAGAGCAAAGATTGACATGACCCATGTAACACAAAGGAATGATGCTACAAGATATTCTCCCCACCCCCTTATATCCTGATTGATTTCTTTTAAATCAAGAATTTCCTTGACAACCATTTTTCAAACTAAGTCAATGCCCTCCCTCTATCTATTATTTCATGCTCAAATTGAGGTAAAAGTTGCTTTGCATCAAATTGCTTAGGATTTCATATTAACCCTGTCACAATTCTTAGTTCATTCTACATCTGTTTCTTAAATAGTATTTGAAGTGTTCTGGTTGTTGTTTTTTTCTTCTCTGTTTAACATTTTGAAACACATTTAAGTAAGATGGTTTTAAAGCAGAAAAAAAAACCAGGAGTTTCTTGAGAAAATACTTGAGGAAAGCAGTTTGCAAAATGACCACATTAACTCAGCACATTCCCGATCAGGCCTGAATTGGACTGAACCAACTGTCTGCTGGTTCTATTCAAGCCATTGCCTTAGAAGCCAGACAATGCTTCAGAATTCAGTTTCAGTTCTATAGATTCACAGACTGAACAGCTTGGCAACACAGGTGGCAAATTATTGAAGAGTTGAGAAATAGAAGAAATGTTCTCCTAGCTCATAATCCTCCCTGGGAGAATATGCAAAATTGGTCAACATTTCCAGACTTTGGAGAGATTAAAACCAGAGGAAAAAAGATATACTTCCATACATTTGTCATTTTGATCATGCTATGTGTTGTACATGTAGCATATGTTATAGATCTATGACATATTACAACCTGGCCTAATTCTATAAAAATATACAGTCTGGGTAATGATATAGGTCAAAGTAGCTAATAAATTTATTATGTATGCTTATATAAAATATTTGTTTCCTTTGTATTGTTATTAATAACCACATCACAATAATGCTAAGACTGAAATTCTAGCCCTAGCTAATGTTTAGGTTATCTGGATAAGCTTGAAATTAGAATGGTTGAATCAACGTTAAGTTTCATTAAGAATACTTACTGAGAGTTGGCTGAATGATTGGATACAGAAAGGTATCACACACATTTGAAGTGTCATTACATCAATTTCTGGTCTTAATGCTGCTAAATGAGGAATGAAATGTGCAGATTTCTGTATATTAGTCCATTCTCCACCTCTCCCACCTTACCAAGATTTAATAGTACATCCAGACTTAGTTGACTTACTGACTTAAAAAAAAGTTTTCCTTAAACTAATAGTCAATATTCAGTATACATTTACTAAGTGTTTACTCTATATTAGGCATAAAAAGACATATAATTCCTGCCCTTAAGGAGCTTATAATTTAATAGGGGAACCATGACACAAAAGAAATTTGAAAAGGGGAGGGAAGAAGGTATCTGATGCCAAGGTATGGTAGAGAGGGCATGGTGGGGAAACCAAAGAGGTCCTAAATCAGTTCAGCAAGGTGGGAAATGAGGAAATGCCCTTCTTTTTTTGATTCTTGTAAAATATACACCATTTAATACACTATAGTGTTTATTCACATTAGCTATTGACTATAATAGAATCTACTTCATTTTTGACCCAGCTGTATTAGGTGACAAAAAAATCAGAAAATGAAGGGATGTTCCTTGATTGGGGATCAAATTGTGGTATATGATGGTGATAGAATATTATTGTGCTATAAAGAATAATGAACTAGATGATTTCTTTAAGAACTAGAAAGACTTACACGAACTGATGAAGAAAGAAATAAACAGAACCAGGAGAACATTATACACAATAACTGAAACATTGTGGGATAATCAGATGTAATAGATTTGCAACTAATAGCAATGCAATGATTCAGGACAATTCTGAGAGACTTATGAGAAGAGTGCTAGCCATAGCTAGAGAAAGAACTGTAGAAATGCAGATGAAAACATATGATTTATGACTTGTTTGTATGGATATATGATTTGGGATTTTAGTTTTAAAAGATTACTATATTAAAAATGAATAATATGGAAATAGGTTTTGAGTGATAATACATATATAACTCAGTAGAATTGCTTGTCAACTCTGGGAGGGAAAAAGGGAGGGAGACATCATGAATTATGTAACCATGGGGAAAATAAATAAATAAAAATTTAAAATACCCAGACACTGATGTCATTCCCTGGGGTCATAGATGACATTTTCCCATATAGGAATCAAAGAATTTTGGGTTGCTTAAGGTTAGTCTTTAATCATCACTTTTGTACATTTCTATAAGATAATAAAATTTTCTTCTGTGTTCTGTTTTCTCTCAAGAATAGTTGAAACTTCTTTAGTTTGTTTAATATCCATTTTTTATTTTTTATAATTATGCTCAGTTTTGCTGGATATGTTTATTCTTGGTTGTAAGCCTAATTCTTTTGCTCTTCAAAATACTATGTTCCATGAACTGTGTTCTTTAAAGTTGTGGCTGCTAAATCTTGTGTTCCACAGTATTTAGATTTTTTTTCTTATTGCTTATAGTATTTTCTCCTTATCCTGGGGCTATAGAACTTAGTAATGATGTTCTTACGCATTTTAATTTTGGGGTCTCTTTAAGGTGGTAGATTCTTTAAATTTCTATTTTACCCCCTGATTCTAAAGTTTCTGGCCAGTTTTCCTTGATGATTTCTTGGAGTAGGTGCCTAAACTTTTTTTGATTGTAACTTTCTGAGATCCAACTATTCTCATATTGTCTCGATCTATTTTCCATGTCAGTTGTTTATGCGATAAGATGTTTCATGTTCTATTATTTCATTATTTTATTTTACATTATTATTTCTTATTGTCTTAGGACATTATTAGCTTCCCTTTGTCTTATTCTAGTTCTTAATAAATTATTTTCTTCCATGAGTTTCTTAATCTTCCTTTCAGTTGTATGATCTTTCATAATTTTCTTGATTTTCTTGCATTGCTCTTTTTTTCCTTGAATTTTTCCTAAATTTCTCCCATTTGGTTTTTGAAGTCTTTTAAAAGTTCTTTCAAAAGCTCTTTTTGAGCTTGTGGACATTTATTTTATTTCTTTACTGTTTTTAAAGTAGGTGTTTTTACTTCACTATTCTCTGAGTTGCAACCAGAGTTTTCTTTGGCTCCATAATAGCTGATGATAGTTGAATTCTTTCTCCTTTGCTTGTTCTTTTAAAAAAGAATTTTTAGCAGCCAGGTCAATAGACTTCATTATATATTTTTGCTATAGTCTTGGAATTCATTAGGTGCTAGGATATATTCCTCAGTTTTCAGGATTTGTGTGTGTGTTCTTTTTTTCCTGGGTTCTATTTGGTTATTCCAGTTTTTATAGTCCAGGGTCTAATGTAATCCCAGGTCCCCACTCAAGCCCCAGTCTATGACTGACTTCAGGTGCCCCAACACGAGACCATAGGCAATTCTGCCACTGAAACTGAAACAGAAAGTCCATATCCCACTGTGGCAGCTACCAGGGCCTCCACACTCCTCAGAGTGACCACAACTGACAGTGCCTCAGTTCTTAGCAACTATACTCACCAATGCATTCTCCATTCTTCATTCTTCTTCTCCTATTGCTGCAGCCAGGGATAGAGCTGGTATCCTTGGGCTTACAAAGTCCCTCATTTGTTAGAAGCAACACTTGAGGTCTTTCCCCTCAGGGTCTGGTACTCAAACTCTATGGTGTCCCCTCCTTCCATCCCCAGCTGTGGACCATTGGGGATCTCCAGAGTCAAGTAGTAGTAGACATAGCTACTCCCATGGCTCTCTGCCTGCCAATTCCAGTGGTATCCTCAATGATGCAGATACCCAGGCTCAGCAAACAAGGTGAGGTTGCCAATCCTGCCCCTTGTTGATGTTTCCTCATGAGGAAAATAAAAGAGTTAACCTAGTTGGTTTCTGAGGTACCTTCTAGTACTGATATTTTATGATTCCAGAATTCTTAAATTATGGAAGGAAGAGGCTAAAAATGATGAGTCCTGCCCATAAAGATTCAAAATTACTCTGAAGGCTCCTAATGATGCATTTTTCAAATGTCAAATCTTGTTTGATGAAGAAACTTAGAATGAAAGATTGGACTCGTTTTTCCTGCCATCTAGAGTTCACCAACCTACTCTTGCCTTTTCCAGAGCTTTACACAATGTGAAAAGCTCATCAAGTAATGAACACAAAGTAATGTAACTAAACACTATGTAGCTGGTCCTATAGAATCTGCTTCTTTTAAAGCACATATAAGAACATGTGAAAAACATATATAAACATACAGCATGCTCACTCAGACCCTTGGCACACCCCAAACTAAATTCAACCAGCTAATTTCCTCTAGGCAATTGGATTCCTGGGCAGAGGAGACACTTCTCTGATTACTCATTGTAGTTGCAATATCTGAAATAAAAGTTTAATGTTCTTATTATTTCTCTGCTTTTAGTTATGCAACCCAATTGAATGTACTTCCTCTGTTTACTTACAAATAGAGTGTAGTGGTTTGAAATAAAAAAAATTAAAGCAATTCATTGATACAATATCAATACAATTGCATTTTTAATCAGGGCTTACTAAAATACACTGGGCATTCTTGTTTTAGTCGGTACTTTAGTAGGTACCATCTACTAATTTTAGGGTTACTCAGTTCTAAGATCTGATGCATGGAGAAAAGTCATCAGAGGGATAAAGAAAGGAAGGAAACAAGTATTTACTAAGTACCCATTGTGTCCCAGGCCCTGTGCTAAGCCCTTTACAATTATTATCTCATTGAATTTTCAGAACAACACTGAGCAGTAAGTGAAATTATGATTCCCCTTTTTATAGAAGGGGAGATTATATATATATGTATATATATATATATATATATACATATATATATATTCCCCTTCACATTATGCAAATTTTATAGTTGAGAAAATCAAGTCAGACAGAGATTAAGTAAAAGTCACTTAGCTAGGGGCAGCTGGGTAGCTCAGTGGATTGAGAGCCAAGCCTAGAGACAGGAGGTCCTAGGTTCAAATCCGGCCTCAGACACTTCCCAGCTGTGTGACCCTGGGCAAGTCACTTGACCCCCATTGCCTACCCTTACCACTCTTCCACCTATAAGTCAATACACAGAAGTTAAGGGTTTAAAATAAAAAAAAAAAGTTAAAAAAAAAAAAAGTCACTTAGCTAGTAAGCATCTGAGACCAGAACTGAGCTCTTGATTCCAGGTCCAGAACTTTGTCCATTGTGCTACCAACTGCCTTCGTAGAGGAATCAAACAATCCTAAACTCTTTTTTTTAAGAACTCCCTATATTTTAATATTTCATGGTTATGAAACAACTCATCCCCATCTACTATTGCTTGATCTTGTTACATAGGATTATAGATTTAAAATTTAAAGGAACCTTTGTTTTTGTTCAGTCATTTCCAACTCTTCTTCTTCCTTTTGGGATTTTCTTTTTTTATTTTTATTTTGAATATTTCCCCATAGTTACATGTTTCACGTTCTTTCCCTCTCCCCCAAATACCCTAGCCCCTTTTAGCCGACACATAATTCCACTGGGTTTTACATGTATCATTGATTAAGACCTAATTCCATATTATTGATAGTTGGACTAGAGTTATTGTTTAGTATCTACATCCCCTTTTGGGGTTTTCTTTTTTTTAATTTTTTAAACATTTATTAATATTCATTTTTAACATGGTTACATGACTCATGCTCCTACTTTCCCCTTTACCACCCTGCTCGCCCCCCACCCATGGCCGATGCACATTTCCACTGGTTTTAACATGTGTCATTGGTCAAGACCTATTTCCAAATTGTTGATAGTTGCATTGGTGTGGTAGTTTCGAGTCTACATCCCCAATCATGTCCACCTCAACCCATGCGTTGAAGCAGTTGTTTTTCTTATATGTTTCTTCTCCTGCAGTTCTTCCTCTGAATGTAGGTAGCGTTCTTTACCATAAATCCTTCAGAATTGTCTTGTGTCATTGCATTGCTGCTGGTACAGAAGTCCATTACATTCGATTTTACCACAGTATATCAGTCTCTGTGTACAGTGTTCTTCTGGCTCTGCTCCTTTCACTCTGCATCAGTTCCTGGTGGTCTCTCCAGTTCACCTGGAACTCCTCCAGTTTATTATTCCTTTGAGCGCAATAGCATTCCATCACCCGCATATACCACAGTTTGTTCAGCCATTTCCCCAATTGAAGGACATACCCTCCTTTTCCAGTTCTTTGCCACCACAAAAAGCGCAGCTATAAATATTTTCATACACGTCTGTTTATTTATGATCTCTTTCGGGTACAAACCCAACAATGGTATGGCTAGATCAAAGGGCAGGCATTCTTTTATAGCCCTTTCAGCATAGTTCCAAATTGCCAGCCAGAATGGTTGGGTCAGTTCACAACTCCACCAGCAATGCATCAATGTCCCAATTTTGCCACATCCCCTCCAACATTCATTACTCTCCCCTTCTTTCATTTTAGCCAATCTGCTAGGTGTGAGGTGATACCTCAGAGTTGTTTTGATTTGCATTTCTCTAATTATTAGAGATTTAGAACACTTTCTCATGTGCTTATTGATACTTTTCATTTCTTTACCTGAAAATTGCCTATTCATGTCTCTTGCCCATTTATCAATTGGGGAATGGCTTGATTTTTTATACAATTGCTTTAACTCCTTGTATATTTGAGTAATTAGACCACTGTCAGAGTTTTTCATTATAAAGATTTTTTCCCAATTTGTTGTTTCCCTCCTGATTTTGACTACATTGTTTTTGTTTGTACAAAAGCTTTTTAGCTTAATATAATCAAAACCATTTAATTTACATTTTGTAATTTTCTCTAACTCTTGCTTGGTTTTAAAATCTTTACTTTCCCAGAGATCTGACAGGTATACTATTTTGTGTTCACTTAACTTATTTATAGTTTCCCTCTTTATATTCAAGTAATTCACCCATTCTGAATTTATCTTGGTGTAGGGTGTGAGGTGTTGATCTAAACCTAATCTCTCCCATATTGTTTTCCAAATTTCCCAGCAGTTTTTGTCAAATAGTGGATTTTTGTCCCCAAAGTTGGACTCTTTGGGTTTATCATACACTGTCTTGCTGACATCACTTACCCCAAGTCTATTCCGCTGATCCTCCCTTCTATCTCTTAGCCAGTACCATATTGTTGTTGTTTTTTTAAGCCTTAATTTCGGTGTATTTTCTCATAGGTGGAAGAGTGGTAAGGGTGGGCAATGGGGGTCAAGGGACTTGCCCAGGGTCACACAGCTGGGAAGTGGCTGAGGCCGGGTTTGAACCTAGGACCTCCTGTCTCTAGGCCTGACTCTCACTCCACTGAGCTACCCAGCTGCTGTACCATATTGTTTTGATGACAGCTGCTTTATAGTATAGCTTAATATCTGGTACTGCTAGGCCCCCTTCCTTCACATTTTTCCCATTATTTCCCTTGATATTCATGATCTTTTGTTATTCCAAATGAAATTTGTTATAGTTTTTCCTAATTCAGTAAAAAAGTTTTTTGGTAATTTGATAGGTATGGTGCTAAATAGGTAAATTAATTTGGGTAGAATAGTCATTTTTATTATGTTAGCTCCTCCTGTCCAAGAGCAATTAATGGCTTTCCAATTGTTGAGATCCAGTTTTATTTGTTTGGAAAGTGTTTTGTAGTTGTTTTAATATAATTGCTGTGTTTGTTTTGGTAGGTAGATTCCTAAGTATTTTATATTGTCTAGGGTGATTTTGAATGGTGTTTCTCTTTCTACTTCTTGCTGCTCTAGTGTGTTGGAAATGTATAGAAATGCTGATGATTTATGTGCATTTATTTTGTATCCTGCCACTTTGCTAAAGTTGTTGATTATTTCTACAAGCTTCTTAGTTGATTCTCTAGGATTTTTTAAGTAGATCATCATATCATCTGCAAAGAGTGATAGCTTAGTCTCCTTGCCTATTTTAATACCTTCAATTTCTTTTTCTTCTCTAATTGCTACTTACTGCTAGTGTTTCTAGTACTATGTTGAATAGTAGAGGTGATAATGGGCATCCTTGTTTCACTCCTGATCTTATTGGGAAGCCTTCTAATTTATCCCCATTGCATATAATGCTTGTTGATGGTTTTAGGTATATACTGTTTATTATTTTTAGGAAAGGTCCTTCTATTGTTATACTTTTCAGTGTTTTCAATAGGAATGGTAGTTGTATTTTGTCAAAAGCTTTTTCAGCATTTGTTGAGATAATCATGTGATTTTTGTTTGTTAGACTGTTGATATGATCGATTATGTGGATGGTTTTCCTAATTTTGAACCATTCTTGCATTCCTGGTATAAATCCCACCTGATCATGGTGGATGATCTTCTTAATTACTTGCTGGAGTCTCTTTGCTAGTATTCTATTTAGGATTTTTGCATCTATGTTCATTAGGGAGATTGGTGTATAGTTTTCTTTCTCTGTTTTTGATCTACCTGGCTTTGGAATCAGTACCATATTTGTATCATAAAAGGAATTTGGTAGGACTCCTTCTTTGCTTATCATATCAAATAATTTGTATAGTATTGGGATTAGTTGCTCTTTGAATGTCTGATAGAATTCACTTGTGAATCCATCAGGCCCTGGTGATTTTTTCTTAGGGAGTTCTTTGATGGCTTGTTCAATTTCTTTTTCTGATATGGGATTATTTAGGTATTCTATTTCTTCTGCTGTTAATCTAGGCAATTTATATTTTTGTAAATATTCATCCATATCTCCAAAATTGTTATATTTGTTGCCATATAATTGGGCAAAATAGTTTTTAATGATTGCCTTAATTTCCTCTTCATTAGAGGTGAGGTCTCCCTTTTCATCTTTGATACTGTCAATTTGGTTTCCTTCTTTCCTTTATTTTATTAGATTGACCAGTACTTTGTCTATTTTATCTTTTTTTAAAAAATACCAGCTTCTAGTCTTATTTATTAATTCAATAGTTCTTTTACTTTCAATTTTATTAATTTCTCCCTTAATTTTTAGTATTTCTAATTTAGTTTTCATTTGGGGATTTTTAATTTGCTCGCTTTCTAGTTTTTTGAGTTGCATGCCCAATTCATTGATCTCTGCCCTCCTTAATTTGTTAATATATGCACTCAAGGATATAAATTCCCCCCTGAGTACCTGCCTTGGCTGCATCCCACAGAGTTTGATAGGATGTCTCATCATTGTCATTCTCTTCAATGAAATTGTTGATTGTTTCTATGATTTCTTCTTTGACTAGCTGGTTTTGGAGAATCATATTGTTTAATTTCCAATTGGTTTTTGATTTGCCTATCCAGGTGCCCTTACTAATTATTATTTTTATTGCATTATGATCTGAGAAGGTTACATTTATTATATCTGCTCTTTTGCATTTGTTTGCTATGATTCTGTGCCCTATTCCATGGTCAATCTTTGTGAATGTGCCATGTGCAGCTGAAAAGAAGGTGTATTCCTTTTTGTCCCTATTTATTTTTCTCCACATATCAATTAAATCTAATTTTTCTAGGACTTCATTCACCTCTCTTACCTCTTTCTTTTTTATTTTTGGTTTGATTTATCTAGATCTGAAAGAGGAATATTTAGATCTCCCACTAGTATGGTTTTACTATCTATTTCCTTCTTGAGCTCTGCCAGTTTCTCCTTTATGAATCTGGATGCTATACTACTTGGTGCATATATATTGAGCAGTGTTATTTCCTCATTGTTTATACTGCCTTTAGTCAGGATGTAATGACTTTCCCTGTCTTTTTTAATCTTATCTATTTTTACTTTGGCTTTGTCAGAAATCATAATAGCCACTCCTGCCTTCTTTTTCTCATTTGATGCCCAAAAGATTTTGCTCAAGCCCTTAACCTTAAACTTGTGTATGTCTACCCGCCTCATATGTGTTTCTTGTAGACAACATGTGGTAGGATTTTGGTTTCTGATCCACTCTGCTATTTGCTTCCATTTTATGAGCGAGTTCATCCCATTCACATTCAGAGTTACAGTTATCAGTTGTGCATTCACTGACATTTTTGTATCCTCCCCTGGACCCACTCCTTCTTCTTACACTATTTTCTTTTAAACCACTGGTTTGCTTTGAGCCAGTATCCCTTATCCCCTCCCTTGATTAAATTCCCTTTCTACCCCCTCCCTTGTTATTCCCCTCATTTTATTTTTAAAGGCCTAATGAATTCCCTCACCCTTCTTCTCCCCTCCCTTTTTTGACCTCCCCACTCTCCTGCTCCCTTTGGTTTATCCCTTCTGACTTTCTCAGTAGGGTTAAATAGAGTTTTTTATCCCAATGGATAGTATAGCTACTCTTCCCTCTCCGGGTTGATTACACTGAGAGTAAGGTTTAAATATTACCTCTTAATGCTCTCTTCCTCTCCTTCTTATAATAGTATTTATCCCCTCCCCTTCCTATGCCCTCTGTTATGAGTAAGATTAGATTAGCTGGTTATTAGGTATTGATTATATATTGATTAGGAAGTACCTAGCAGGAAGGAGCTGGAGCTGGGAATTCCAGGTTGGAATGAAGGAGGAGGAAGTCTATCTGTGCTCTGAGTGTGGACTCCATTAGTGGTGGGCAAAACTGTTGACAGCCTGGGAGACCTCAGAGCAAAGGACACCTTGCATCCTGTTTTCCCCTGGGATCCTGTGTCATGTGGTATCAAGTAAAGGACAAGATCTACAGAGCCAAGAGAAGAGGTGTAGTTTGAGTTCTGGCGGACAGTGCTTCAAGCAAACCCCTTACTACTTGGTTCCTGAGATAACTTTAGCTCCTGGCATCCAGAGATCATCAGTGGATTGCAGTGAGAATCCGAAAGCCACAAAGCCCTAGCTGCACTCAAGCCTGGCAGGTTCCAGGTTTGAGGCAGAAACCCAGAGACTCCATTTATAGCTCCTTGGACCCTGTTAGTTTAGATCACTTAGATAAGAGTAGAATAAGTCCTCCTATTGCCCTGTGCTTTTATCCCTTAGATTTTAGTATAGAAATCCTTTCCCACCTTTTTAGTATAACATAATTAAAGCTGTTAAGTCCCTTTTACCTTGTTAGCCTGTTACTATACTCTGGTCTAGTGGAAGCTGGGTGACAGTTAAGATCAACTGCCATTCCTGTGGAGATCCAGAAAAACTCTGGTCTCTTCACCCTGGTCCAGTCTCTCATAAATCCCTAAGTGTGTTCCATTTATTGTACTATCCCTGGTGACCCCATTACCTTATATTTTCTTACACCTCTTTGTGTTTAATAGAATATCCTATTTTTCTTATTCACTCAAATTTCTCTTGGTGTCCCCTACTATTCCCCCCCCCCTCTTTCTCACCCCCCCATGTCATCTTAGACCATTTAGTATTCTTTCCTCTCCCTATGAGTTATTCTTCTGATTGCTATAATAGTGAATATTATAAAGTAAATAGAGTTCACTACAGAGAATTATACATAGCATTTCTCCACATAGGAATACAGATAATTAGATCTTATTTAAGCCCTTAAAGAGTCAGATTTAAAAAATTATGAGTTTTCTTTCTTTCCCCTCTGTTTCTTATTTACCTTTTCACGTTTCTCTTGATTTTTGTGGTTGGATATCAAACTTTCCATTTAGTCCTGGTCTCTTTTGTGCAAATACTTGGAAATCTTCAATTTTGTTGAATGCCCATACTTTCCCCTGGAAGTATATAGTCAGTTTTGATGGGTAGTTGATCCATGGCTGAAGGCCCAGCTCTCTTGCCTTTCTGAATATTGTATTCCAAGCCTTGTGGTCTTTTAGCGTGGAGGCTGCCAGATCCTGTGTGATCCTGATTGGTGTTCCTTGATATTTGAATTGTCTCTTTCTGGCTTCTTGTAAGATTTTTTTCTTTTACTTTAAAGCTCTTGAATTTGGCTATTATATTCCTGGGTGTTGCCCTTTCTGGGTCTAGTGTAGAGGGTGATCTATGGATCCTTTCAATGTCTATATTGCCCTCTTGTTGTAGAACTTCAGGACAATTTTGCTGAATAATTTCTTTTAGTATGGAGTCCAACTTTCTATTAATTTCAGCTTTTTATGGAAGACCAATGATTCTCAAATTGTCTCTTCTAGACCGGTTTTCTTGGTCTGTCACTTTCTCATTGAGATATTTCATGTTTCCTTCTATCAGTCTTTTGACTTTGTTTTATTTGTTTTTGCTGTCTTGAGAGATCATTAGCTTCTAATTGCTCAATTCTAGCCTTTAGGGACTGGTTTTCGGTTATAATCTTTTGGTTTTCCTTTTCAATCTGGTAATTTCTGGTCTTCAGTTGATGTGCCTCACTTTCCAATTGTGAAATTCTGCCTTTTAAACTGTTATTTTCTTGCCAGATCTCTTCCATCTTTGTCATCATCTCAGATTTGAACTCTTCAATAGCTTGTGACCAGTTTTCATTATTTTGGGAAGGTTTGGATATGATTTCTTGTTTGTTCTCCTCTGTTGTCTGGATTTTCTCTGTGTAAAAGTTGTCGAGTGTTCCAGAGTTCTTCTTGATAATCTTTTTCTTCTGGGGTTCCCGATTTTGGCTTGCCATTGTTGTTAGCCCAGTGCCTTCTGTGCTTTATCCTCACACTCAGGGTCTGTCTAGGCTTCCGAGGTCTCAGGTCCTGTTGTTCTTGGGGTCGAGCCTCCTGGTCGTCCCTGGTCTGCCCCTCTGCCCGAGGCTCCTTCAGCAGTCTCAGTGAGCTGCTTCCACTGCTGTGCTCCCGTCTGCACAGGGTCCCCATTCGCAGACTAAGCCTGCACTCGAGATCCTTATCCGCGCCTAGGGCACTGCCTTCACCTGTGCAGATGCTCAGGAAAGTCTGTGTGTGTTCTTTTGCCTCTTGGGGTCCTAAGTCTTGCTGCTCTCAGGAACAAGCCCTGGAGCTGCCAGTGACTTAATGGGTGCCCCAAACCTGCTTTAACTCTTGTGCGCTGGCCTCTGAGTTGTACGTGGTGTGTGGGGTGGGGGAGGGGCTTCTTCCTCTCACATTTTAATGAGAGCTGTTTCATCCCTTTATAGCATGGAAATGCCCCGATTCCACGTACCTTCAATGCTGCACCCTGTTGTGGGGTCCCTTCGTTCATCTGGATTCGTTTTTATGTCCCCTTGAGGAGTCCTGTATGCTTCGGTTAGGAGAGATCAAGCAGTGCTGCTCCTTACTCTGCCGCCATCTTAACCGGAAGTTGTTGCCCTTCCTCCCTAAACTCTTATATAAAGAGGTCTAGTAAGTGGAATAGAAGTAAAGAGAATATTTTCCCCTGACCACAAATGCTGAAAATGTACATTGACAAATAAAGATATTACTTGTTACTAGAAAGAGACACATGTTTTTTTTTTGGACATGAGGCAGGATTTGGGAGCTCTTAGCCATGTACTGCATCAGTTGCTTAGCTTGACTTGATTTGGCCAAAAGAACACGAAGTTAAATGATAATTTCCCTATTCCTGGTTGCAAAAACATAACGTGACTTTGTGGCAAGTAAACCAAATGAAGGCATCTGAGCTGTACTTTGAAGGAAGAAAAGTATTTCAATGGTCAAGAGATTGGTAGGGAGAGATTTCTAGACATGAGTGATGGCCTACCTGAGTGCATGGGACTGAGAGGGCACAAATAAGAAGGCAGAGAATGGAGAGTGTTCTAGCTTTTGTGAAGAAGAGCTCTGGTAACTTATTAGCAACATTTTTTTGTCAATAATTCATAACCCATGTCCCAAAGCCCATTGCTGTGGGACTGTGTCTTTATCAGTGGAAATGAATGCCCTGTCTTGTATGAGGAGCAGGGTGAAGTTGGCAAGAGTGGGGGCATCTCTAGCTTCAATCTTCTTTGAGACTTTCAAATTTCAAGTCACTTCAGGTACTTCTGGCTTCTAGCTTCAAGAGGGATGATAGAGGAGGCTAACTCCACTTCAGTTTGCTGAAGGGATGCTGTCTATCATATCTCTATCCCTAACTTAATATATTGGAGACTTTGGGGAGTTTCCCCTTGGGTGAGATCTCTTGTTGAGCTGAGTTATCTTGCTCCTAATGGGGGTGATCTTTTTTTCTTTGATATCTTCTATATATACCTTCCCTGATTTCTGTTTTACTATGATTTGGATAAATGGTTTCTTTGCTATTCATTATGAGTGTTCATTTATGGAACTGGTCAGAAAGGGGGTCAAGCCTTATAGATAGATACCAAGCTTGGGATCCTGCTTCCCCCTAATAATGACACAGTGATTAGAAGTTACCTTGAACCTGATCATATCCCTATAAATAATGCTATTTAAGGGAACTGAGAGACTTAATTCTAATCTGGTACCACTCTTTCTTTGAAGAGAACAGTGGTGTCTAGCCCCAATTTCCTGGTTCCCCTCTTGGCAGGAATTAGTCTCTTTTAGAGAAGAGTCAGAGGAGGAAAGACTAGAAATGTCTATTTTACCTCCTTTTGAACCACATAAGTATATTCCCATTTTATATGTGTTGGGGAAGGCCTATCACATATGAGTTCTCTTTTCACATACTAGCCTTTTTTTACTTCAAGGTAGAAACAGTTTTGGATTCTATCTCTTAGGATTCCTTTATTCTGTGTTCTCTTTTCCAAGGGCCTGACTCTTATAGGTCCTGTCGTTTGGGGCAGTAGACCAAGAACTCAAGTTATTATTAAGAGATGTTTTATCTTTGTTCCCACAATTCATTGAAGAATTGCCTAGTTTCCTATGTGACCATGACAAATGACTCCTCTAAAGTTTTCTCTATCTTATAAATGAAGAGTTCAGAGTAAATGATCATAGATATTCCTTACAACTTTGGACCCTATATTCCTCAGATCCTTCCAGTCAGGGGTGTGCTGGTAATTGTTTAATTACTCGCTTCCTAAAAGTTCTACCAATGCCACACTTTTATGTTTAATCTGCATTATTAACATTTTCTCCATTTCTCCTTAAGTCCACACAATGAATAAAGCAATAAATCAAACCCTGATTTGTATTATTTGCCAATTTCTGAGATATAAATGTTCCTCTTGAAAATTTACCAACAGTATTGAAAGCTAGTTTGAACTGGCTCTTAAGGCACACCTCCCAAATGTACCTTAGCTTAACTGTAACACAAACTCCATCCTCATCATCAATCTTTTTCTGTATTTTGCTTTGAGAACAATGATCATATCAAATCAACATTATCATTGATTCTGGAAAGGGCAAGTCATAATCTCTCTCTGTGCCTCAATTTTCTCTTCTTAAAGCAAGATAATAATGATAGCACCTGCCTCCCAGGCTTGTTGAAAGGATTAAATGAGAGAACATATATAAAATGTTTTGTAAATTGTAAAGCTCTACATAAATACTAGCTTTTATTTTCAAAGAAGACTAAGCACTGGAAATCATATTTCGAATGGTGTGTGTGTGTGTGTGTGTGTGTGTGTGTGTGTGTGTGTGTGTGTGTGTGCAACCAGGGACACAAAATGAAAGCACAGTCATTAAGTGGGGACCTCAGGTCTGCAAACTGGTTTACCCTCTTCAAAATATGCACGGAGGCACTTATCTTCTGAAGATTGTTGACTCTACCTTGGTTCCTTTCTTATCACATCAGTTTTAGACCAAAGCAAAGAGCTGATATTAATGTACTTTGGAATTAGATTTCATAAACCTTAGAGGTCAGGACTAGAACTAGTAAATGCTATTTCTTTTTTTTTTTGGTTGCTTTTTAGGGATTGGTTAAGGGCAGTTACCTTGCCACTGTGGGCTTCTTCTCTCCGTCTGCTTGATTCAGGGAAATATCATTCATGGGTTAAGTAAATTGCTGGTTTCATTGTCCCCAAATCCTGCTATCCAGAGGGTCAACCCATAATGACCCTTGTCTGAAACCCAGTAATCCAATCTCTCCAGATCCCCTTTAGTCTGGCTGCCTGAATGTAAACTCCATCTTTCACTGCCCTGGATGCTGGACCATGCAACTGCTTGTCATTAGAGCTGAGGAAGTGATACACTTGAGGGAACATTAATGGGGCCTGGGGAAAAAAAACTAATTAGCTAATGTAGTAAAAATATAAATAAAGAAACCCAACAGCCTTGTAATATCAATTCTGTCTTTTGGGTTTCTGGAAGGTTGGGATGACCTAGTGGGGTTTTTTGCTCCATGTCAGGTATGATACGAATTTATGTCCTGCTTCTTTGCTCCCTCCACTTGTATTTCGATTAGTGTGTCATGATGAACTGAAGGGCAATGGAAAGGCAGATGGAAAGTAACTGTCATCAGACTGTAACATATGACCAACTCTGAGTTACACAGGGGAAGTGGCATAAAAGACATCATGTAGAGTGTATATGGCCAGAAAAAAAAATGGGCTGGTCCTTTAGACAGAGTGAGGGATTAACAGATGGACAGCCTGAGTGTTGTTACGTTGGCATCCATGAAATATTAAAAGTCCCAAAGGATGGCCTCCAGTATGCTGGGTAGATCTTCTCTGGAGAATTTATGAGAATACAAGGACAGGAATTGCTCAAGATGAGAAGAAGAGGAGAAACTGCAGCTTGTACTGGTAGAGGGACAGCCCTTAATTGCTGAGGTCATAGGATTATCACAGATCAATAGGGGAAAAGGACCTGCAATCTTAGTCACTGAAATATTAAAATATAAATGAATTGGTATCTCTTGTTACTCATATGTGGACAAGTCCAGGGTCCACAGTGTTTTGTTTGTAAACAATTGGAGGCTTCAGTCATTTCCCAGCAAATAATTTCCCTCATAAGTCTCAGCACATCATTAAGCAATACTGACTCAAAGAGTGACTGTGGTTGGCAATACAAGTTAACTTTCCATTTTCATAGTTTATTATTTCTTAAAGGAAGAGTGATTTAACTTGGTACCAGTATCATCCATTGTTCTTGACCTGGGTTTTGTTGTCTTTTAGAGTTGTATTTAGTCATTATATGGATAGTTCTTTCAGTTCTAATTTCTTCAAACTACATCAGGTTCGTACAAATCTGATGAAGTTTCTCTGGATGCTCATTTTTATCATTCCTTTTGGTGCAACAATATTCATTTATATTTACTATTACAATGTGTTCATCCATTCCCCAATATTATGCATGAGTTGCTTATAAAGGCAGCTGGTGATGCAGTGGATAGAGAGCTAAACCTGGAGTCAGGAAGACCTAGGTTTAAATCTGACCTCAGACACTAGCCGTATGACCCTGGACAAGTCACTTAACTTCTTTCTGCCTAAGTTTCCTCAACTACAAAATGGAGATAATTGTAACCTCACAGTTTTGTCTCAAGGAGTCTTGAATGGGATAATATTTGTAAAAATGCCTAGCATAGTGCCCAACACATGGCAGGTGTTATAAAAATGTTTATTCCTTTCCCTTCCTTGTTTTCATTTTTTGATACTTTAAGTAGTCTGGCTAGGGATATTTTGGTATATTTGAATTTTTTCTTATTGAAATTGATCTCCTTGTGGTGGAATGACTTCATCAAAAGGTATGAATGATTCAGTAACTTGAAAAATGTCATTTGAGAAAGTGTATTCATAGGACCATAAGATCCAAATTTAGAGCTGAATGGAACCTTAGAGCTCATCTAGGCTAACTCTACTCAGTTTACATGTGAGAAAACTGCCTCAACTCCTCATTCTTAACTCACTTGTGTAATCAATAGCTACATCATGCCCTCTTTCATATATATCTTCTTCCACCATCTTAGTTCAGACCTTCATCATTTCTTTCCTGAATTATTTCCATAGAATCCTATTTGGTCTTTCAGGCTTAGGTCTCTCTCCAATCTAATTTCTTCTGTGTTTCTAAAGCTTAGATATAACTATGTCACCTACTCTGTACCCCAAATTCAGTAAACTGTGATTGCTCTCTATATAAGAAGCTTCTCGTTCTGTCATTTGAGGCCCTTTACAATATGGCCCCTGCCTATCTTTCTGATCTTTTCCAATATACATTCCTCTCCTTCATATACTCTATGGTTTAGCCATGCTGGCCTGCTTGCAATTCTTCTCTTGACCCTCTGTCTCTGGACGTTGGGGCTCTTCTCCAGGCCCAGAATGCTCTCCTTTCTCATTAATGTCTCTTGGAATAAAATCTTTATCTTTCTTCAAAGCAGCTCATACACCACCATCTTTATGAAGTATCTCCATCTTTGCACCATACAGTCCTCCCACACATACCCCTTCCTAGTGCCCTCCCTCCCCCAGGTCTACTTGGTTTTCAGATAAAGGTAGATTCAGGTACAAATTTTGTGTATATTCTATACATGCCCATATATATATATATATATATATATATATATATATATATATATATATTTCTCTTCTCTGCTAAAATGTAAGCTCCTTAAGGGCAGGTATTTCTGAATAAATTGAGGTTAAGAGAGATGAAGGGACCAAAGTCACCCAGTTATTTAGTAGTGAAATCAGCATTCAAGTTTAGGACTCTTTCTACTATTTCATACTGACTTCCTTCTTCCTGTTATTTTTTAAAACCCTTTCCCTCCGTTTTAGATTCCATGCTAACTTTCAGTTCCAAGGCATTTCCTTTTCCTGTTCATTTTACAGATGAGGAAACTGAGGCAAACAGAGTCAAGTGACTTGCCTGGTGTCACACAGCTAGGAAATGTCTGAGGTCAGATTTGGACCCAGGACTTCCCATCTCCAAACATCTCTCGGTGTATCTCCACTGAGCCACCTAGCTGCCTTACCTTCCTCCCATTATTAAACAGCAGTAACAACAACAACGAAACAAGAAAAAAATAACTTGGTAATACTTGAAGATAATAAAATAGAAGCATTGAAGATGACTCCATCAAAATATGCTCAACCAAGAGATAATAGGTGTGAAAGTGCTTTGTAAAATGCCAAATTAAGCAAATATAGGTTATCTCTGAATACAGATCATGGCCATAAAATGAAATCTCTCTGAATTAAAAAAGTATGTAGGTATACAATGAAAAATAATGCAATTTATAGGCCACTCTCAGGTTTTCACACAGAAAAGATATGGGATGAAATCGTGGTCTACATTCAGACCTACACTGTACAATCAATCATTTATTAAGGACCTATTATGTGCCAGGCACTATATTGAATGCTGGTTACTATTTATAGCCTATTAAATCAAAGGGAAGTGAATTCTATTAAATTCTTTGCAACAAACCCTTGTTAAATATCAATAATATCTAAGACCCTGTTGGGATTGCAAAAGTTGATAAGACCCAGTCTTTGCTCTAAGGGATTTTACAACATTATGGAAGAAAATATGTACATAAAGAACGTGATTCTTTATATAGAGATAATAATAATAAATGACACTTTGAGGTTTGCAAAGAACTTTATAGATATTATCTCATTTAATCCCTCTACAACATCCAGGTAGAGATGTCCAGTAGGCAGTTTGACATAAGGGAGTGGATTTATGGATTTGGGAATCATTTATAGAGAGATAATAACCAAAATCATGGGATTAATCAAGATCACTGAAGGAGGTGCAGCTGGGTAGTACAGTGCATAGAGTGCCAGATCTGGAGACAAAAGGACCTGGGTTCAAATCTGGCCTGACACACTTCCTAACTGTTTGACCCTGGGAAAATCACTTAAACCCATTTCCCTAGCCATTATCCTTCTGTCTTAGAGTTGCTTTTAAGACAAAAAGTAAGGATTAAAAAAAAAAGGAATGATTATAAGTGGGAAAAGAAAAGAACTGTAATACAATCTTGGAGTATACCCATACTTAAAAGAAAAACAAGCATTCGTTAAGTTCTTACTATATGCCAAACTCGACTAGGGAGTTCTGAAATCCTTTTCGTCTAATTCAAATCAGAAAACATGCCTAAGTTAAATATAAAACATTGTGTTAGGTACTAAGGCTAAAAAGACAGAAAACAAAATAATCCTTGTCCTCAAGGACCTTACTTTTGTACTTGAGAGGTAGGGAGTGAACACATAACATGTGCACAAAAAGTAGGCACAAGGTCATTAGGAGAGGAAGAATATTGACAACTTGGGAAATAGGAAAGACTTTGAATAGAAGGGAGCATCTTAGCTGAACCTCGAATGAAGACAAGGGAACACAGTAGAAAAAGCATACTTAACTTGGGAGTCAAGAAGACCTAAGTTCAAATTGTTCCTCTACTATCTCTGAGACCCTGGACAAATCCCTTAACCACATTGTACCTCAGTTTCTTCATCTGCAAAAAAAGGAATAATAATATTTACTTCCCAGGGTCGTTTTGAGGATCAAATGATATAATATATGTAAAGCACTTTGAAAACCCTAAAAGGCTCTATAAATGCTGGCTATGAAGATGATATTAATCTGAGGCTGACACAGTGGCCCAGATCTAAATGTGGGATTTATTACTAGAAGACCAGAAACTTTCAGCCAGGGCACAAAAGGATAGCATGCTTATGGGCTTTTATGGCACATACCACTAAGTGGTGTGATAGAAAGAGCACAGACAATTCATGTATGAATTTTAGGTCCATTTTTTCTCTTGATTTTGAACTCACAGACCACTGGCACTCCTCTCTGGGTTTTGGTTTACTCTTCTATAAAAATTAAGGGGCAGAGAGAGCTAACTGACTTTTAAGGGTCTTTCTAGTTCTAAGTAATAAATATAATTCTGAGTAGAGGGTGAGAGCATGTATATAATTGGAGGCTTCATGGGACAGGTAGGATTTGGGAAGATTCACATATAGGAAATTTCAAGAATCTTGGTGTCATCCTTGCAGCAGGCATCATGTTTGGATATTAGAATGGAGATTTTTAAAAAAAGCTTTTGCCTTTTGGTTTCAGGTCTGTGTGGCCCTCCTTCCTTCCCTGTGTGTCAGCAAAATGACATTTTCTTTGGGCTTCCTCTTTTCATCTGATACAGCTGAAGCACATGCTCTTGATGTCATTTATTTCTTGCAAGGGTGCCCCTCTTCTCTCATTTTCATTTTTCATTTGGTGTCCCTGCACAGTTGTGCTATTTCTCTGTGTTCCTCCTTGGTGACCTGGCCCGATTATAATTTTTTTTTAAACAAGTTTTCCCATCATCATTCAAGCATTTATACAGTGCTGAGTTTAGCCATTTTGGTGACATCTTCCTGTCTTTCCTGCACTTTCTATGTGCTAGATTTAGAATATTTCCTTGTCTGCAGAATTGTTTTAAAGATATCTATCGCCCTGTGACTTTTGTCATTTGAACTAGCTTTCTTCTTATTAGTGCCCTCTCCACATGATAGCCTGGCATGGGACTGGGGGATGGGCAGGAGTTCAGACCTCTATTTAGGTACTTATTAGTTTTGTGAGTCTGAGCAAGCCATTTAATTTCTCTGAGCCTCAGTTTACCCAGTATAATATGGGCCTAATTGTTATAAGAAAAATGCTTTGCCTACCTCCAAGCACGCTATAAAAGGTAAGCTGTAATTAAGTTTATGTAATTACCCAGTTGGGTAGGCTCCATAATAACAACCATGGGTATTTCTATCACTTTGAGGTCACATAGTTAGTGTGGGGGCCAAGGTTCCAACCTTGATCTCCTGAATCCATTCCAACATTCTTTATATCATGCCACTATGCCATTCTTAAGATTGTATTGAGTCCATATGCATTTACACAGGTCCAGTGCTTTGGCCATACCTATTCAAACCAGAAGCAAGGAGGGATTGGGCCACAGATCTAAATACATTTTATCTTATGCAATGGGACAATGTAGTTGAAAAAATGTGGTACTAGTAACCAACAGAGAGGTAGATTCACAACCTACCTCCCTTAGATGTGGAACAAAGGATCACTTTGCCTCTGCTTCCTCATTTGTAAAATGGGGATAATAATGTCTGTGTTAACATAACTAATGATAGCATGAGGATTAAATGTGATAATGTTTATTTAAAAGTGATGTAAATGTCTTTAACTATTATGAGCTTCTAATTTGCATCCCCCTCCAATTAATGTAATTTTGACTATTAGCACTAGAAGGGGACTTTGAGCCTAAAATGTTGCAGCTGGAAGGGACCTTAGAGCCTCAAATATTAGAACTGGGAGGATTTGGGGGAATGATTTAGTCTACTATATACATATAGTGACTGACTGCCAGGATTAAAAGCAAAAATTGCAATTGGCAAAGGGGAGTGAGATAGAAATGATGAGAGGGAAGGGCCATGGAGTGCCTATCCCTGCTTCAGTAAGGGAACCATCTAGCATCTCAAAGAGCCCAGAGCTGACAGCTGCAGCAGGGCTTTGGCCCCAGGGAGCCCCTCTGTCATCACAGAGACCCACCTTGCCCATCTTGGGGCTCCTTTTTATCCTTTGAGCTCCTTATTAGAAGACTGGTCATTGCTTCCTTCTCAATGAATTCCCTACTCCAGAATTTTCTAGAGGGAATCTATGATGGAATAAAGCCTAAGCGTGGGCCAACAGCTACATATCAAACTAGTAGTCAATTTTGTTTTTCTAAGCCACTGGGGAGAACTCAGGGAGGAAAGAGAAAGGAGAGTTACATCTTTCCAAGGTAAATAGTGAGTCTACATAAAGGGGCTTTCTTCAGCCATCCCTATGGGCAGTCCTCTGTGTTGTTTTAGGTTAAACAGGAACCTCCTCTCCATCTTCCTTTCATCTCTCTCCTCCTTTTTTAGATTCTCCGCTTCTTTTCGTCTCTATCTCCCTTATATTCTTAGTCCCTGCTGTATATCAATCTTTACCATAGAAAAACAGTCACCCTTTTCATCTTGCCACTCATTAATTTATGCCCTGGTTATATAATTTATGGCTACTTACATGCCATTTTATATTGTGGCATGGTGGGAAGAAAAATGCTGGCTGCACAGTTAGAGGACTTGGGTTCAAATCCCACTTCTGATATCTGAATGAATTATTGAATTAAAATTTTTATGAAGCCCTTACTATGTGCTTGACACAGTATTAAGTTCAATGGATTTATTCCTAAGCAAACAAGACAGGCTCTTCTCTCAAAGAACTTACATTCTAGTCAGGGAAGGCAATTCATATAAGAATGTGGTCAGATCTATCCTCTCTATCTATCTATTCTCTTATAAGGCAGGAAATTGTGCCCAAAGGGGTCTATATATTATTGCTGGTTTTACTACTGTAACTAAAAGACCTTGGGCTACCTAGTCATTGCTGCTGACACTGGATTTCTTGGAACTGTGATTGATTTTAAATAATAATGATAATAGCAATAATAAGGAATAATAGTAATTATAGTAATAAGCTGATATCTTAATATTTTTATTCAAAAAAATAAAAAGTAGTTATTTTATTCATCTATGTAATAGTTGATAGAATATGAAATATTAAGAAAGCCTAGTAGGATAGGGACTTGCCTCTGAACTATTCATGTCTAAATTCCATAAAACAGATGAGAATTTTTACATTATAATGATAATTTCCATTTAACCAAGATTTCTATATACTTTTCTTGCTACAGTAATGAAAGGTAGTTAGTGAGAGAATTATTTTCTTTTTATAGATGGAGATTCTGAAACTCAACATTAAGTTGCTCACCCAGTACCACACAGCTAGCTCAGTATTCATAACTACAATTGAAATCACAGGGTCATAAATTTAGGGCTGGAAGAGATTTTCATACTAAAACTCATATTACTGATAGGGAAATGTCAAGCCTAAGAGATTGTGCCTTGGACATATTGGTAGTAAATATCATTGTCAAGATTGGAACTCAAGTCCCCTGATCCTAGTGCTTTTCATTGTACCATTTGGTTCCCCCCCCCAAGCATTCCTCTATATAGTTCATCTTTTACTCCCTTTTTTCCCTCATCCAGATTCTAGGCTCTTGAAAGGGGCTTGTCTAGTCCAGAGGCTGGGGAATTAATTCTAAATAAAGAGAGTAAAGACAGATCAGTGCCAGACTGTCACCAAGTAGCAGCTGCCTAGATCTCTTTCTGACACTGACATAAGCCTTTGCTATGGACCATTGAACTCCAAGAGGCCAAAAGACAGCTGCTGGATGTTAAGAATGATGCCCTCATTCCTTGGGGAGACTTTGAGGTCCCTGATGTATCTCAGAACCAGATTGGAAAAGAGAAGACCCAGAGAACTTGTCCTGGTTTAGGCCCTAGCTCTGTACTAGAAATTCAGAGAGACTACAGATTCTTAAAAGAGATTAGGGCCACCAATATATAGTGGAAAGAGACTGGCTCTGAAGTCAGAGACCCCGAGTTCAGAGTTTGTCCCTGATGCTTACTTACTACTTGTGTGATTTTAGATAGTCACTTAAATTCCCTTGACCTCAGTTTTTTCTTTAGTAAAATGAAGGGGTTGGTTGGATTAGATGATCTAAAGTCTATTCTAGCTCTAAATGAATGATTTTATGATGATAAAGATATCAATCATGTCAGGGAGGAGTCAACTAGAGGGAATAGGAGGGTTAAAAAAGCAATGTTGAAGGTGATGATTACTACTATTCTAAATGTCATCTTTCCTATGAGCTCCTTGAGAGCAAGGACTATCTGGCTTTTATATTTTTAATCTCTGTGATTACTAGAAGAAATTGTATTCAGAACTAGATAAAGCAAACTAGAAGAAATTATACATAGTAAATGCCTAATTAAGATTTTAAAAAATTTATTAATTTATACTACTACCATCATCACTGTACTACTACTACTACTGGCAATTTACATTTTTTTAAAATTGGACTCTCTATCTTAGAATTAATACCATTAATTGGTACTAAGGCAGAAGAGTGGTAAGGGCTAGGCAATCAGGGTTAAGGCTTGCCAGGAAGGAAGTCATAATATGAGGTCAGATTTGAACCCAGGTCCTTCCATCTCTAGGCCTAGCTCTCTATCCATTGAATTACCTAGCTGCCCCCTTAGTAACAACTGTAAGAAAGAAGGGCAAGGGTAAGGTAAATGGTGTTAAGTGACTTTCCTGAGGTCACAGAGCTAGAAGAGTCTGAGACCAGATTTGCAATTTTCAATTTGCATTTTTCAGGAGTTTTTAAATGAATTTTTGTACCTTCTTTTCTATTTGGCCTGTTCTGCTTTTTAATGAATTCTTTCCTTCAGTAAATTTTATAACTCTTTTAGCATTAGGCCAGTTCTGGTTTTTTGTTTTTTTAGATTCTATTTTCTTCAGTATTTTTGTGTCTTTTTTAAACCAAGCTATTCATTTTCTTTTCATAATTTTATTGCATCACTCTAATTTCTTTTTTCAATATTTTCCTCTACCATTCTTATCTCTTCCAGGAATTCTTCCTGGCTTTGGGTAAAAGTAACACTTTTTTTGGAGACTACTTTTTTCACATTATTATCTTCTAAATTTATGTCTTGGTCTTCTCTACCACTAAGAAGTTTTTTATGGTTAAATGGTTTTTTGTTGTTTGCTCATTTTCCCAGACTGTTTCTTGACTTTGAATTTTATGTTAAAGTTGGGTTCTTCTGACCTCAGGGTGGGAAGGAATTGTCTCAAGCTTCAGACTTTTTAATGCTGCTGTTTTCAGAGATAGTTCTGGGGATTGGGAAGTTTTGGGGGCTTCCAATATGATGTGATCCTGGGAGAGGGGTGGCCACTGCTTTCCTAGTCTGTTCTCTGGTCTTTATCCAGGAAGAAGGGCCCCTGATCCCTTATAGTCACAAACACTAGCACTCTCTTTGCCTTGGAATGGTGACCAGGGCTTCTGCTCCTTTGCAACCAACCACTGGTGCTCCTCTCAGTCCCAAACCATGGCTGTGTATACTGTGTATGAGCAATAGAATTGCCAGTCAATGCCAGCTGTACCCAATGCCAGTAAAGAGTGCCCTAAAATCTCTTTCTTACCAGTTGTCTGACTCCTTTACTCTCTTTGGGTTGAGAGATCCCTGAAGCTGCTGCTACTACTGTTGCCACACGTGTGGGCTCTGGCCAAGCTTCTACCTTCTAAAGTTTTCTTAGGCCACAAAAATGTCTTACTTTGACTTTTTGTTGGCTCTGCCACTCCAAAATTTGATTTGAGGCATTATTTTAAAGTTTTTTGGAGGTTAATATTGAGAAAGTTCAACTTGGTTGCTTCTAATCTGCCATCTTGGCTCTGTCCCCTGGCAATTTACATTTACAAAACATTTGAAGGTTTCCAAAGTATTATTACATCTACTCCTGCATTTCCTGCTCTCAACAACTCTGTGAAGGAAGGAATGTTTTTATAGATAAGAAAACAGGTTCAGAAAGGACAAGTGACCAAGTCTCACAACTTATCAGTGACAGAGATGGAATAGAGCAGGTCTTCTGATTTCAAATTCAGCTCAAATTTCACCACTGACTCAAAATTTATCTGCTTCATCATTTAGGCAAGGACTGGGTCTTAGCCAAGAGTCAAATCATATTAGGCATTCAGAAATGCACTTCTTCAAAACATCTATGATCTCATCAAGGTGGATCATCCCTCCACTAACACAGACCACAAACTTTCCACACCTTAATGATGATTTCATGAGGTACTATGTTCCAAAACAAATGGTTACTCAATGGACAACCCTCTGGTGATGAACCTTTCTGTATTTAGCTAGGCTGCTCCTTTGCAACAAACTAAAAGTCTATTGTTGACTCCCTGTTAGCTGATAGGACTTCCTGAGCTGATGTTGTGGCAGTAAAAGACTCAGGGTCACCTTCACAACTTTTTGAGGAATAACCCATATAAATTTTCATGATTGAAACTTCTCTTTAATCCAAATCTCACTCTTTTTGGCAAGTTGGCTCTCTAAAAGGCAACTAATTCTAGGAGTCCTTTTTGCTATCAAGTCAGACCACTGGCTGGCTGGTTCTATCTTGCCCAGTATGTTTCTAGGAGTAAACTTAAGGAGTTTTTCTCTAATATTATTGGTTTGAGCCCTCATTCCTGTGTACTTCAACCCTTCATATTAATTAGCAATAATTAGTGCCCTAATATCATCTAACCTATTAATATCAATTGATTTTTTTAAAAAAAGGGATATTTAATGAAAAGATAAAGTAAGTACAGAAGTTTCTAACTAGGGTAGATGCTCTCCCTTATCACCTTTACCAAGGACAATGAGCTCAAAATTCAAGCAATTACTACAAATCATTCACTTACACCAGGTCTATCCTGAATGTAGCGTATTCGATGGAAAATGAACAATAAACAAATGTGCCCTAGAAAATGAATCCCAGATTTGGGTCTAGTTCACCGATGATCTGTGTCACTCATCACTAGGTCTGGCTACAACAAACTCTGGTATAGATTCCAGTTAACAGACCTCTGGTAGCTTATTTAATAACTTTTAAAATCTCAAAAAGTCATAGTAGCCTCTGATACTCCTTCACTTAAAAGCAAGAAAGAATAGAGAATAGATACAACAAAGGCAAAAGCAACATCCAGGTCATGTGCCCTTGACTCCAGAGAGTCTCCCTACCTGGGGCTTACAGAATTTCCTCCTTCTCTCTAAACTTCAGCCAAGGAAAATGATTGATTTGGTTCATGCCTTTAGTATGCACACTCAGTTCTGCTTCAGTAGCCAATGACAGAGCTCCTCTTTGACACATGGCATATGAACAAAAACTCATCACAGAATATCTATATATGCTTTGACGTCTGCATGAGGGACTATATCAGGCAGAACACATTGCAGATGATCATCAAGACTCTGCTTTCCATGGTCAGTCCTTTATTACAGAGGCATCAGAACCCATTTTCCATTAGAAACCAATTGTAATCAATTTCATTAGAAATAAGTATCATATTTTACATAAATATAACTTTGAAGAGTGTGAATTCAAATTCATGGGACCACTTCACAGGATTCATTATTTTGGATCATTTAAGAGCTGCATTAGAATGTGGCAAACTTTCTTAGATCACCAAGCCCTTAGTGTTTTGGTCTTTTTTTTTTTTTTTTCATAGTTTGCCTATGCAAAAGGAGATATCTAACAATCCTGCTTATTAAATACTTAGGTTGAAAATTTAAAATATCTTTTGAAAATTTTGGGAAAGTTTGAAAAGAGCTGGGATGATCAAGAAAGTCCCTGTTTTAGATATGATACTTGAACTGATAGAAAAAAACCAACTTGATTCAAATGGATTTCCTGTGTTGATGAGATTCTGAGGGAGAGTAGAATAATGGATAAGGCACTGGATTTAGAAACAGGAAGCTGTGGGTTTAAATTCTTATTCAGATCATTACTAGCTCTATGACCTTAGGTATGTCACAACTTCTTGGGATCTTAGTTTCCTCATCTGTAAAATAGGGGGTTGGCCTCAATGATATCTGAGTTTCCTTCCAGATCTAAATGGAAAATATTGTAAGCCATTTATTCATTCATCCTGTCATGCTCTGTCCCAGACAGAGACAAAACCTCCCTCAAGATTGGTCATGGAGGTGAGGAGGAAAGGACATTTTCCACCTGGAGTTGAGGAAGTGGGATTTGAATCTAGATGAAAGTATGTGTAAGCTAAACAGCTAGGCCAAGCTGGTGTAAAGCTATCTGAAGAGTACTGAGTTCCAAAGCACTAAGAAAAATGGAGAAATCAGTTGTGTATAAGGAATTCTTACTAAATTAGGAAACCAAAATCCAAGTAGTGTCAAAGTATGAACAATTTGTCTAACTCAACCTGAACTTGGAGTTATAGGATCTGAGTTCAAGTCCTGGTTTTGTCACTATATGGCCTTGGGCAAATCACTTAAACTCTATGGGCTTCATTTCTTCATCTCTAAAGTGAAGAAATTGAGCTAACTTACCTCTGAGATCCCTCCCGGTTCTTTATCTACAGTCCAATGATCCATTGAACACCAGTGTCAGTCTTTTATTATAGAGACTGGAATTCCTTGGCATTATGTCAGTCTGATGTGTCAGTGTTGTAGAGTCCATCAAATCTTGTGTTGGCTCAAATTTATTCATTCATTCATAAGATCATAAATCTTACAGCTCACAGTGTCCTTAGAGAATATTGATCCAATTCCCTCATTTTACATGGGAGAAAACCAAGACTTAAGATTGGGAAATGATTTAGTCAAAGTAATACAGGTAGTAAGCAGCTAAACTGGCATTCAAATGCAAGGCCTCTGTCTGCAAATGTTATAATATCATTCATGCATTCATTTATTTGTTCATTCATCCATTCATTTATTCAACACTTAGGTTTGTTTATTAGATACCTACCCAACAACTCTCAGAATCTCACCCAAATATAGAGCCTTTTTTCCTCTTAAAAAAATCTTAGTGATTATCTATTTCAGGAGTCCCTTATAAGCTCACAACTTGCTTTTGTACAGCCCTTGAGCTAAGAATGGCCTTTATATTTTTAAATAAAGTGTATTTAAAAATGTAAAAACCATTCTTAACTTGAGGGTTGTACAAGATGAAGTTCCAAATTTGACCCTTGGGCCAGACTCTTGAACTAAATCATGGTTATTATTTTAAAGATGAGGAAACTGAGAGATGAATTGACTTACCCAATGACAAACAGGTAAAGTAACAGAGCCAGGATCCAAAGCTAAATTCTCTGATGACAATTCCAGGGTGGTTTCTACCCCACTGGGCTGAAGTTCTTCTGCTCCCATTAGATTATAAACTCTCAGAAGGCAAGGTTCATAAACTGAACTTCTAAGTCTTCCATGAGGCTAGTAGACAATTTATTTACTAATTGATAATGAAATGCTTTCAAAAGATAAAAAGGATTCCCAGTGGGAGCCCCCAAACTGAACTTAGTCTGTTCAGAGCATTTAAAGTTCTGATGCTGAGTTCAAGTCTAAATTTAGGCCCTTGGATTTCTGTGTGGGATATCAGTTGAGCTTGCTGGATGCTATCTCACCCTCTTTCTTGGCACAGACAAAATGTGCTGCTGCTTATTGGCATCTGAAATATGTGTGCTTGATTTCCCCGAGTTAAATATCCTACCCTCTGCTGAAAATCACAAATTCAGCCTACAAACACATAAGTGGAATTCCTGAAAAGCTTTCAAGGAGTCCTTTCCAGTTTGCAACATGTGGTGTGCTGGGCCTGTTGGCTCTATTGGAACATTTTGGGGAAAATGAATTCTCTGGGTCTGGTGGTTTATAAAAAAAAAAAATTCAGCCCAGTAAAAACCTGGCCTCCTGGTACTAGTTATAATGCAACGAGGGTCTATAATCCTTAGAAAAGAATCTAAAAAAAATTTTTTTTTATCAAGTGATGCCTTCTCCAGTGTGGGGAGGGGACAGAGGGAGGGAGATTCTTGGGAATTTTAATGAAACTGATTTTAAAAAAAAGGAAAAAAGAAAAGAATTATTGAGGACTTCCCAAAGAAATTTTGTTTATGTGGACTATATATTTATTGATATTAAAAAAATTTAAGTCTAAGTATTATCATAAAAATAAATAACTTTAGCCTTAGAGACCCTCTGAGAATCATCACCTTAGGGTTCTAAAGATTTTTCAGTGTTCTAAAATTATTTATCTATATCTATGGATATATTGGCATTTATAAAATCTGCAATTATAACATATTTATAGGTTATATGTATGTATAGGTAGTTGGTTGGTGTCCTTCATACTTGGAGAGAACCGAAGTGACATCATTATTTTGGGGTCAGAGTACAAGGAGTCTGACCGTGGCCAATCAGACCAATATGAACTTGGAAACTTCTACCACCAGTTGGGGAAAGTTGGGGAAGGACTCCAAAGATCAGCCATGCTATCCTTCACTCAGGACAAATACATACGCAGGAAGGAGGCTCTTGTTTCTTTCTGTTGATTTCTGTAAGATAAAGACAAAGCTATGGGTACTGGAGGAGTCATATGGCTATGAGATTCTCATTTCACTTGTATCTGAAGACTAGTAGCTCTCCCACAGTGCAAACCTCCAGCTACTGTTTATTCATGAGCAGATTGTTTCATTGATGAAACATGTATTTGATCAAGACCAGTTTTGTGGCTGTCGAGACAAAGCAGAATGAAGTATGGGAGTTACTGTCATGAGATCAGGCACATTTAATCATCTAATACTTTCTCTTTTTCTTCCTGGATTCAATTCTCCAAGTTCACCTAGGGATATCATGGATTTTAATCAGCAAGCCATTGGCAGGAATTCATTAAGCACCTACTATGTGCATCCTCTCTTCAGGATACAAAGACAAAGATGAAATCTTCTCTGCCCCTAACAAATAGAATTACATTCTATTGGGGAAGACAACATATACATGTCTCAGTATGTAGTGTAAACAAAAATAAGTATAAGATAATTGGTGAGAGGAAGGACTAGTAATTGGGGGTATCTGGAAAGACTTCTAGCAGGAGGGAGCATTTGAGTTTAGTCTTGAAGGAAACTAGAGATTCTACAAGACAGGGGGAAGAAGAAGTACTATACATTTTGGGGATGGTGAACAGAGAGTCTGTGCAAAGAACCAGAAATAGAAGACAAAATGTTGTATGTGAGGAAAAGCAAGAAGTCCAGTTTGAATGAACTAAAGAATGAATGAACAAGAGTATGCTTGCTTTTCACCCAGAAGAAAAACTTGGTAAATCATCTATATAGAGTATATAGATATAGATACTTATCTATATCTACATAAAATATGTTTCTTTTCCCTCCTTCCTCCTCCCTTCTCCCCTTCCCTTTCCTCCTTTCCCTTTTTCATTCCCCTTCCCTCCTTTCCCCTTTTCCCTTCCCATCCCTCCTTTTCCTCTTTCCTCTCCCCTTCCCTCCTTTCCCTTCCCTTCCCTCCTTTTCCTATTTCCCTTCCTCTTCCCTCCTTTCCCTTTTTCCCTTCCCTTCCCTCCTTTTCCTCTTTTTCCTCCTCTTCCCTCCTTTCCCCTTTTTCCTTCCCTTCCTTCCTTTCTTCTTTCCCCTCCCCTTCCCTCCTTTTCCTTTTCCTTTCCCTTCCCCTCCTCCTCCTCTCTTTCCTTTATTCTTTCCCCTCTCTCTTCCCTTCCTTTCCTCTCTCTATTTCTTACTCCTCTCCTTTCTCTTTCTTTCTGCAGGTTCTGTCTACTTTTGAGATTCAACCTTTCAAAATCAGTCATGAAGCCTGGGTCTTGAGTTATGAAATGTGCCCTAAAAGTCAATTGGTGATAATGCATGAAAGGCTCTTTTCCTGTCACACTCATGACCTACAGATGCCACCATGCCACTGCCCTACAGTGGCCAGAGAGGCAGACATCACACTGAATGAGTTCATTCACTGAAGTCCAAATTCCCCAAGGTGGGGCCTTTCCCCAGATGGTATACAGCATGGCCTAAATAGCACTTGTGTGAAAGAGCTTTAGAAATCCAGGCTTAGTACTCCCTGGAGCTCTGCTTCACTGGCCTTTTGTGGCCTTCTGTCCTTGTTTGTCCTTCTGCAAGACTACACCTCATGTCTCAAGCCTTTGCTTTTCTGTTTGTTTTAGAAAAATAAGGTAAGTCCATTTTGGAAAAAAGCAGCTCTTTCCTCCCCCTCACTCTTTTATCCAGTCTCTTTTTTAAAAATATGGAATTGAATCCCAGACAAAATTTGATAAAAAGAAAAAGAGATTTTAAACTTTATCTAAATTATAACAATAACACTATTTTTTTTCTCTACATATGTCCAGACACTTTTCCGTTTGTGTCCTTATAGTAATTAAAGCAGGAAGGGTTTTTTTTTAAAAAAATTCAATTCCTTGTTTTTATAGAAGAGGATAAAATAAGGCTCAGAGAGACTGCGATTTGCTTGAGGTTGTTGCATAGCTACTAAGCAGGAGAGGTAGGCTTCAAATTACTCTGCAACTTTGAACAAGTTGTTGAACCTCTCTGAGCCTCAGTTTTCTTGTCTGTAAAATGTGGATGACTACTTGCATGACCTATCTTGTCAACTATTATATCAGATATAATCATATATGTAAAGTGTTTGCAGTCCATAGAGTGTTCTTTAAATGTGACCAATTGGTGTTGTCCTTTTGTTTGCTTACTATACTGGTAACAAAATGTGTATGTCATTTTTCTAGTTCTGCTATCTTTGATTTTCATCATCTTTCTGAATTTCTATGTATTTACTATAATTTATAATTTTATGGTATAGTAATGTCCCATTGCATTGAAATACTGCAACAAATTTAGTTGTTCTTCAATTGTTAGACATGCCTTTTGACATGATTTTTCTATTTGAAATAGATAGATTATTAATACTTTTGTACAGAGAAGCCAGTTCCTTCATGCTGTTTAATGAATCATTAAAATATAGTGCCAAAAAAGGATTCTAAGATTAAGGGGTAGGATCAGTTGTATGCTGGATTGCTTTCTAAAAGACTTATAAGGGGGCACCTGGGTGGCTGGCCCAGAAACAGGAAGTCCTGGGTTCAAATGTGACCTCAGACACTTCCTAGCTGTGTGACCCTGTGCAAGTCATTTAACTCCCATTGCTTAACCCTTACTGCTCTTCTGCCTTGAATTCAATACTTAGAATTGATTCTAAGAAGGAAGGTAAGGATTTTAATAAAAAGGCTTGTAAGTTACTACCTATGTGACTTTGGATAAGTCACTTTTCCTCATTAAGCTTCGGATTGTTTCTCCATAAAACATCCTACTAATAATGCTTTAAGGTACCTTTCCTTCCATCAACACTGCTTCTTATTGTTTGTAACTATTTTTGCAAATTTGATATGTGAAAAAGTGGTACCTTACTGATATGTTATTTTTGCATTCCTCTTTAGAGAGATTTAACATCCTTTCAGAAAGGGTTTTTTTAAAAAGAAATTTGTATTTTTGCTTTCAAAAAAAGCTGTTCATGTCCTTTGACTATTTCTGCACAAGGGAACGGGTGCTACTCTCACACATTTATGTCATTTCCTCAGAGATTCCAGATGTCGAATTTTTGTCAGATGTATTTATACCACAGATTTTCCCCCAATCAGTTTCTTTTCTTTTTTTAATCTACTCTTAAAAAATTTAAATGTTTCATGACTTTAAATCCTCTTCATTTTGTAATTGTTAACTGGCTTCAGAACCAATGCCTTAATTTCACAGATTGTCAGAATTATAAAGGATCTCAGAGATCATCTAGTACAATCCTTTCATTTTGTAGAGGAAGAAATTGACTCAAAGAGGAGGAGCAAATTAATCCAAGGTCACACAGGTTGTAAGTGCCAAAGCCATGATTTAAACAAAATTCTTTCTTCAGACTACAACTTCCATGCATATTCTAGTATGCTGCAATGCCTCCAACTTAATTTTTTTGGTAAAAATTGTAGCTTAGCAGGCACTGAGTTCATTACAAAGATATATTATATGTAATTCTTTGAACTCAAGGATGACCAAAGTTACCAAGATGATGATGATGAAGATGAATGATGAAGGCCATGATAACTAGCATTTATATAATATTTTAAAACCTGCAAAGTACTTTATACATTATCTGATTAGATTCTCACCTCTGTTCTGTGAAATTGGAAAAATAAAAATTATTAGCCAAAGAGAATAGTTAGTTCATTAATTATAATAGCAATTTGAAAGGTGATAACTTTTTAATTTAAAAAAGGTAATTTCCAAAACTCTTAGATGGTCCTGAGGAGATGCTTCAGGTTCATCTGGTTACTTCTTTCTGGCTATGTATCTTAACAAATATTAGTTAACAGTTAGGGCTATTTTCTTCTGTACCTGACCCACTTTCTAAACTCTCAAGTTTTTACTTCTATTTGGCATAAACAAATATTATAATCACCATCTTACAGTTGAAAATTTGAAGCTCAGAGAAATTAAGTGACTTGTTGATAGCCAAACAATAGTGAATGTCAGAGGTGAGACTGAAATCTAGGACTTCCTGAGTCTAGGTCCAATATTCTACTTTATACAGAGCCTCGACTGCAAGCCTTATGCCCCTTTACTTAGAGAAGTTAAATGTCTTACCTAGGTTAAGACTACTGCAAAGTATTTTTCCTGGGTGTGTGACTTTTTGGATACTATGTCTATCAAGTTCAGATTGAGATCAAAAGTTTACACCTAAGCCTGAGTTTCTCAGACTATCTTTTGAGCTATCAGCATCTCAAGGGTCAATTGAATCAGCAGGGGGAGAGGGCTTTCAGAGCTCTCAGTCCTTAGACCACCTGGTAAACTAGTAACAACCCAGAAAATAAGCTGAAAATAGCATCAAGGAAAGACTGAAGTTTAAAAGGGTATCCCAACTTCCCAGAAAACAGAGCCTACCTATAATTAGATAGGAAAAATGAGCAAACAACAAAAAAAGCACCTAACTCTAAAGAATTTTTATGGAGACAAAGAGCAAGGTTCAGATATTAAAAGGGACAATGAAAGCAAAGGAAACACACACAAAGTCCTAAAGAAAAAATATGAATTGGACATAGAGTCTGGAAGAGCTCAAAAAAGACTTCAAAAACCAATTAAGAGGGGGGCAGCTGGGTAGCTCAGTGGATTGAAAGCCAGGCCTAGAGACGGGAGGTCCTAGGTTCAAATCTGGCCTCAGACACTTCCCAGCTGTGTGACCCTGGGAAAGTCACTTGAACCCCATTGCCTACCCTTACCACTCTTCTGCCTTGGAGCCAATACACAGTATTGACTCCAAGATGGAAGGTAAGGTTAAAAAAAACAATTAAGAGAGGAAGAGGAAAAGTGAGAAAGTGAAATGAAAGTGAAGAAAGAAGAAATGAAAGTGATGCAAAAAGAAATGAAAGTAATGCAAGAAGAAATGAAAGTGATGCAAGAAAAAATAGGCCAAGTGAAAAAGGAAAACCAAAAACTGATAGAGGAAAACGAGGCCTTAAAAATCAGAATTGACCATCTAGAAACTAATGATTACATGAGAAACCAAGAAACAATAAAACAGAATAAAAGGAATGAAAAAAAAACAGAGGAAAAACAACTGACCTAGAAAATAGATCTAGGCGAGACAATTTGAGAATTATTGGACTACTTGAAAGCCATAAAAAAAACCTTGGACATCATATTACAAGAAATTATCAAAGATAACTGCCCAGAGATCCTTAAATAAGAAAATAAAATTGAAAATGAAAGAATTCACAGATCACCTTCAGAAAGAAATCCTCAGTTGACAACTTCAAGGAATATAATAGCTAAATTGAAGAGCCATCAAGCCAAGGTAAAAATACTTCAAGCAGCCAGAAATAAACTATTCAAATATCATGGAGCTAAAATCAGGATCACACAGGACCTAGCAGATTCTACATTAAAGGATCGAAAGCATGGAATATGATATTCAAGAAGGCAAAAAATTTGGATTTACAACCCAGAGTCACCTATCCAGCAAAACTAGGTATATTCTTTCAGGGGGAAAAATGGTCATTCAATAAGATAGAAGATATCGAAGCATTCCTGAGTAATAAGCCAGACCTAAACAAAAAATTCAAAGGCCAAATACAAGACACAAGAGAAGCCCAAAAAGATAAATAAGAAAGAGAAAATTTAAGGCATTCATTAAGGTCAAAATGTTTATATGTCTACATGGAATGGGATTTCTGTAATTCTCAAAAATTATTCTTAGTAGTAGAGAAGATAGAAGGAATTTACTCAGAAAGAGGGTGGAGAAGTAAGCTGATTATGATAATATGCTATATATATATATATATATATATATATATATGATATGGAAAGATATGTATGTGTGATATGATATGTATGCATACAAATGACATGTAAAAATCAATCAAGGGCTGAAAGAGAATGTTGCACTGAGAGAAAAGGGAAGGGAGAGATAGAATGGGGTAAATTATATAGCATAAAGAGGTGTGAAAAATCAATACAGAGAAGGGAGGATAAGCGTGGAGATGTGCAATGCTTAAAATTTACTCTTGTAACTGGCTCGGAGAGGAAAAATGAATATACTCAGTGGAGTATAGAATTTTATCACCCTACAGAGAAATAGAATGGGAACAAGACAAGGGAAGTAGGGGGTAATTGAAGGGAGGAGGAAGTGGGAGGGGTGACAAAAAAGCAAAATACTGGTGAAGAGGAACAGATTGAAAGGGAGTAGAGCTGGATCTAAAGGGGATAATACTATGGAGGACAATACACAGTTAATAATGATAATGCTGAATATGAATGGGATAAACTCACCCATTAAATGGAAGCTGATAGCAGAGTGGATTAAAAACCAGAATCCTACTAAATGTTGTTTACAAGAAACACAGTTTAGGTAGGATCACACCCAGTTTCAAGGTAAAAGGCTAAAGCAGAATTTTTTATGCATCATCTAAAGTGAAAAAAGCAGGAGTAGCAATCATGATACTAAACAAAGCCAAAGTAGAAATTGATCTGATTAAAAGAGATGAGGAAGGAAATTACATTTTTCTAAAAGGTACTATAAACAATGAAGTAATGTCATTACTAAACATTCATGCATCAAATGGTATAGAATCTAGATTTCTAAAGGAAAAATTAAAGGGCTCTAGAAGGAAATGGATACCAAAACCATACTGGTGGGGGAATCTCAACTAGATAAATCTAACTAGATTTCAAAACTAGATAAATCTAACCAAAAAATAAATAGGAAAGAAGTAAGGGAAGTAAATGAAATGCTAGAAAAATTAGAGTTAATAGATATCTGGAGAGAACTGAAAAGGGATTAAAAAGGAATATACCTTCTTCTGAGCAGTATATGGTACATATACAAAGATCAACCATGTACTAGTAGGGCATAGAAATGTTGAAAATGAATGCAGAAAAGCAGAAATAATAAATACCACTTTTTCAGATCATAATGTGATAAAAATTATAATTAACAAGGGTTCATAGAGAGGTAAATTTTAAATTACTTGGAAACTAAATAATCTAATTCTTCAAAACTGATGGGTCAAAGAAGAAATCATAAAAAAATTATGGACTTCATTAAAGAGAATGTCAATGAGGAGACATCACATCAAAACATATAGGATCAGGGGCAGCTGGGTAGCTCAGTGGATTGAGAGTCAGGCCTAGAGATGGGAGGTCCTAGGTTCAAATCCGGCCTCAGACACTTCTCAGCTCTGTGATCCTAGGCAAGTCACTTGACCCCCATTGCCCACCCTTACCACTCTTCCACTCTTCCAAGGAGCCAATACACAGAAGTTAGGGGTTTAAAAAAATACCTATGGGATACAGCAAAAGCAGAACTCAGAGGAAAATTTATATCACTGAGAGCCTATACCAACAAAATAGAGAGCAAGGAGATTAAAGAATTGGGCTTGCAACTTAAAAAATTAGAAAAAGAAGAAATTAAAAATCCTCAGATAAAAACTAAATTGGAAATCCTAAAAATTAAAGGAGAGGGGGTAGCTGGGTAGCTTAATGGATTGAGAGCCAAGCCTAGAGACGGGAGGTCCTAGGTTCAAGTCTGGCTTCAGACACTTCCCAGCTGTGTGACCCTGGGCAAATCACTTAACCCCCATTGCCTACCTCTTCTGCCTTGGAGCCAATACATAGTATTGACTCCAAGATGGAAGGTAAGGGTTGAAAAAAAATTAAAGGAGAAATTAATAAAATTGAAAGTAAAAGAACTATTGAACTAATAAATAAGACTAGGATCTGGTGCTTTGAAAAAACAAATAAAATAGATAAATACTGTTTAATCTAATAAAAAATAAAGAGAATCAAATTGACAGTATAAAAGATGATAAGGGTAATCTCACCTCTAATGAAGAGGAAATTAAGGTAATTATTAAGAACTATTTTGCTCAATTATATGGCAATAAATATAACAATCTAGGTGAAATGGGAAAATATTTACAAAAATATAAATTGCCTATATGAACAAAAGAAGAAATAGAATACTTAAATAATTCCATCTCAGAAAAAGAAATTGAACAAACCATCAAGGAATTTCCTAAGTAAAAATTCTCAGGGCTAAAAGGATTCACAAGTGAATTCTATAAAACATTTAAAGAACAACTAATCCCAATACTATACAAATTATTTTACAAAATAAGCAAAGAAGGAGTTTTACCAAATTCCTTTTATGACACAAATATGGTACTGATTCCAAAGTCAGGTAGACCAAAAACAGAGAAAGAAAACTATAGACCAATCTCCTCAATGAATATAGATGGGAAAATCTTAAATAGGATACTAGCAAAAAGATTCCAGCAAGTGATCATGAGGATTATTCACTATGATCAGGCTTTATATATACCAGGAATGCAAGGATGATTTAATATTAGGAAAACCATCCACATAATTGACCATATCAATAATCAAACCGATAGAAATCACATGATTATCTCAATAAATGCAGAAAAAGCCTTTGAGAAAATATAATACTTATTCCTATTGAAAACACTAGAAAGTATAGGAATAAAAAACCATTCCTCAAAATAATAAATAGTATATATTTAAAACCATCAGCAAGTTTTATCTGCATTGGGGACAAGTTAGAAGCCTTCCCAATAAGATCAGGAGTGAAGGAAGGATGCCCATTATCACCTCTATTATTTAATATTGTTCTAGAAACACTAAAGATAGCAATTAGAGAAGAAAAAGAAATTGAAGGGATTAAAGTAGGCAGTGAGGAAACTAAGGTATCACTCTTTGCAGATGATATGATGGTATACTTAAAGAACTCCAGAAAATCAACTAAGAGGTTAGTAGAAATAATTAACAACTTTAACAAAGTTCCAGGGTACAAGATAAACCCAAATAAATCATCAGCATTTCTATATATTTCTAACAAAACTCAGCAGCAGAAGTTAGAAAGAGAAACTCCATTTAAAACCACTCTAGACAATATAAAATATTTAGGATTCTATCTACCAAGACAAACACAGAAATTATATGAACACAACTACAAAACACTTTTCACACAATTAAAACTAGATCTAAATAATTGGAAAACATTAATTTCTATTGAATGTGTCAAAATTGGGACACTAATGCACTGCTGGTGGAGTTGTGAATTGGTCCAACCATTCTGGAGAGCAATTTGGAACTATGTGCAAAGGGCTTTAAAAGAATTCTTACCCTTTGACCCAGCCATACTACTTTTGGGTTTGTACCCCAAAGAGATAATAAGGAAGAAGACTTGTACAAAAATATTTATAGCCATGTTCTTTGTGGTGGCAAAAAATTGGAAAATGAAGGGGTATCCATCAGGTGAGGAATGGCTGAACAAATTGTGGTATCTTATGGTGATGGAATATTATTGTGCTGAAAGGAATAATGAACTGGAGGAATTCCATGTGAACTGGAAAGACCTCTAGGAAGTGATGCAGAGTGAAAGGTGCAGATCCAGGAGAACATTGTACACAGAGATAGATACATTATGGCACAATCGAATGTAATGGACTTTTCTACCAGCAGCAATGCAATGACCCAGGACAATCCAGAGGAACTTATGAGAAAGAACACTATCCACATCTAGAGAAAGAACTGTGGGAACAGAAACACAGAAGAAAAATGTATGATCAATCCCATAGTTCAGTAGGGATATGATTAGGGTTTTGATGTTAAAAGATTACTTTACTGCAAATATGAATAACATGGAAATAGGTTTTGAACAATGATACATGTATAACCCAGTGAAACTACCTGTCAGCTCCAGGAGGAAGGAGAAAATAAGAAGGCGGGAAGGGCTATCATGAATCATGTAAGCATGGAAAAATATTCTAAATAAAAAAAGGGGAAAAATCCTATAGTATAAATTAAGGATTCTTCAGTGTGTGTGTGTGTGTGTGTGTGTGTGTGTGTGTGTGTGTGTGTGTGTGTGTGTGTGTGTAGTGGACTCCTTTGGCAGTCTAGGGAAATCTAAGTCCTTCTCAGAATAATGTTTTTAAATGCATAAAATAAAATACATAAGATTACAAAGAAAACCAATTATGTTGAAATTGTTGCCCAAATCTTAAAAACAAAACAAAACCAAGTTCATAAATGCCAAAATAAGAACTATTGGTATAGTGTTATAGAGCTATTTCTTCCTTTTCATTAAATCCAGGCAACTCAATCCTCCTTACTCTCCATAAATTTTTCTGCCTTTAATAACATTCACCAATGTTAAACAAGTGTATTGTCTCTAGAATTCTGCTTGACATTGTGGGGAATATATAAGAAAGGATCATATTTTATACATTGTGTTCTCCTTTCCCAGTCTGAGTACATTGCTAGGCACACAGGTGCTCAATAATGTTTATAGTTCGATATCATGGTCCTCATTCTCATGGATCTTACAATCTGAGTGAGATGATGACACAACCTTAGGTGAAACAGAGATCAAATATAAGATAAAAGATTGAACAATGAGTAATAAAGTGCTTACTTTGATACTCAGATTTTTCTTGATTGGCAAATTCAACTTGTTCACTATATCTCAAAGCCCCAGACCTCCAGACAAGACCATGCTTTATATCCCACATTACCATTCATCTCATTTTTCTTATCATCTGCCCCAGCCGTCCTTGCCTCTACTCTGCTGCTGTTCCTGGAACAGTAAGTTTGGACCAGACTGTAGAGCTGTCTTGATTGGTGAGTACAAAATGAACCAATTCACTAATCTAACTAGTCCCAGATTATCAGGCCAGATCATGCTTCACATCCCACTCAGCATCTTGCCATCTGCTAGTTACCTGTCCTGTGCACATAATGTCCCTTCAGTTCTGTGCACTCCCCTTTTACTTCTTGCTCTGAGCTCAATAATCAAATTTAAAAAAAATCATATTATCATTGTTCCTGGAAAAGGCATATTAGCTGAACTCATCCCCTTGTTGCCCCATTTCCCTCCCCCAGATATTTTTTTCCTGGCTACTACCCACTTCTCCTTCTATTAGAATATAAGCTTAAAAACAGAGGTTGTATCACTTTTAAATTTGTAGCCCCAAAGCTTAGTATGGTGTCTGGCACAAAGTAAATACATAATAAATCCTTATTCCTTATTCCCTCCCTCCCTCCCTCCCTCTCTCCCTCCCCTTCCTTTATTTCTGCCTTTCTTTCTCCCTCCTACTGTTCCCTACCTCCCTCCTTTCCTTCCTTCCTT
>NC_058131.1:363004299-363036005 GCF_016433145.1 Gracilinanus agilis | reverse complement strand
TCCTTCTTTCCTTCTTTCCTTCCTTCCTTCCTTCCTTCCTTCCTTCCTTCCTTCCTTCCTTCCTTCCTTCCTTCCTTCCTTCCTTCCTTCCTTCTTTTCAATGTGAACATTTCACTGCAGATTACAGTCCATCCACACCTCCCTATTCTATGCAGTTCCTTTCTATGTCCCATAACTATTCTAAAGAACCCCCTAATGCACTAGAAGACCTTTTCTGGCTCTTTCAATATCTTTAGGGCATCAGTGTCACACTTGGGCTGTTCAGTGATGCATTATCTCTCATTCTTACAAGATAATCAGCCCATCTTCTTTTCTGATCATGTAAACCTTATGAGGCAGAGTAAGTACCAAATCAATATATAACCAAATTTCATCACCCATGATATGGCTTCAAAGCCCTTTTGTGTGTTATGGACCATCACTGCCCCACCCACTTTGGCAAGCTGGTAAAGCCTATGAATCCTTTTTCTGGATAATGTTTTTAAATGCATTTTTAAAAAAGTTAATGGATGCCAGGTTCAAAACTCCTGGCTACAGAGAGCAAAGGCTACAAGTGGACCAGAAAGGGCAGGTCAATAAACTGAACAATAGTTCAGAGGAGAGGGTACGGGACTGGAAATCAGGAGACTTGACTTCTCGTTGTGGTTCCAAAGCCACTGACACACTGGGTGACATCATGCAAATCCCTTCCCCTCTCTGGGAATCATCTTCCACTTCTACAAAAGGAGGAGGCTGGACAAGACCTTCTAGAGACCCTCCACCCCTGCCATTCTGTAGTCCTTTGATTCCCTTCAAGAGAGCATGAAATTCACAAAGGACATTTGCCATCCTGTTTCCCACAATATGAATATAAAAAATTAAATCAGTTTAGCAGTGTTCCTTCAGTTTTTGCAGGGAGTGTTGCCATGGTAGCCTGACTTCTTCCTCTCCATTACCATCAGCAGAACTCTTCCTCAGGCCTCCCCTTCCCCATATGGGGAGGCCATCGGCCTTAAAGGGCCAGCTCCACAGAAGGCTCATGTTATATAGAGGGTTTTGAACTCCCCAGATTAAAAATCAATATATGATTCCTTCCTAGTAAGAGGTTAGGGGGCCTCTAGGTGGCTCAGTGGATAGAGAGCCAGGCCTGGGACCTGAAGGTCCTGGGTTTACATCTAGCCTCAGATATTTCCTCGTAAGAGGTTAATTTTTGCTTTATTTATCCGGAAACACATTGATTCCAGTTTTCTATTGGTGAATATTTCTAATTATCCCTGTTTAGAGCTTCAATGCTTTTCCTCTTTTAATGATACATATCCCTTCCACATTGCGACTTTCTTCATCACAGTTTCAATGTATCACAGGTTGACATGAGAAATTAAATGGGAATTTCTTGGGAGTTTTAAAGAAACCACAGACAACACACAAAGGCCAACAGATGACAGAAAAAGTTTAGAAACTCAGAAACGCATAAAAATATACATAATAGTATATTATATCGACATATTTTATCTTTTAATACCATACATATACACAATTTCTTTTTTTAAATTAAAATAAGTAAAACATTAACATTTGCAAAATGAATGTGAAAGCCCAGAATTTTGCATGTGTTTTCCTGCTTCCAGGGGTGCTATGTTCTTAACCACCAGGATGTGGGAGGGATACCTATATTTCCTATTTATCCTGTATAAAGCTAGTTTTTTATATATTTATTTCCATGTTGTCTCCCCTATGAGACTTTAAGTCCCTTTAGGGCAGTGACTATTTCTTGTCTCTTTTGGCATCCTCTGTGCTTAGCACAGTGCCTGGCATATAGTAGGCATTCAATAAATGTTTATTGAATTGAACTGAACTGAATCAAAAATCATGCTTGGAAAGAATGATAGATTTGGAGTTCAAAGATTCTGGATTTACATCTCAGCACACACACTAGCTGTTTGACCCTGGACAAGTCACTTCTCTTTTTCTTGGTTTCAATTTCTGTATCACTAAGACCCTTTCAGCTCTGACATTCTGATATTCTGAGACCCATTTTTCATCTGTAAAGGGAATAAATATGTGGATTTATAATGAGCAACTCCATTTTGTGACCAAGTAGTGTTATATAAGTTTTGTGGGGGTTTTTGGTAATGAGATAAGGACATGAGAGATATAATTTGGCAGTCATATGTATGACCTCCAGATGTGGTAAACTGTAAATAACATGTGTCCCTCAAATTTGGTAAACAACTACTAATGATATACATAATGTCCCTTAAATGTGGTAAACAACTATTAATGATATGTGTGAATATCTGTATAGCTGGAACCATAAATACCCACTATGAGGTTCCAGTCATCAGCCTGCTCTTGAGCCTCACTAAGATAGACCCAAATTTGGACAGGTGTTTGTTCCTAGAGCATTTAATGTTTGTATTTTTGAATAGCGAATAGTTTAATTGCACACATTGACAAATATGTTATTAGTGTACTCTCAGCCCTAATAAGTATTTATGAGTAAATGGGCTTGAGTTGCACTGTGCATTACATGCTTCTTCAGAAGTTCCCTAAAACAACTCACCAACATGAAGCAACTCATACTAATAAAACCACAGATCTGGAGCTAGAAGGGCTCTCAGACACCATAACCTAACCCTCTCATTTTACAGATGAGGAAACTGAGGCCCAAGAAAGTTAAGTGACTTGTCTAAGGTCACCTAGAGAGTAGATATTTGAACCCAGAGTCATTATATTTACCACTACATCAAGTGATTATATAAAAGGCATCCTTAGATGGTTTCTATGAGATATTGCTTAAAGCTGTCTAAAAATTAGGATTCTAATAATATTGCTCTCAGAGGCTGTTGAGAGAACTTTGGGCAAGAAAAAATTTAAAGGCATAGCCTATTCAATCTTTGGATACTTCAAGATATCTGTTGGTTTAGTGGTGCAGATCACATCCAACCCATGCCTTCTCATCTTGTTTGACTCTTGTCCAAATTAGCCTAGAAATTCTTGACAGGGAGGTTCACTCAATGTACTGTGGGTTTCCCTCTAGCCCAGGGGTTCTTGACCTTTTTCTGTGTGATGAAGCCCTTTGGCAGTATTATGAAGCCTATGAACCCTTCTCAGAATAATATTTTAAAGGCATAAAATAAAATACAAATGCTTACAAAGAAATCCAAATATGTCAAAATACAGTTATTAAAAATATCTTTTCATGGATCCCAGACTAGGAAACTCTGTTTAAGATGCTCAAGCATCAATGCAGAAGGTATGCTAATTATTAGTTATTCCAAACTCTTGACAAATGACTCGTCCACCTTTTCTTTTTTCATATCTATATCTATATCTATCTATATCTATATCTATATCTATATCATCTATATCTATATCTATCTTCAATGATACTTTTTTTTTTACTGCTTTTTTTCATGAAGTTCTTCAGTGGTAATATGATGTAGCCTTATCCAAAATACAGTGCCTGCCACACAGTAGGTACTCAATAAATATGAGTTGACTGACTTCCTGACCATGCAGAGCTTAACCTTTGGGTAAGGTGCAATTTAAATTCTTTAGAGACTGTGATATTACATGAATCATAATTGTACAGTGACATTGTAAGTATGCTATTGTTAAAAAGAGAATCTTTAAATTATTTTATTTTATTTTTTATATTGACCCTAAACATCAAAAAGGAGCATTTCCATATAAAAAATATAAAACAAAAAGAGAATTGCATGTGGAACCATTAATATTAATTTAATATTGTTTACTTTAAAAAAGTATACAAAAATTCCACATACTATTTTCAAAACGATCCCATCTATATTTCCTTTGAAATGAATTTACTTTTGTTCTCTTCTGGGATTAAAAAAAATGTTTCAATGGCTCTCTTTTCTGGGAATACTACTATTGCTAGTTTCTTTTCTCCCCCTCTCACAACCTCCTCCAATTAAAATTTGAGAGGAAAAAAACTCTTTATAACAAATAAGAATAGATGAGTAATATTAATCCAAATAGTGTTCATTACTAAAAATATATATATATTTCTGTACCTTGAGACCTCTCTGTCAGAAGGTGGGTAACATAACATTTTTTGGCTTATATTCACTGAAGACATGGTTAGTGATTGCATTAATCAGTGTTCTTAATTGTCTCTCAAAGTTGTTTTTTCTTCATAGGAGTTATTCTCCCAGTTCTGGCCACTTCAGGAAATATTAATTCATACTACACAGAATTTGCTGAAATGGTTTCCTTTGTAATTCCCAATGACAAAATGACATTCCATTCATTTACCACAATTTTTAAAACTATCTTCCATTGATGAGCATCTCATTATATTTTAATTGTTATTCTTTCTTCCCCTTTTAATCACTTCTTAAGCATCAGAAAATTTGTTTTGCTTGCAGCTATTTTCCCCCAACATGATCTTCCCTCTTAATGCCCTCACTGTTCCTGATTGTTTTCCTATCTATTTCTATGCCAAAAGTGGGTGTTCAGTTCTTTTTTATTCTATTTCAAATAAGAATGAAGTTCATTTGATGCCTGCTCCTTCTACCCCTACTTCCATGCTTGTATACTCTTCTTTTCCTATACCTCAATAATGAGAAATATCAATTTTTATTTTCTTCTTCCTCCTTTCTACCCTAATGTATTTCTGTAGTTCTCCTTTCTTTTTCTTTTCTTCAAAACCTCAGGACAGAACCAATCCACCTCTGTGACCTCAGTTTGTTCCTATTTAATTCTTTCATGAATTTCTGAAGACATTAAGGTTCAGAATGTATAATTATTTTTTCTTCCCCATTAGAATGGTAGTATGTTCTCCAGACTGAACTTTCTAGGTTTCTTTTATTTCATTTTTGTATTTTAAGTGACAAATTAGCTCCATTATTTTCCTCAGAAATGATTGAAACTTCTCTGTATCAGAACAGCTCCTTTACAGTTCCCACCCCTACCCCACTTCCCGGATTATACTTAGTTTTTTAGGGTAAGTTATTCTTGGTAGTAAGTTTGTCTTATTTGCCTTTTGGAATATTGTATTCCAAAATCTTCTTTCATACATTATAGAAGCTGCCAGGTCTTGTAAGATTCCAACTGTAGTTCTTTGGTACTTGAACTTCTTTCTGAATGCTGGCAAATATTTTTGCTTTGTCATGGAGGTTCTGGACTTTGGCTATGATATCCCTAGGACTTTTTATTTTGATGTTTCAGGAGGTGATTTGTGGGTTCTTTTTATCTTTACTTTGTTCTAATAGATCTAGGCAGGATTCATTTATGATTTCTTGAAATACAATGCCTAGACTTTTTGTTTTTTTAAATCATAATTTTTAGTGAGTCCAATGATTCTTAAATTATTGTTCCTTGACTTGATTACCATGTCAGTTTTTCATATCAGATGTTCATTTTCTTCTATTTTATAAACTTTTGATTTTATTCTAAGATGATATTTGCAAAATATTTCATTATTTGCACAGAGCCTGGTACAGAGTAGTTAGTATTTAAATGTACATTCATCTTCCCTTCTCTCTTCTCTGGTATTTTTTTGCTTTCCTGTGAAATCATTTAGTTTGGAATATTCTGATTTTCATGGAATCTATTATTTGGGTCAAGTTTACCACTTTCTCTTGTTAGCAATTTATTCTCCTTCCAATTCTTTCCTCTACTCCATATTGCTCTATCAGTAGTACAAGTATTATTATGCCATTTTACTGGTAAGAATATTGAAGCTCAGAATGATAAAATGACTTATTGGGCATCACATAGCTTATAAAGAGATTTATCCCAGCTTTTCTGATTTCAAATTTAGTGATCTTTCCCCAGTGCTGTACATAATGAAGATCTGAAAAGAAATATCATGTGATCAATAAGATTCCTAATAGTTTATAGCTAAAAGACATCAATTGCATAAATAAAGGTTTGCTGAGCACCTGCTATGTTTTTAGCTTAAAGTAAGGATACAGAAGCAAAAGAGGACACAGACTCTATCCTTGAGCCATACATAGTCCTGACAGGGAGTCAAGAAATAGAGATATAAAACAGTGATAAGCACATAGGAGTCAGTGGTAATAGTTGTGGTAATAATAATAACATACTAAAATGTAGCATGCTACAAATATAGACCTATAAATATTCTGGACAATTCAACTGATTAATTCTACTGAAATCAAACTATTATCATTAATAGAATCATTGCTCTAAATCTCCTAGAAATAATATTAATTAATAAAAAACTTATGAAAGTCTTTTTAAAAATAGATTTCACCATCACAAATACTCATAATCTCCAAGCCATGTGGAACCAATTTTTTTCAAAGTTTAAAACCTAGCCAGGGAAAGAGATCAAAACCATGTTTGAACAAGATAAGGTACATGTCATCTCTGTTGTCCTATCTGCTATTGGAGTTGTATCAGGATATTTTTCTGTGAGCCCACTGAGAATTAGCTTTTATCCTAGTGCTTTCATTTAGCTATACAAACTGGTTCATTTATCCACCTGTAAAATTATTTATAGAGTATTGAATATGAAAGAACTAAACAGCAATCTAGTGACTACCTGAGTCTGTAGAAGATGAGATTATATTTCAATAAATATATTAAATTAAAAGGGCAGTCATACTATTGATTCACTTAATAGTCCATATGATAATATATAGATCCATAAATAGATCTAGAACATTAAGTATAAAAGAATAATAGCAGGATAAAGTCTTCTCTCAGGATTCATTTCCTATCTGAGCTTCATTCAATCAATCAACTTTGCTGAGTTCTGGGGATACAAAGAAAAAATGAAAACAGTGTCTGGCCTCCAGGACAGGGAGACTATATATATATGTGTGTGTGTATGTGAATAAAATAGGGAAGGTAACACATATGTAAAGTACATACTTAAGTTACATGTGTACTTGAGGAATGTATGAGATACAAACTAAATACGTTAAGGGTAGGTCACCCCAGAAAAGAAAGCATAGGTGAGAAAGAAAGAATAATAATAGTTATTTGTATACCATTTGATGATTTATAAAACACTGCTTCCATTGGTTTCTTATAAAAGTTGACATTTGCCATATTATTATCCCCATTTTACTGATGAGAAAACAGATAGTTGAAGTGCCTTGCTTGGAAGACCTCAGCTTGTTAATGTTAAAATACATAGAATTACAAAGAAACCCAAATATATTGAAATAGTTAACAAAATAGAAAAAGCGTATATTGCATGTTATTCATTTAAAAGTGTTATTTTCAGAAGGATCCATAGGCTAAACTGAACTTTTGAGTCAGTAGTACTCTGTGTCATTGTCCAGGCTATTCTTTATGCTTGAAACATTTTTCCTCTTTTCCTCTATCTCTTGGAATCCCTAGCTTTCTTTAAGGTTGATCTCAAGAACCAATTCCTGCAAGACTTTTCTAAATCCTCTCTGGGTATACTTCATAGTAATTTTAGATATTTTGTATCTACATTTTTGTGTTTAGTCAGCTTCCATTGCCTCTTCCCCAATATAAATTCCCTGAGGGAAGAGATTACTTCTGATGGTATCTTTGTATCTATAGTACCTAGCTCTATACCTACCACATGGTGGACATTTTTCAGAAGTTTAATTAATAAATGCATAACTTAAATAAAACAAGCAATTCCCCATGGGCTATTTCTTTTTTTTAAACCCTTACCTTCCGTCTTAATATCAACTCTTTTTTTTTAACCTTACCTTCTGTCTTAGAATCAATACTTAGAATCAATCAGTACTTAGAATCCAAGGCAGAGGACCAGTAAGGGCTAGGAGATGGGAGTTAAGTGACTTGCCCAGGGTCACATAGCTAGTGGCATGGGCATTATACCCCCAAAACTATAGAAGTGATTCAGGCAAACTATAAGCAGGGAAATTCCTTTGCTCCCTTCTATCCTTGTGACTCCTAACCCAAAACTCTGATAACTCCTAAAAGACCATGAGAAAATTATCCTCCTTGGATGGTCCTTTGGATTTGAGATGGACAGAGAGATACACCTCCTTGATATCATCAAGTTGTATCTTAGACATCCATGTGTCCTTTAAACTATGAAGGTCACCCCTTATGTCTTCAAGCAAACCTCCCCTTGCCCATGTCTCAGTGCATACCACTCTAGAGTCACATCTCTTCTGTCATAAAGATTATAATGACCCCAGAATTGATGTTATCTTGGGACAGCTTTCAATCTATGCTGTTCCACCTAGGAGGCAATTTTCCACCTATGCTGTCCTCCTAGCCAGATTCAACATTACCTTGTAAATTTATAAATTTCTCTTTTTATTTTTAAGCTAAGTTTTGGAGTCTTGCATCCTTGCAAAATATACCCTTCCTGAACCCCAGGGGTTCACCTCAAGCCCCCCACAACACTAGGAAGTGTTTGAAGCTAGGTTTGAACCCAGGGCCTCCCATCTCTAAACCTGGCTCTCAATCCAATCAGCCACTTCAATAGATCCTCTTCTGACATGGAATCAAAATCCTTTGCCATCCTAGTTGCCTTCTTCTTGGTATTCTTCAGGTTATGTTTCCTTCTTAAAGGGTGGCACTTAGAGTTGAATGCAATACTTCATATAATGTCTGACAGGGGCAGAACATAGGGAGTGTATCACTTTCCTAGTCCTAGAAACTGTTCCTTTCTAAACACAGCCAGAGAGCACAAGAGCTTTGCTGGCTTCCACATCATATTGCAGATTCATACTGAGCTTGGTCTCCCTGGTACCAGGGGAAGGTAGAAGTTGTTGCTTGTTTAGCCCCACAAGTGGCAAGATCAGCAATAATACTGTCAACTTGAAAAAACACAGAACCACTAAAGTAGTCATAAAATCAAATCTTTAATCAGAAAAAAAGACAAGTCCTTAATAATCAGCCACCACACAGAGCCAAACATTAAATACGACACAGAATCAAAACTCTGGGGCTCTGAGGACAGTGTCTCTGAGAGAATCACCACCAAAGACTATTCTCCACAGAGCAATAGAACTTGGGGTCTTATATACCTTTTGAGAAATTAAGGACACAAAATATACTCTGACTTGGTTACATGCAGGCTTGGAAAAGAGGCTGTAGCCAGAAGTTGGGGTATTAGAGAGTGGCCTAAACTACAATGGATACAAAAAGATGACTTCAGCCAGGTATTGGTCTTCTTGGGAATGGATTTCTGATACAATAAGGGAAACTTCTAAGACCAAAAGGGCGAATGAGGACTTGAACATTTCTATCACTCCTATTCAGGACACATAAGGAATGCATTGTTCAGTCTAAGACAAAGTCCATTTGGGACTTTTCCTAATGGCAAGTTCCCAAGGTTCAGAGGAAAACTTGGGGCTCCCAAAAACCCAATTGACAATATTATGGGTACTCAGGAGGGGCAGGACACTTGCCGCAACTCCACAGCAGTTTGTCTCTTAACATAGCTGCACTGACCTCACACACCTGGCCAAGCCCCTAGAGATTCTTGTCCTGTGTAATTAGCAAAACCTTGTCCTGGGAACCCTTGTGATCCCCTGAGGGCCTTCTTAGAAAGTCAAATCAGAGTCCTGGTTCTGAGAACTGACTAAGAGTGTCAACACAGCTGTCCCTCCCTGTATCTTTTCTGCAGGATCCAGTTGATGTGGCAAGTCTTATGATTTTGGACAGAATGACAACTATCCTGCTGTACTTGATGAGGACAAACAGCAGTCACTTAAGAATTGAGCCTGCACTCATTCCAGCCAGCCTCAGCCATGACCTAATATCTTTGAAGTGACTCATTGCTGTTGGAATGACCTGACCACTAGAAAACACTCAAGAGACCACTATCTGCACATGAAGCAGAGCCATGAAGTTGGTTAACTAGAAAAGAACCCAAAAGTTCTGTCCTTGGTCTTATTATTCTTTATAAAAAGTATTTTTAACAATGAGTTTGGGGCTAGATAGTACAACAGATAGAATACTAAACCTGTAGTCAAGACTCATTTATGTGAGTTCATATCTGGCCTCAGACACTCACTAGATATGTGACCCGGGGTAAGTCACGTAAGCCTGTTTACCTCCATTTCCTCATCTGTAAAATGAACTAGAGAAGAAAATGGCAAACCACTGCAGTATGTTTGCCAAGAAAACTCCAAAAAAGGTCACAAAGAATCAAATATGGTTGAAAAACTACTAAACAACAAAAACAATGAGTTAGTTGTTCAATAGTTGTCAATTTTTTTTGGTCCCAAGAACTCTTTGCAATCTTAAAAACCAAGAATTCCCAAAGCACTTTTTTTTTGTGGATTATATCTTTCAATATCGACCATAGTAGACATTGAAATGTCTTAGTATTATTGTGAAAATAGTTTTGGTCTTGCAAACCACTTAAAAGGGTATCAAGTACACCCTTATATCCTAGAATGTACTATGAGGATCTCTGAGTTGGAGGAAGGCAATGAAGGCTCATCATATTTACAGATAACATGAGACTTGGAGGTATAAGACACACTTTGGATGATACAATTAAAATTCAAAAGATCTCAACCAGCTGAATGCAATAAGACCAAATTCAATAGAAATAAACATGTAGTACAATACTATTCTAGGGTTCAAAAATTAAACTACATTAATATAGGATGAGAGAGGCCTATCTATATGAAAAGGACCAAGGGATTTAGTGGATTGTAAGTTCCAGATAGGCAGTTATGGGCACAGTAGATAGAGTGCTGGACCTGCAGTCAGGAACACCTGAGTTCAAATCCAGCCTCAGATACTTACTATCTGTGTTATCCTGAGTAAGTCACTTAACAGTTTGCCTCAGTTTTCTAATCTGTAAAATGAGTGGTAGAAGGAAAAAAGAAGAAAAGCTGTAGAAGGAAAGAAGAAGAAGGAGAAGGAGAAGGAGAAGGAGAAGGAGAAGGAGAAGGAGGAGAAGAAGAAGAAGAAGAAGAAGAAGAAGAAGAAGAAGAAGAAGAAGAAGAAGAATATGGCAAACTATTCCAGTATCTTTGTCAAGAAAACTCCAAATGGGATTCCAAAGAGTCTGATACAACTGAAAGGATTGAAAAATTAGAAAAAGTTCCAGATGAGTCAAAAGGGTGACAAAACAGACAAATGTCTAAGGAGATCTTAGCTTGCATGCATAAAATAAAGTAAAGGTCAGGAATAAGGGAAGTCATAGTCCTATTGTCTTCTTCCCCAGTGAAAAAGGACCAGCGTTTGCCAGATCCTCTCCCTAAGGCATAATGGAGTTGGGCTATGCTTCCTTCTCCTGTCATCACTCTCTTCCTCTCCCCTCCAACAAGAACAGGTTTTTCCTAATAGGCAACAAAGCTGCCCCCAGGACCTAATTGGCCCCTACCTGTCTTAGAGTTTCCTGGTAGCCTCTGGCTGTATTAACACACTTCCTGATCACCAAAGGGCATTAAAAAGTCCTACCCATATGGGGAGTCCAGGCTCCTCTAAATTGATGGATTTCTGAATTGCCAAACCTGCCAGGCTGAACAGCCCGGTTTCCATGGGGATATGAAGCAATGTCTATATAAACTATGTGACTGTATACTTGTTGCATATTCTTGCTCTGTTACTAAGTACAACTCCTTTGGTTAGCTATTCAATGACTTATAAGTACCTCATTTTTTTCCCATCATTAATGGGATGCTGGATGTAAGCCTGCTCCTGACACCTGATCAGAACACATCTGGAGTATTGTCCTCAGTTCTGGGCATAGATTAGAAAGGACATTTGTAAACTGGAGTGCACCTGTGGGAGAGGGTGAGCCAGATGGTAAAGTTATGGGAAAGCATGCAATTGGATTTGTGGAAGAAAATATGCAAGTTAAGCCTAGAGAAGAAAAGACTTAAGGGGAGCATTTTACAGTAGGGTTGAAATATTGGAAGGACTGTGCTGTGATCGAGGTTATCAGACTTGTTCTCCTTGGTCACCAAAGACAAAATCAGGGGCAAGGAGTGGAAATTACAGGAGGAAGATCTGTGCTTCAGAAAAGGAAGATTTATCCAAAAGCTTGGAGATATGCTTTGAGGGAGAGTGAGTTCCTTATGTCTGGAGGTTTTCAAGCAGAGGATAGGGGATATAATAAAGGGAATCCCTTGATTTGGAAATTTATTAGATGATCTATGAGGTTCCTTCCAAATCCCGAGATTTTGTGATTGCATGAACTATAGCCACTTCAATGTTCTCTCGGGGAGTCAGAGACTCAGTTGTTGCTCCCATCCTCACTTCCATATCACTTTTTGCAGTTTGGGGCTCTCTTCTTCAATCAAAATCTCCTTTTGGAAAAGAATACCAGGAAAAGAGTCACATGACATTGTGAATTAAAGTAACTGTGTCTTATCCCCCAGGAGAATTCAAAGCTTAAGATGTTCATTGGGAAATCAAGGATTTCATCTCCTTATTAAAACTATTTTTAGGTGAGAAGGGGATGAAAAGGGGGCTTTCTTTGTGCTCCTTAAATCATAGCATTTACATGGTCATTTATCCTGTCCATGTTTAGGGTATCCTGTCCATCTCAATGTGATGGTATCTATTTATAACACAGAGATAGGAAAAGAGGAGTTTACAAAAAATAATATTGCTTTATTCTATACACATATATAATTCTGATACATTTCTCCCAAAGCAGTTGTTTATGAGCCAGGTTACTCATGCCCGGGCACCCCCATCTATCAGGTGCCAGTCCAGTATAAAGTGCCAAAAGCCAGGGCTCCACATTCTTAGGCCTGGAAGATTGGCCTTGCCAATCCTGGGTGGGACTGGAAAGGAGAATCTGCTAGACTACAGAATGCTGGCCAGGTCTGGATTGAGGCAAAATTCTAAAGGCAACAGAGTGTATCTTGCCAACTCCTTCCAAAACACACACACACATACACACACACACACACACACACACACACACACACACACACACACACACACACACTTCCCTTATTGTCTATGATTGGTCACAGTCCCCAATATTTTTATTGCCTCCTGAAGACAAACATACCCATTTCATGGTCTGACCAAGACAAGGGGCTATATTAGCTAAAATTTGCATTGTTTTCAATGCCTGACATTATGCTCTGTGTATAGGGGCAGTATAATAAGTATCATGGATAGAGTCTCAGGTTTATCAAGAAAACTATGTGTAAATTTATGGGCAAGGTTTGTTATTTTTCTCAGCCCCACCTGCCTTTTCTGTAAAATAAGTATAATGATAATTATGCTACCCACCTTTCAAGGTTGTTGTGGAAGAAGTACTTTGAGCTAAAAATAAATGAATGAATAATAGTAGAGATTCTTGGAGGAAAAGGTGATATGACTGGACTGCCTTGGTCTTGCAGCACAATTAATTCAGGCATCTATGAACAACCATGTATTCTACATATATCTGGTCTTAATGCTTGACCTCAATAATTTTTTTCACAAAAACTTGTCAGTGAAAAAGCAATTCTAGAGCTAAAAATTAAGATTCTATATGTCTTCCCTTTAATAAAAAAAAGGACAATATAGCTTGAAGGCTACCATATCTGCTATGATATATTACCTAATTCATTGTTATTATAATCTATTTCCAGGTGAAAGTGGTATCTGTTGAACTTGGAAACCTGAAAAACGATTGTTTATGTTAACTTATTTAATTTTACATTATTTCAATCATCCTTTTTTTTATCACCTTCATTTCCAAGTTTATCCCTCTCTATTTGCACCTCCCTAGTGAGATTATTCCTTGTAACAAAATGATCTCTTGTAATAAAGGAAAAAAAGCTATTCAACTAAATTATTCAAAATATCATCTGAGTCTGGCCATGTATGAAAAGTTCTAAATGCATATCTCTTTTTTGGGACCAGGTTTCTTCATTATAGTTACATTGCATTCTATTGTTGTTGTTCTTTATTTTGATGATGTTATTATATATGTATTATATTATTATATTGTGTTATTATATTATGCATATGTATTATTTGATGAAGTTACTGTATATATATTGGCTTTCAGTTTCTGCCTACTCATTATGCATCAGTTCATGCAAATCTTCCTAAGTTTCTCTGAATTCTTCATGCTCATATCTTATGGTGCAGCCATTTCCATTATTGTTTATTAAAAACAATTCTGTAGAGGCTCTAATAGCTTTATTAAACTGTTAAGAGCAGAAACATCATTATCAGACAGTATAAGATAAATAATCAGGTGCAAACTTCTCATATGCTGATCACTAATAGGTGATCTCTACTATTATTCATTCATTTCAAATTGGGAACAGCAAACGAGTAAACATTTTCATGGATTCTAGATATGCTTTTTCAGTCCTACATGCATATAAAGTCAGACCACCCACTGTGAAGTTGACTGTCCTTGGGGGAGGCTTGCATGAACCCCACCCTCATTCAGAATCAAATTGGGGTACCACATACCTCATCTTATAGGGAAGCCTCACCCCCAACTCCTGCAGGGTGGCACAACTATCCAGGTTACCAAGTTTCGAGGTGACACTCCCTCAAAGTCTCTAAGTATATATTCAGTGGGAGGGAAGAGCTAGAAGAGAGTATCATCCTCATAGACTCTCTCTGTCTCCCCTTTATCATAACACTGGTTACAGGCTGGCTCTTGTACCAACTGCAATTACAGTAATCATCTCATTCCTCCATTTCTATTGGTCCTTAAAGAATTTAGTGCACAAATTTCTAGGACACAAGGATGATAGCACTGTATTGATAATGACATTAAGAAAGGAAATAGCAAAGCTACTTGAAGAGAATGCTCAATTGAAAGAGGAAAAAGGGATCACAGCAGGGCATAAAATAGAAATAGCAATTGGCAACAGCTGAGTCACATTCAGATACAGCAAAGAAAATAGAGGAAGGGGCAATAGCACCAGCAGTACCAATATTGCCAATTATTGATCACATGATTTTGCAGCCAGATTCTGGATTTCTCCATATAAAAAGACATAAGCCATTCACTGCTACAGATCTAGACACCTTAAAACAACGAATGCCTGCCTTTTATTTAAATTCCCTTCAATGCCATAAAATAATTTAAGAGAGCATTAAGACTTTCTGATCCCACATTTTCGGACATTGAAATTCTTCTTTCTGAATTATTTACACCAGCAGAGAAGGCACAATTTATTGAGGAGACCCATAGGAACACAAACTTAACATCTTGGCCACAATATTATGGAGATCTAGAATTAAATATTCATCAAAACCTAGTATACTTAAGAAGAGCTAGGGAAGATCTTGTAGAAGCTATGAAATCCTTTGCTAAGTGCCCTGATTCTTGGGGAAAATTTGAAAAGTTAAGGTAAGAGATAAACAAGAACCCCTCAACATATTTAGATAGGCTTGTCAAAGCTGGGGAAATGATTTTAGGGTTCCAAGACTTAAATGAACCCAACTTGCAGCACATAAGGAGACAGTTTATTAAGGGCAGTTCCCTACCAATTAGAACATACTTTAATTTGCATTGTCCAGGACGGGAATCATTAAGTTTGGAAGACCTACGTAAAACTGCTGCATATGTTCACTCAGGAAATCAGGAAGCCAAAGAATCCAAAGAATCCATTAGAGAAAAAGATGATATCATAAAAGATTTAAAGGAGCAATTAAAAGAGGCTAAATCTACCATCAAACAAAAAGAATTAGAGGAAATCAAAAACCTTGCAACCCTAAACACATATAAAGCCAGACCTCAGTACCAACAACTCAGACAAACTAGCAATAACTTAGAAGAGTTTAAGGATATGAAAATTATTACACTGTAAATTTAGACATTGTGTTCAATGGAAAATTTTTTGTGTTACAAAATTGTTTTGTACCCTGTAAAAAATTGTCATATAAGTTGCAACCCTCATCCCCTTACCAGCCTCTCCAAAACCCATCTTAGAATAGGAATAGATAGATAATTAGTATAGTGATAAGACAAGATAAGGATTTATTATTTTGGAAGGAGAAGGAACATAAGATAGGAATAGGAAATAGTGATGCATGAATTAAGTGGGACTTTTGGAAAAAGTCCCACCACACAAAACTGGGATACTGTAAGGATAGGATTTGTGCAAGGGGAATGGGACAAAAGGGGCCAGAGAAGAAGTGACCAACAGTTGGTGACAGTTGAGACCAGAGGGATTCTGGGAAGGGTCCAAAGGAAGGAGGAGGAGAAAAGGGCTTCCAGGGGAAGACTGAGAGAGGAAAGAGGAGGTGGACATTCCAGCTTGGATCCAGTTCTAAAGGCTTCCTGAGGATCTTTCTTTGGACATTGAAACCCTGATTCCCTGGTCAAAGGCATCCCATCACTTCTCACCTATCAAGACTTCAACCATCCAGTCAGCTAAGTTTTTGGACTCCATTTTGGGAGCAATTTCTTAGTCCCCTTCCTCCATTACCCAACCTTGCTGAGAGACCCTTTCCGGTCTAACTTGCAATTATAGAAAAGGATAGAAACAGAAACAGAAGGAGAAGGGGTGGGAGATACTTAGGAGTGGGAACCCCAAAGGCTCCCACCTGAGTCATGGACCCCATAGAAATAGAGAAGAGGGCCTCACAAAATCTCTCTGGCCTTTACCCCTTTCCCTGACCCCTAAATTGCAGATAATAAAAGCCATTCTTTAGTAAGATAGCTTTCCAGAGAGCCTGAGAGACAACAAGGGGGAAGGGAGCTTGGTCTGGCTGCCTCCATCTTGAAGCCAGACCACCCGCTGTGAAGTTGACTGTTCTCAGGAGAGGCTTGCGTGAACTCCGCCCTCATTCAGAATCAGATTGGGGTACCACATACCTCATCTTATAGGGAAGCCTTGCCCCTAACTCCTGCAGGGTGGCATGATCATCCAGGTCACCGAGTTTCAGTGTGACACCCCCTCAAAGTGTCAAAGTGTATATTCAGCGGGAGAAGAGAGCTAGAAGAGAGTCTAATCCTCATAGACTCTCTCTATCTCCCCTCTATCATAACATTGGTTACTCGGCTCTCATTATTATTGCAATTTTGGCAGAGACTCTCTATTCTTATATAGGCACTAGCCTATTGATAGACATTGGCTATAACACATAATCATATGTGTGTGTGGGTCCAGAGTTACCTTTCACTATTTTTTTTTCAGCCTTGACCAATTTAAGTGAATATTTCAGTAAAATAGGTTTTCTTAGTTTGGGATTTTGAATCATTTAAAGCAATGCTGGCATATAAAAACCCTGCTATCTCTTAGTCAGCATTGCCATCTGAGATTGTGGATCCTTAATTTTTTTCCCCCTTGAATAAAAGAGACTTGTTTTCCATTACTGGCAGTAACTAGTGCTGAAGATATTAATGCAGAAAATCAAACAATGTGAGTAGTTTGATTTTTTGAGGAAGAGAACTCTTTTGCAGTGGAAAATAAGAACCAGCCTAAATGGATCAATCATATGATAAAGAATATGTTTGCAAGACAGAGAAGGTGATTTCACTGTCGAGAAGATACATTTGTAGTAGGAGGATAAAGAAAAAAAATGTAGGGATTAAGCGGTGATGAAAAACACATTACTTAGAAATGAGACCAATTAAAAAAATGTCAGCTGGTCTGACTGGTCCTGATATAAAAACCTGGTGCTGTCAAAATCTGCCTCTAGCCTGGAGAGGCCAGAATAATGGTCTAGGGAATTATTATAATGCCATGATGAACTATAAAAGGCAGGCCATTTGGAATCATTGGATCTAGGTTTGAATGTTGGCTCAGTGGCTTGCATCCTTTCTAATCAGAGCCAAATTGCCTCTCCACTCTAGGTCTTAGTTTCTTTGTCTAAGAAGCAAAAGGAATGGATTAGATCACCGTAAGTACTTTCTACCTTGAGAATCTTGTGACTTTCTTTCCCTTAGCTTTATTTTCCTCATCTATAAAATGAGGGAGATTCAACTCATCCTGCTGTGAAAAAAAGCACACTATTTGGAGTCAGAGAACAGAGGTTCAAATCCTGCCTCTGCAACCCGTGTGAACTTGAGCAAGTCACAACCTCTCTGACCTTCAAATTCTTCATCTATAAAATGAAGGTATTGAATTAGATGATTTCTAAATAATTTTCCCAATTCTTAATTCTGTGATGGAGAGCCTTGATTGGAACCTTGGGTTTCCTCTGCTTGCTGCTCATTTAATTCATCCTTGTATATCTTTGGCACATTTGTGTTTCTCAGATGAGGGTTTACCCTCCCATTTTCAAAAGTCATTGCATCAATGTCTTACAGTGTCTGGACATCAGTTGTGCTCTTTCAATGGCAATGGCTTTTTTGAAATTGTGTCATCATCAGAGATGGAATTCACAATTTTAAGGCAGCCAATTTTTTTCAAAAGCCGAAGGACTCCATTGCACCTTGCAAGAAACTGCTGGAGCAGCTGGAGAGCATGCTGGCCTTGAAGCAAGAGCTCCTGGTGAGGCACACTCTGAATGTGGCAAGAGCAGCAGCCTTATTGTTTTGTTTTTTTCCTACAAAAGATTGCCTTATTCCATCCCAGAATTTTGTCCCTATGGTATCTCCATGTGCTCAATGAAGCCTGACTAGAGAAGACTATAAATGAAGGAGACCTAGAGGGGAGTCTGCCATGCAAAGGAGGTCAATTGTCAATGGCCTGGCCACATTCTCTGGCTTCAAAGACTATGTTTCATGCTTCTCTTGCTACTGCATTTAATGAATAAAGCACTGATTTGGTTGTGCAAATCAGTCAATCAATCCATCAACTAACTAGCATTTATTAAGCCCTTATTGTGAGCTCACCATTATGCTAAGTGCTGATGACAACAAAGATAGGCAGATAATATTTCTTGCCCTCAAGGAGCTTACATTCTAGTGGAGGAAGACATGTAAATAATTAGGTACAGGACAAGAACTTAGTTTTTGACAAAAACTGTTGGGAAAATTGGAAAATGGTATGATAAGAGATTGGGGATAGACCAACATCTCAAACCATATACCAAAATAAGGTCAAGTATGTGATTTAAATATAAAGAGTGATACTAGAAGCAAATTAGCGGAGCATGGAATAGTTTATCTGTCAGATACATGGATAATAGAAGAATTTAGGACCAAACAAGAAATATAAACCATAGGTTGTAAAATGAATACTTTTAATTATATTAAATTCAAAAGATTTTAGACAAACAAAATCTATGCAACCAAGATTAGAAGGAAAGTAAAAAAGCTGGTGAGAATTTTTTTACAGCAAATATCTCTGATAAAGGTCTCATTTTTCAAATATATAGAGAACTAAGTCAAAATTTTAAAAATATGTCATTCTCCAATTGATAGTCAAAGGATACAAACAGGCAGTATTCAGATGAAATCAAAGCCATTTATAGTCAGATTAAAAATGCTCTCAATCACTCTTGATTAGAGAATTGCAAATTAAAACAACTTTTGAGGTCCTACCTTGCACCTATCAGATTGATGAATATGATAGAAAAGAAAATGATAACTATTGAAGGGGATGCAAGGAAATTGGGACACTAATGCACTGCTGGTGGAGTTGTGATCTGATCCAACCATTCTGGAGAGCAATTTGGAATTAGGGCCAAAGAGCTCTAAAACTGAGCCTATCCTTTGATCCAGCAATACCACTATAAGGACTGTATCCAAATAGATTTTTGAAAAAGAGAAAAGAATCTATTTGTACAAAAATATTTATTGCAACTCTTTTGTGGTAGCAAAGATTTGGAAATTATGGGGTTATTCATCAATTAGTTTGATGTTTGGTGAGTTTGTCTGTTTCCGGCCTTGATTGTCTAAGCAATATATTTTTTGGAGTTCAGGCTTCTTAATTATCAAGGAGAGGAATTGTTAACTCAGGAGCTGCTGGTCTGCTAAGGACTCAAAGCTTTCCAATAAGAATATTAAGAAAAGGTGGGGATCTTAAAAGGAGTAAAAAGAGGAGTCTCAGATTTTTACCTTAGATTCTGTCTGCGTCCTGACATGCAGTGCAGAAAAAGTTATACACACAGTTTTACTTGCTGATGATTTTGTAATGGGATCCAGATAAAATATCTGTTATAGACTTTATTTCTCTAAATGACTTCCAATAGCCTCCTGGAGAGGTCAAGTTGTTTTTGGATTAACCAACCTGCTGGTACCAGAGCTTTTCAGGGCTCAGGTGACCAGGACCAAACACAAAGACTGACTCAGCCTGGATTGGTCATGTAGGGAATCCAGATAACATGCCCTATCCAGACCCTATTTATCCAATTGGCCTTCCACAATATTTCATTTTCTTTCTTCTTCTTTCTTCTTTTTCTTTTTTTGAGATTTCTTCCACAAAATGACTCACATTGAAAAATGTTTTCTATGATTGCATATATAAAATCTATATCAGATTGCTTACTGTCTCAGGGAGGGGGGAGGAATAGGAGGGAAAAAAGAAGGGTGGGAAGGAGGGACAGAATTTAGAATTCAAATTTTAAAAAAAGAATGTTAAAAATTATTTTACATGTAATTAGCAAAAATTAAAATATTATTTAAAATAATTAGGTAAATACTATAAGAATTAAAAATGGTTTTGTCAAATCATAAGAGTTAAAAAGGTAGTTGTTGCCATTTATAATAATTAAAATTTAAACTATGAGTCTGTTAGTAGCTTTAGTAGCTTTATTGCAGCAAAGTAGTGATAGTAAAGAGAAGGAAATGTAGGAAGTAAGATAGGGAATTTTGCCTAGCTAAATATCCTATAATTGCATATCTGGAGAAATCCAGCTCAAGTCCAACAAAGGCTCCCTCAAGTCCTGATCTCTAACCAGGAGGCATGGTAGTCTCTTCAGCAAGAGTCTCACCAGCCCAGGTGAGTGTCTCCAGCCAAGGGTATCATCAAACCGAAAGACCAGCCATTCTGAAGGGACTGAGCCACAAAAAAATCTCCAATGCACACCAGGCTGAGCCGTACCAGAGTGAGATGCCCAAAAGATCTCCCACGCTACAGGAGGCTGAGCCACCAAAGACATAGAGGGTCTCAGAGGCTCCTGTTTATATGCAGTTTTCTCCACCCATCAGCTGTCTCCATCACATCTCACGAACCAATCATAGTTTCCTAATGTGGGATCTACTTCCTGTCTCTTGAGAGTATGAACTTCCTTTCTCTGAGTGTGTGAGGTTTCTTTTAAAAGGATCTTCTAGTGCCTTACTGATCCAAGTTCTTGACTAATTAAGTTAAAAAGAACAAAGGAGAATAATTCCATTTATACAATACAAAACTTGTGTTCATAATTGTTTGTATGACTGTCAGTAAGACGCTGTACCTGTATAGACCTCAGTTTTCTCATTTGTGAAATGAAGAGTCTGGATAATGTATCCTCTGAATTATTTTCCAACTCTGACACTTTGATTCTGAATCCAATGAACTCTATTTGATTCTCATCTTCTTGAATTTCTTTATTCTATTTGACAGCATTGAACATTTCCAGCTTACAAATACCTACTCAGGGGAATGTAGGCATCATAGTGGTTAAAGAGTCAAGAAGACCTGAGTTAGAATCTAGCCTATATATTTTCTATCTACGTGACCTTGGGCAAGTCACTTAACTTCTCCCAGCCTGAATTTCCTCATCTGTAAAATGGAATAGCACATAAAACTTTTTGCAAACCTTAATATAGCATACATAAATGGTAGTTATTATCATTATTACTTTTTTAGTTTCCATGGCAACCCAATCCCCTTGTTTTCTTTCTTTCTGATTTTTCCTCCTCTGATTCCTGTGCCTGTTCCCCTTTCTTTCTACTCCTTAAATGTGGACATCCTTCAAGAATCCGTCTTCATCTTGCTTCTCTTCCCTTTCTACATTCTCTCTTATGATGGGCTTGTGAACACTCACGACTTCAGTGATCATGTACTTCTTTGTACTAACAGACTGCTAGGTAGTAAAGTGCATGGACTGCTATGCCTAGAGTCAGGAAGACCTGAGTTCAAATGTGCTCTTTAACACTTTGTTAGATGTGTGACCCTGGGCAAGTTGCAACCTTCTTGGTCTTGGTTTCCTGATCTATAAAATAGGGATAATAATAGCACCTTTGGCCTTAAATCACTGACATTTGTTGGCTCCATCCTCTTCCCAGGTGAAAATAAATCAAAATATTTTAAAACACTTTACAAACTTTAAAGCATGATGCATATGATAGCTATGCAAACAACTCCCTTAGCTATACCTCCACCTTAATATCTCTCTAATGTTTCAGTTCCAAATTCCAAAGGCCTGCAGAGTCACAATTCTACTTGAACCTCTATTTTGTTCCCCATCTAAAATTATAATTTCCTGTCTATAGTGGTATAAAGAATAACTTCATCTATATCTCCCACATTAATTTAAGATGCTCCTAAATAAAGCAAAGCCCCTTATGGCCTGGTTCCACATACATTATAGCCTTCCCTCAGACGACTCTTTTTTACATACTTTGTTCCAGTCAAACTCAGTTACTCACTATCCTAGCTCTCCTCTCTCCCATTTCTGTGTCTTTGCTTACGCCATAACTCATGCCTAAAATGAACTCTTTATTCTCCATATCCATCTGCTGAAATTTCTCTCTTCCTTCAAGACCAAACTTGGATATCATCTTCTTCATGATGGCAGCTTGGAATGAAGGACACTTCTTGACTTTCCTGTCAGAAAAGCCAACTAGTAAAGAGGGAAATAGTTTAACTGTTTAAGGTTCCTTCTCTAATGTCTCCCTCCTTTCTAGTTCTATAGCAATGACAACCAAATGGATCAAGGAGAGACTTTGGCTGGCAGAGAGCTGTTATTAAAAATGCTGTTTTGAGCAAAAAAATCCATATCGCCAGTACCTAAACAGACAGTCCTTGCTTTGAGTAAGTGGATCTTTCCACAGACCTTAGCATAAAGTCATTCTTATGTAATGTGAATCTGTTCATGGACTCAGGGAAGGAAGAAGGCAAGAAAGGATTGCAGACTCCTAGAGGGAGGAGACCTGCCCACAGTTAAAGGATGTGGGGGCTAAGGACAGAGATGTAAAGACATACAGAGGCAGGGAGTCAGACAGGGACACAGACAGGGACACAGATAGGAGAAGACACCGTTGAGCTGGTTTGGAGTTTGGGTGAAGTAGGGCAAAGATCTTCTCTCTCTGGATGTCAAGTCCCTGATCCAGTGGCAGCAGAGGTGGCAGCAATGGTAGTGGTGGTAGGCTCTCTGCCCCTCTGTTCTTCTGCTTTCACTTTGGCAATTTTATTTTAGGGTTTTTTTTCATTTGTTTGTTTATTTGCTGTGGGAATGAGGGGCTGGTGGGAAGCCAAGGAGTATCTAGCTTAGGGAAAGGAGCAGAGAGACATAGCACAGTACTAGTACTATATAGGAAAGTTGACAGGTATTATTTGGAATGAGAATTTCTTTCAGAATTCTTTATGTAAAGTCAAATTTGCATAATGTGAATGTATTTAAAATGAGAACTTATTGTATGTAATTTCTTCATATGCTGTATTCTTCTTGACTTCATGCTATATTTTTATCTTTAGACCATTGGTCCAGAAACCTTTTCCTACCTTTTGTTTAGAACCTTGAGTTTAATTATCCCCAAGAGGTCTGCTTTTCCATTCATCATTTCTTATTTAGTCATTTCAATGAAAAAAAATTCAGGCTATTCCCTCTTTCCCCAGTAGCATTCTTTTCTTTGGGCCTTAATCACTGATTTTCACTGGCTCCATACCCTTCCTAAGGGACAAGGACTTGATATCTCCAATCAGGACCAGAAAATATGGCTTCTTACACCTGGTGGTAGATGGTCTTCTGGGGAGAAGGCATGATGGACAAGGGATTAGAAAATGTGGAGTGAGTAGCAAGAAAAGGGACTGGGAGATATCATCACAGGGCGAAGGACAGGATTTCAAACAAGGTCATTATAGTCCTTTGGTTTCTACTTTCAACCATAATTTTTACGTGTTTCATACTGAGTCCTATTAGTTCTGGTACTAGCTTTCTGTTCTTAATTTCTCTCCTCCTGATATTAATTGCAACTGACTTTTAGCTTTTCTGAACCCTTCTGTCTAGTTTATGTCTTTGGCAATGCCACAACTGTTCTAACTTTGAGAGGTGGTTATGATTTTGGCTGGGATTACCTTTTCCCCTTTGTTAGGAGTGTACCTTATGTTTTACTCTTCTTGGGTGTTTTTTTGCTTAGTACATAAAACCAAGGTCCAGGTCACTTAACATTAGGTATAAAATATTGGTTCGTGCAACTCAAAACTGCAAACTGAGATCAAACGATAGAATACTTTGAGCATCACTCATTCTGCCTAGGCATTGGGGTGCTGTAAGATATTTTGTAGTGCATAGATAGCCTTTGGTCATAAATACCTGGAAAGGGAACAGCCTGGAATTCAACATTGTGCTAGTGAGATGATCCTGTGATATTAGCAGAACTACCAAGATGGAAGGACTACTATGGGGTTTTAGGAAATCACTGTGTGTCTGTTTCAGATGAAGACCAGATGAGCTAAACACATTACTAAAACATTGATTATAGGCGATGACTACTTTTGGTCACAACTCAAAAAACTGTTAAGCAAGACATTACAGAGATTATATTTGTGTTGATCGAGCTTATCTACATACACGATAACTACTAACAAAATCACAAATTCTTGATGCACAGAAGTACTGAAGTACTTTGTTTTTTTGTATGTTATATTAATATGAGATATCTGAATATTGGTAAACTAATGTATTGATGTATAAACACAGAAATATTGATGTATTAAGGTGCCAAAGTCAAAAATTGCCAACAGACTGAATTTTACCCAGTTGAAGAATTGACATTGTGAGGTACAGAAGTATTGATATTTGGAAGGATCAGTCCAGCAGAAAGCATTTATGGAATACCTGCTATAGTCCAGTCTCATGCTGGGCACTGGGGATACAAGAAAAAAAGTTAGATACTCCTTGCACTCAAGGAGCTTGCATCCTGTTGGATAGATAAAACACATTCTACAGAATTTCAAGATACATACAAAATAAAAACAAAACAATTTGGGGAGGGGAGTACTAAGAGAATTTGGAGATGACACTTATAATGACCCTTGACAAGAGACAGAGCTTCTCAGAGGTGGAGATGAGGAGGTATTCTAGACCTCTGGGTCTAGGGAGCAAGTTCAAAGATCAAACAGGTAACAAAGAAAAAGTTCGAGCCCAGGTCCACTGACTTAAAATCCAGTGTCCTTTCTGCTGTACTATCAGAGGTTTAAAGCTAGAAGGTGACACAGAAATCATTCTAGTTCAACCCCTTCTCTTATAGATGAATAAACTGAGGCCTATGGAGAAAAAAAATCATAGAACAAAAGGTAGAAATCAAAAGATGGAGTAATGCCATGATAGGGAAACAGTAAGTAGGCCAATTTGAAGCCTAAAGTGGTAGGAGAGGCATAAGATATAATTAGCCAAAAAAAAAATAAGCAGGAATCAAATGGTGAAGAGCTTGAAATTTCATAATCCAGGGGCATTTGTATTTAAATTTTCACATTTTTAGGCCTCAGTTTCCTTATCTGTAAAGTAAGAGAGACCTTATATTCTATGTGGGAAAGATAGTGCATTAAAACAAAAAGCTGAAAGAAAGGAAAAGGCAAAGGAGGGGAGGAAGGTACAGGACAGGCAGGACAGAGAAGTCAATGTACCCTGGTGGAAAAGAGCTGACCTGAGCACCCTCCGTAAATGGAGGTTCTGAGAGGAGCCATTCAATCAGGAGGAGGAAACACAGGAATGGAAGGTGCCCTAGTGGAACTAAAGGCCACTGAAGTTTCTTGAGTAGGGGGATGATGTGGTTAGATTTGAGCTTTCAGAAGATCTTTTTGGCAGCTTTGTGGAGGAAGGATTAAAAAGATATGAGTACAGGCATGAATGAAGTATTAACAGAATGAAAAACTCACATTGATTTATTAAATTATGGACATGTTACGGTGACAGCATTTTGCCAGGTTGGTTTATTGAACTGAAGTTTTTCTAGATAGAGTCAATGATGAGAGTGATGATCATGGAATCAAGGTTGCCCTCGCATGTCTGGCAAAGCATTTATTGGATGGTTTATCATACAATGAATATTGATCAAGGAGACTCTCTGGCTAATATCAGACATGGGTCTATAGTTGAGTATGAACTGTTAATATAGATAACTCACTGTCAGAGTGCACATAGGTGGATAAACCATTTAGGGGTCAGAAACTTGAATTAAATAACCAGTCCCCTTACAATAACAAACTAATAAACCCATCCACTTGTAAAGTATGAAATCTAAGTGAGTCCTCATTCTAATGTGAGTCAAAACAACTTGAAGTCCTTATGAATTTTCTCCCAGAAAATGTACTGTAAGTAATTTATGTGCCAAATTTGATTTCCACATAGAAACAAGGTTATATAATAGGGTTGCATTCTTGATCAAGGACCTGATCAATGCCCAGTGATTCATGCACAGACTTGTATATCAGCCCACAATTGGCATGTTAAAGCAACTACTTAACCCAATAGAAATGATCTTCTTATGCCATGTATTGTACAGATTTTTAGGAAACACGGGCAAATCAAGTATGTAAGGTAACAGTCATAAATCACATTTTTTAAAAAAGGATCATAGTATTCTGAATCAGAACATGTTTGTGGTTATACTGGTAAATTTTTTTAAACCCTTATCTTCTGTCTTAGAATCAAAACTGAGTATCCGTTCCAAAGTAGGAAAGTGGTAAAGGCTAGGCAATTGGGGTTAAGTGACTGACCCAGGATTACACAGCTAGGATGTATCTGAGGCCAGATTTGAATTCAGGATCTCCCATCTTCAGGCCTGGCTCTTTATCCACTGAGCCCCACTGGTCAATTTTAATAACTAGATAAGAAGATAGGAAGGAAGGAAAAGAAGGAAAGAAGGAAGGAAGGAAGGAAAGAAGGAAGTAAAAAAGGAAGGAAGAAAGGGAGGGAGGGATGAAAGAAGAAAGAAGAAAGAAAGGAAGAAAGAAAGAAAGAAAAAGAAAGAAGGGAAGAAGGAAGGAAAGAGTAAAAGAAAAGAAAGTATGTATATACCATATTTATAACTTTAATCTGCATTATAATATTTTTTCTTCATTTTTTAAAGTCTAGTTAATGATGTCAAACTCAAATAGAAATTATCTCCTCCGCCTCCATGTTGACTTAGAAAACAACAAATTAGCATTCTTTATGTTGTGTTGTATTTAATTTATTTTGTTAAAATTTCCCAATTACATTTTTATCTGGTTTCCCCCTAGAATTTTGAAGGTGGGAGTTTGGCACCTCTGGATCAACAAAACAATAAATCAAGTCCAGATTTTTAGCACTTGCTGATTTCTGAAGTGTAAATATTCACACTGAAAATGTAGAAATTGGCTCTCCCAAATCTGCCAAGCTGGCACTAGCACATTGTAAGGGACTTTCTTGTCTTGTCTTGTCTACTTATTTTACAAAATAGGAAATGAACACTCAGGAAGGGAAAAGATCACATGACTAGGTGTAGAATAGTGGAAAGAATCCTGCCTCTGGAGTCAAAGGACTTGGGTTCTAATTCAACCTCTGATACTTATCAAATTTGTGACTGGGGAAAGTTATTTGCATTCTTTGAGGCTCATTTTCTTCAACTGTAAAATGAAGAGGTTGGACATCTTGTAATCTCTGAGGTCCATTCTGGGTCTAGATCCATGATTCTATGATTTCAAGCAGCAGAGCTGGGATTCAAATCTAGTGCTCTTTCCATTATATGTTACTTGAATATAATAGAAAATCATGGGGGCAGCTGGGTGGCTCAGTGGATAGAGTGCCTGGCTTAGAGATAGGAGGTGTTGGGTTAAAATTTGATCTCAGATACTTCCTAGCTATGTGACCCCTGGGCAAGTCATTTAACTCCAACTGCCTAGCCCTAACCCTAATTATTATTCCTCTTTAGAAACAATACTCAGTATGGATTCTAAGGCAAAAAGTAAGGGTTAAAAAGAAACCCAACAACAAAAAAATGTTGTCAACACTGTAGACTTTTGTTGCCTGTTTCTCATTGCCAAAGGCCCTGTTGACTAACAAGTTTGTCTTCTTGATTGTGTTTGAGTTTGGGCTCCATTTTCTCAGAACTGTCCTAGTCACAACTTTGAATGTATCCACCTTGTAAGAGGAGTGTTAGCTCTGTAAACACGAGCTCTTCATTCCATTCTGGATGGTCTTGACTCTCCAGGTCTCTTTCTCCTCCAATCCCCCAAAACCCTTTCTTGCTAGAAGATAGCTCTTTCCATTGACCTTTCTCACTCTGGAATATCCCTTTACCCCTCTGGCCCCTTTCTCTGATTCTCTGTTTCCTCCCAGAATCTCTATTTGAAGGAAAGTACTCAGGCCAACTAGTTTAGCATTGGATAAAGCCCTGGGTTTGGAATAGGAAGGCTCTTCCTGAGTTCAAATCTGACCTTAGACACATACTATTTGTCTGACTCTGTTTACCTCAGTTTCCTCATCTGTAAGATGAGATGGAGAAATATATCACTTCAGTGTATTGCCAAGAAAACCCAAATGGGGTCACAAAAAGTCTGACACAAATGACCAACAACAAACCTAGGCCAACCATATTAACTCACATTCTCCTCTGGGCCACACTACTGAATCTCAGGATATTTTTTCCATCATACCCCTTTTGATCATCACATACCTTCAGGGGCAACTACTCCATTTTTTCAGCTTTCTTTTATGAGTTGCTCTCTCCTATTAGAATAGAAGCTTCTTGAGAGCAGGGGCTTCCTTTCTTTTTCTTGTTTTTGTACTCCTACTACTTAGCTTATTGATTTGTGTGATACTTTCATCTTCTTCAAATTGTGGTACTTTGAAGACCAACTCACCTGCAATTCAAATCCTGTGGATCTTAAGTAAAATAAATATAGAATTGAGGGGGAAAAATACCTTGAGTAACTCTAGCCCTTTAAGTTAGACAATGCTGATCTTATTATACAAAGAATATAAGGAAAAATGAATGAAATATCTCCTGGATAACCTCCTTGGCAGCTGATCATTCTCTGGAGCTCTTCCAGCTGAAGGAAAACAAAGCAGAAACACTGTCAGGCCTTCCCACAAATCACTGGATTTCCTGTCATAGAAAGGAAAACTGTTTAGGACTGCTCATTTTTGCTGATGTTCTTCTAAATTTTAACCTTCTGCTTTTGTCTTCCACCCACTTAAATAGGAAATAATAGCACCAACAAGGAATGGAGAGCTAGGTCCCTTCCATCCTTTCTTCATATAGAAGAGATGAAAGATCATCTAAATCACAGAAACTTGTAAATAATCTCACCCAGTGGCAGCTAGGTGGCTCAGTGGATTGAGTGAGAGCCAAACCTGGAGATAGGAAGTTCTGGGTTCAAATATGGCCTGGAGATGGGAGATTCTAGGCTCAAATAGGACCTCAAACATGTCCTAGTTGTATGACCCTGGGTAAATCATTTCACTCCAATTGTCTAGCCCTTTCCATCCTTTTGTTTTGGAAAAGATATTCAGTATTGATTCTAAGAAAGATGAGAAAACTGACACCCATAGAGGTAACTTGTCCTGGGTTACAAAGTCAGTAAGTAATCCTACTAATCTATAGATTCTAGAACTAGAAGGGTCCTTGGAAATCATTCAGTGATTTCCTTTTATAGATAGGGATCTCGAAGGCCAGAGTGGTGAAGTAACTTGGTTAAGACCACATAATTGTTGAGTATCTATCATTAGGACAACAATATAGATGGAAAGAACAAAGAATAAAAAATGAAATTGAATGCTGAATAATTATCATGACTTGACCTGGCTCCAAAGATGAGACAAGAAGATATACTTGCCATTCTTCTTTGCAGAAGTCTGAGGGCAACCTCCATGCTATGATTTTTGGATTTTATTGCAGAGCAAGGGGGAGGGTATGCCACTCTTCTTAGTGAAAAATGAGGATAATAGTGTTGACTATGCCAACAGATAGTTTAAATAAAGGAGCTTGGAGTGAGGAATGATAGAAACTCTTCCCTCAGCATAAGAGGAAACTATGCTGCTTTCCCCAATGATTCTTCTTGTATTCTTCACTAAGAAAATTAGATCAATGTCAATCATAACTTTTTTTGACAGTGCTGGAATGGTGGAATGGCAGAGGGAACCAAAACTATTTCTAATTCAATCTGGAAATATGCAGGAGACAACACCTAGAAACCCATGTTCACCATTTCTGCAACTTCAGCAAAAGACAGGTGTACCCAGATAAGAGGAAAAACTTGGCCAGAAGGGCTGAAACGAGCAGGAATTTTGAAACCAATGAATTTAGAAGGAAAAATAAAGAGAGAAAATCCAGGACTTAGGGCTACTGCATTCATGGACACATTTGAAGTACCTTAGGGGAAATGTCAGCTAGCACATTGTTCTTGGAGTTAAGAAGACTAGGGTTTTCATCTTCTTATTTTTGTTCAGTCTTTTCAGTTGTGTCTCAGTCTTGGTGACACCATTTGGGTTGTTGGGTTGTTGTTTTTGTTTTTGGCAAATATATTGGAGTGGTTTGCATTTCCTGTCACTATTTAGCTTGGGGCTTTGTATATAGTATTTGTTGTTTTTCAGTTGTTTTTCAGTCCTGTCTTCACCTTTCCTGACCCCACTTGGAGGTGTTTTTTTAAAAATTTAAAAACCCTTACATTCTGTCTTAGAATTAATACTGTGTATTGGTTCTAGGGCAGAAGAGCAGTAAGGGCTAGGCAGTGGGGGTTAAGTGACTTGTCCAGGGTTACACGGCTAGGAAGTGTCTGAGGTCATATTTGAACCCAGGACCTTCTGTCTCTGGACCTATGGAGTTTTCTTTTTTTTTTTATTGATTAAGAAAATTTTCCATGATTACATGAATCATGTTCTTTCTCTCCCCTCCTCCCACCTCCCTTCCATAGCCAATGTATAATTCCACTGGGGTTTACATGTGTTATTGATCAAGACCTATTTCCATATTATTGATATTTGCACTAGAGTGATTGTTTAGAGTCTATATCCCCAATCATATCGCCATAGACCCATGTGATCAAGCAGTTGTTTTTCTTCTGCATTTCTACTCCCACAGTTCTTTCTTTGGATGTGAATAGTGTTCTTTTTCATAAGTCCCTCAGAGTTGCCCTGGATCATTGCATTGATGCTAGTAGAGGAGGCCATTACATTTTCAATTGTGCCATAGTGTATCAGTCTCTGTGTACAATGTTCTCCTGGTTCTGCTCCTTTCACTCTGCATCAACTCCTGGAGGTCGTTCCAGTTCACATGGAATTCCTCCAGTTCATTATTCCTTTTAGCACAATAGTATTCCATCACCAACACATACCACAATTTGTTCAGCTGTTACCCAGTCCAAGGGCATCCCCTCATTTTTCAATGTTTTGCCACCACAAAAAGCATAGCTATAAATATTTTTATACAAAGTTGTTTTCCTTATTATCTCTTTGGGATATTAACCCAGCAGTGGAATGGCTGGATCAAAGGGTAGGCAATCTTTTAAAGTCCTTTGGGCATAGTTCCAAATTGCCATCCAGAATGGTTGGATCAATTCTGTGAAGTTTTCTTAACGAAGAGACAGGAGTTATTTGCCATTTCCTTCTTCAGCTCCATTTACAAATGAGGAAACCAAGGCAAACAAAGTTAAATGACTTGTTCAGTGTCACACAGCTAGTAAATGTTTGAGGTCATATTTGACTTTCGGTCTTTTTGACTCTGGACCGAGCCTTCTCTCCACTGCACCACCTAGCTGCCATCTTGATTTTGACATTTATTAGCTTTATGATCCTCAAAAGTCACTTAACGGGGGGGGGGGGGGGGGGGGGGC
>NC_058131.1:362946444-363004227 GCF_016433145.1 Gracilinanus agilis | reverse complement strand
GGGGGCAGCTGGGTAGCTCAGTGGATTGAGAGCCAGGCCTAGAGACAGGAGGTCCTAGGTTCAAATCCGGCCTCAGAAACTTCCCAGCTGTGTGACCCTGGGCAAGTCACTTGACCCCCATTGCCTACCCTTACCACTCTTCCACCTATAAGTCAATACACAGAAGTTAAGGGTTAAAAAAAAGTCACTTAACCTCCCTATTCCTCAGTTTCCTTATCTATAAAATAAGAGGATTGGACAAGAAGGTCACTAAAGGCCTGTCCAGCTCCTGAGCTATGATCCTATCACATAAAGGCACGATGAAGAGATAAACAAAGACATGGGCTGCTTCCTGCCCTCTTTCAGTCCCATATTGTGTAAGATTCATTCTCCTAAAGGAGTGTTCTGTGTTCTCCTAAGAGAGAACAGCCTCTCTGCTTGAATTAGGAGGAAAGAAGGGGAAGCAGGTAAAGTGAGAGCACTTACAAACAAAGGGTTAACTATGCTAAGATGATAGAAATGAAAATCAGCAGGGAGAGAGAAGAGGAGAGCTGGCTGCCTTAGAGTCCACGGAAACCCATCCCAAAGTAGCGTTTCATCACAGAGAGCTGACATTTGCCTATTGGACTGTTATCAGAGCTGCTTAGTCATTCCTGGGCCATTGTACCTCAGAATTGGGAGAGAAGCATTGATTGAGCCAGGCTGAATCCTGACATTCAGCTCCCTCCCCACTGGCCAGACATTAGCATTTGCCTGACATCTGACTGATAGCTTCATTTTGCTCTGGTAAACAGGACACCTTAAGGCCAAGGTGAAGGTGACCTCTGACACAGAGGACTTGGTAGTATTTCCTTTGGGGATGCTGGGAGAGCTTTTCTCTTGCATTTTTCACATGGGCATTTCCCAACTCTTGCTCTTATTTCAGCTGAAGAGGGAAAGGGAAAAAAAAACAACCTGACAGACTCATTTACAGAAAGGGAATGGATATGGGATAAGGTGGGGGTGGGGAGAAAGTCAGGGCAGCAGGAAGAGAGAGAAGGAAAATGGAAGGGAGAAAAACAGGCAGAAAGAGAGGAGAACTCTGATTTATTCATGTTCCCTTTGGGTTCTTTGCCACTGCAAACCATAAAAGCCAACTCAAGGCTTCCCTGGAAACTCTACCAACAACATCACTGCTATTAATAGGGCAGAACATTCAGAAGCCAAATTGCTGATTTCTGACATTTAGCAAGACTCTAGTGTGAAGTTGCCTGGAAACACCTGTTCTGCATACAATTAAACATAGATTTCTGGGGGTGGAGGATGTGGGGAATATTAGGAAGCCTGTGGCCGGATATGTACATCCATATGAATGATCTGGAACAGTAAAAAGGAATCTAAATGATGCCACGTATGTCAAGGATCCTGTTGTGTTTCCATGCTATTTGATGTCTGGGTTTGTAGAGGGATGCATTAGGAAGTTAGGAATCACAGGATTTATATAATCTAGCTCCCTTATTTTATAGACAAGGAAACTGAGGTCCAAAGAGGGAAAGTAACTTGGCCAAGGTCATATGGGTAATAAATTATAGTGCCAAGATTCATTGACTTCAAGGCTTTTTTCATTGCCCCACATTTGGGTGGGGGGGGGGAGGCATCTATGTATACATATAATATAAGTGTATCCATTAGAAGGTCTTTTTTGCCTTCTTATCCATCCATCTAGGTCTTGGGGCTCTGTATGTGTGTACATAAAGTATTAGTCCAAGGTAAAATGTTATGGAGCACTTTCTCTGGGACACATCCCCTAGAGTTCTCATGCTGGCAGGCAAGATTTCAAGGTTTCAATACTACTACTATTTTAGGGCTCCAGAGATAATCCTGAAAGTACTAGCATTTCTAATACTATGATTCACAAACCTCCACTGGTGTACTTTCCAGTATTACTTACCTTTTAAAAATATATTTAAAACATTTTTTCCAAAGGAATTTTTTAAAATTTAATTTTATTGTTATTGCAGTCATTGTTGTAAGAGCAAAGTCATACATGACCAAAACCCCAAAATAAAACTCTAAATACACTGATGTGAAAGACAACTCCAACAGTTCTTTCTCTGGAGGTGGATAGCATTCCCTGTCATGTCTTTCAGGACTGTCCCAGATCAGTGCATTGCTGAGAGTAGCCAAGTTTTCACAGATAATCATCATCCAATATTGATGTTATCAATTACCTTTTATAAGAGATACTTTACTAAAGTGATATAGTAAGGATTATTGGTACAAAAAGAATGTCCCCAAACCAGGGACAGCACTCTCCCTAGGATAGGACTTATACACACAAAGTCCCCTGGGGAGGTGGCTTATACCTAGTAGTAAGATTTGCATGTAGAGAACTTGAGTGGCCAGAGGGTAAACTCAATTCCTCTGTGCTAGAAATCCTTTTCTCCTTTTCTCTTTTTTTGTAGTTCTCATGAAGTTCATGACAGGGGATGGCACTTAATAAAAGTTGCCCCTAAAAGGGAATAGTGTCTTTGCTGGATGAAGATAGTCTGTTGCTGTCCTTTAATCTCTCAAACCATGCAATATTGACCAGGTCTTTTCTGAGGCACATCCATTTCAAGGTTGTTGTTCAACCACCTCTTGAAGCCTGTGGCTATTGCTATCTCATGTAGATTCTGCTATCAGTTCCCATTGTCATGAGAACATTTGATAGGACCACAGGTTCTCCTGAACTTTTACAATTGCCTAAGATGACTTCTGGGTTGAGAGGATTGAGGAGGAAGAGGAGGAGGAGGAGGAAGAGGAAGAGGAGGAGGAGAACAAGAACAAGGAGGAGTAAGAAGAGGAGGAGAAGGAGAAGAAATGCGGGAAGGAGTAAGGGGGAGAGAGAGAGAGAGAAATAGAGAGAGAGAGAGAGAGAGAGAGAGAGAGAGAGAGAGAGAGAGAGAGAGAGATTATCTTTCTCCCTTTCCTCACCTCCCAAAAAGTGATTTCCTCTCAAAGTAGGGAGCTGGAACTCTTCCATTGCTAGACTACCTTGTTCCTGGACCACATATTTCCAAACTGGCTTACTACTTCCTACACGCGACTAGAAGAATGAATGCTTTTTTCCAGCCAATTACAAATTATTTCCTATGTTATCCGCTATCTTTATCCAATGATTGGAACACTTTATTCCTCCACAATTAAGGGTATGTTCATGTATCACTTTAATCAAATAACACTTATTAAATTTTTATTATGAGTCAGGCACCAGTGTGTAGCACGGTGCCTGGTATAGAGTAGGTGTTATATAAATGTTGATTGACTTCCTGATTGTTAAATGCTGGGGGGTCAAAGAAAGGCAAAAAAAAAAAACCAGTCCAACTCTTTCAAGGAACTTAAAGTCCAATGGAAATATCATCTCACTTGATTCTGACAACCCTGGGAAGTAGGTGCTATTATTGCCTCATTTTACAGGTAAGAAAACTGAGACTGAGACAGACTAAATAATTTGTCATGGGTTTCATAAATAGTAGGTTTCTAAGGCATAATTTGAACTCAGACTTTCCTGACTTATGATCTAGTGCTCTATTAACTGTGCCACCTAGCTACCTAACCTACTTTTGATTTATTAATTTATTCAATCCAATTGCCTAGGCCTTTTTGATTATATAAACTGAGATGGCAATGGAAACCTCTACCCTTCCAGTTATAAAATAGACCTGATTAAAAAAAGTTATTGATATCTTTTAAAAAAAATCATAGCTGGTTCCCTATATGCTTCTACCTTGCTTTTAATATAAAAGAAATGATTGGATAAAATCAACAGTAGCCATTTCTGACATACTTTTTTAGTGTTTTTACACTTTACTTCCTATTAGGTACCCTCCTGATGATCCAGTGACATTGGCCTCTTGAATGCTCCATGAACCATATACTTCCTCTCTTAGCTTTCAGAATTTTCTCTTGCTGTCCAGCCATTCCAGAAATGATTTCCTTTTCATCCTTGCCTTGGCTTCATGGTTGGGACCTTTAAATCCCAACTAAAATCTCATCTTTTACAGGAAGCCTTTGCCCACCTCTTTTCCTTCTAGTGTCTATCTTCTTTCATTTGTTTCCTTTTTACCCTGTAAATAGCTTGTTTGTGCATATTTGTTTATTTCTAGTCTCTTCCATTAGATTGTGAATTCCTTGAGGGCTGGGACTCTTGCTTAATAAATGTGGATTGATTGACTGATTAACAACATGGATTACATTCTGAATCTATCTTCCCCTAGAGGAGGGAAGTGTGTTTCTTATCTCTATTCCATGATCAACATGCATTTATTAAGCACTCAGGATAGTCTACTGCCATAAGCACTTGAGATACAAAATTGAAAACAAAATAGTCCCTGATGTCAGGGATAACTCAGTTTTACTGGGGGGAAGGGAGAAGACCTCTAACATACAAATATAATATATTATATATAATGTATATTTCAGGAGTGGGATAGTTCTTAGCAGCTTGGGAAAAGTCCTAATAAAGAAGGTGATACTTGAGCAGAGCTTTAAAGGATGGTAGGGATTATGGGAGGTCATAGTGGATAGAGCACTAGGTCTGAAGTCAGGAAATTTCATCTGACCTCAGACAATTACTATTGTGTGACTCTGGACAAATCGATTCACCCTGTTTGCCTCAGTTTCCTCAACTGTAAAAGGAACTGGAGAAGGAAAGGGCAAACCTCTCCAGTATCTTTGCCAAGAAAACCCCAAATGGGGTCATGAAGAGTTGGACAGGACTGAACAACAACAAGGGATTAGAAGAAGAAGGAGTACATTCCTGTCTTTGCAAAGGAACTGATATGGGAGATGGAATGTCTTGTGGGAGGGGCAGTAAGTAGGCCAGTGTATCTGGACTGTATGGTGTTTGAAGAGGAGCAAGTCTGGAAAGATAAAAAGGGGTTGTGAATAGGTTTTAAATGACCAACAGAGAAGCTGTTATTTTATTTTAAAAGGCAAGAGGAAAACAATGAAGCTCCTTCTTCTCCTCCTCCTTTCTTTCATTTTCCTAAATCTTGGGTCTCCCTGTCTCCTCCAGACACTACTCACTGTCCCAACCCACCCTGAAAGACCCAGGGGTTTTGATCTGTACCATTTCTGACCCGATCCAGTTCACTTAACATCCCCTCCATCCCTTTCTCACCTTCTTAGGAACGAAAATATTAATAATGAACTTAGTTGGAGTATCCCCATCAATTTAGCCAAGGAAACTCGGAACTACAGAGCTCAAAAGACCTGCCAGTCGCTGCTTCACAGGAAGCAGGGATTAGAGATGTGGGCCATTCTACCCAACCCAATGAAGCTTTTTGAACAAAGGAGGGCAGGAGCAGATCCATACTTTAGGAATATCATTTTGGCATCTGGATGAAAGATAAAGACCTGAAGCAGGGAACCCAATGAGGGCTATTGCAATAGTCCAGGGAGAGGTGAAAAAGGCCAGAACTAGTGTGGTAGCTGTGGAAATGGAAAGAAAGAGATATAGATAAAAGATGTGGAGATAGAGTGAATAAAACAATTGACCTTGACAGCTGATGGAAATCCACTTTGCTTCCATTTTTTTTTTGCTACAATAAAAAAAAAATGCTACCATGAATATTTTAGAGTCTTTCTTCTCTTTCTGTCTTTGATCTTTTTTGAGTATATGCCCAGTAATGAGATATCTGGGTCATGCTGTATCAACAATAAAGTGACTTTTCTCACATAATTGCCAATTGCTTTCCAGAACAGCTAGACCAATTTACAGATCTATCAATAGTATATTTGGATGCCTATCTTCCTAAAGCCTCTCTGACACAATTTCTTTTATCATCTTTGCTAACTTTATGGATATAAGGTGAATCCTTTGAGTTTGTTTTAATCTGTATTTTCTTCTTTTTAAAATGTGGTTGCTTTTTTCTTTTCAAACATTTATTTTTGTGGATTGAGAATCAGGCCTAAAAGTTCAAATCTGGTCTCAGACACTTCCCAGCTGTGTGACCCTGGGCAAGTCACTTGAACCCCATTGTTCACCCTTACCACTCTTCCACCTAGGAGCCAATACACAGAAGTTAAGGGTTAAAAAAATAATAAAATATTTATTTTTAACATTTATTTTTTAAAATTTTAAGTTCCAAATTCTCTCCCTTCTCTAGACCCTTCCCTTCCCATTGAAAAGGCAAGTAATATCAATGATACAGGTGAAACCATGTAAAAGATATTTCTATATTAGCTATTTTGCAAAAACAGAAAATCCAGAAAAATAAAAGTAAATTTAAAAAGTATACTTTAATCTGCCCTCAGAGTTCATTGTCTCTCTCTCTCTCTCTCTCTCTCTCTCTCTCTCTCTCTCTCTCTCTCGATAGCATTTTTTTTTATCACAAATCTCTCAGAATTGTCTTGGATCATTGTATTAATCAGTTAAGCTAAGTCTTTCCTAGTTGATCTTTGTTGTAGTATTGCTATTATTGTTTACAATGTTGTGGTTCTACTCACTTCACTTTGCATCAGTTCACATACATCTTCCAAGATTTTTCTCAAACCATTCAGTTCCTAATTTCTTACAGCACAATAGTACTTCATCACAATCACAACTTGTTCAGCCATTCCCCAATTAATAGTCATTCCCTCGGGTTCTAATTCTTTTCCATTTCAGAAAAAGCTGCTTTAAATATTAAAAATATTGCTGTTAGATTGCAATATGTCTTTTGAAAATTGTTCATCTCCATTAACCACCCATTCATTAAGTCATGACTCTTGATCTTATATGATAATATCAATGACAAATGATCCCTCTTCTCTCTGATAGTAACTATTTATATGATGGTGAACAAGTCATGTAACCTTCTTGGGTCTCAGTTGCCTCATCTATAAAATGAATGTGTTGACCTAAATGGCATCTGAGAGCCCTTCCACCTCTAAATCTGGAATTTTATCATTTTAACATCTCACTGAACAGAAAGGAAGCAATAGGAAAACAAAAGGGCTACATTGGCTTTAGAGTCAAGATGCTTTTGCTAAGTGGCTCCACAACTTAATAGAAGGAGGATCATGGGTAATGTGTTTCACTTCATTAGGACCTACTGAGATGAGGGGGAAAAGATTACACTTCTTCACAATCCTGGCTGAGGTTGTTGTGAGAAAAGCCTTAAATGATGCAGAAATAGGAGCTATTTTATTGATGTAATTATTGTTGCTATTGGTATATAGGGGCATGGAAGAGGTGCAATGGGTAGAGTACCAGACATGGAGTCATGAAGATTCATCTTCATGGATTCAAATTTTTGTGATGACTCTCTAACTCTCTCTCTCTCTCTCTCTCTCTCTCTCTCTTTCTCTCTCTCTCTCTCTCTCTCTCTCTCTCTCTCTCTCTCTCTCTCTCTCTCTTTCTCAACAATTGTGTACATTGGGATATATCCCTAAGGGGTTTTTAGATGAGTGCATGATTGTATATGTAGGAATTTGTATAATAATAATGATGATGATGATGGGAATAGTTATTTATTATCCTTTTAAAATTTATTTTTATTTTTTATAAACCCTTCAAGGTTTGTAAGACATTTTACATGTTATCTCATTTGATTTTCTAAACAACCTTGTGAGTAGGTGCTATTATAATCCCCACTTTATAGATGAGGAAACCAGTACTGAAAGAGTATAGCAACATTTCTAGGGACACAGCTATTATTATAGTGTTTTTATAATATCAAATGGGGCAGCTTGGTGGCTCAGTGGATAAAGCACTGGGCTTGCAATTAGGAAGACTCCTCTTTCCGAGTTCAAATCTGGCCTCAGATAATACCTGTGTGACCCTGGACCAGTCATTTAACCCTGTTTACAAGAGTTTCCTCATCTGTAAAAGAAACTGGAGAAGGAAATGGCAAACCACTTTTAGTCAAGAAAGTCTCAAAGGGTAGATACATGATTGAAATGACTGAACAACAGCAAAATATCAGGATCTGGTCATCTATTAACAAAAAATATAGTCTTACAATGGAGTGCTTCAGTTTCCCTTTTGAAATTTACTTTAGCTAATCTCCATGTGAATAATCTTCATTCTTTGTTACTCCCATTTAATCCTGCCTCCTAACTATTGCTACATAAACTGCTAAATAAATCTTCCTCACAACATCTCCCAACTTCCTTCCCTACCTCACTTATGACAGTCTCATCAGAGTCCTGGCTCTATCTTCTTTCCCATTTATTTTTGTTGTTCAGTGGCTTCAGTAGTGTGACTTGGCGTTTTCTTGGCAAAAGACACTAGAGTGTTTTGGCAGTTTCCCCTCTCCAGCTCATTTTACAAATGAAGAAACTGAGGCAAACAAGATGAAGTGATTTGCCCAAGGTCACCCAGCTAGTCTAAGGCCAGATTTGAACTCACAAAGATGAGTGCCCCTCATTCCTAGCTTATTGCTCCACCAAACTGCCCATGCCTTCCTTGTCCAATTCCCCTTTGGCTTCAACATTGGAGGGAAGCAGTGAGTCATCTGCGCTCTTTATTTCGCAACACCACCACCATACTCTATTAGAAGGGCAAATAGATGGTCATTATTTACCTTGGGATTTAGAGTCTACCATATTGGAGAAATGTTTATTGGCTGATCGACTGTATTAGAATCTCAGATCTGGAGAAGACTTCACTGCAACCCAGCTCTAAAGAGAAATCTATCAATCTCTTCTACAACATTTTAGAGGTGTGGTCCTGCAGCTTCTCTTTGAAAATGTTCAGTGATGGAAAGCTCACTACCTCCTTCTAGGATTGTTGGGAGGAAAATGCTTTGTAAATCTGAAAAGCACTATTAGGGGAATAGGGAAAGGTCTATGATATCTCATGGCAAGTTTATTGGGTATGGGAACTCCACCCATAGATGTATCAGTCAATCAATCAATCGATAAATATTTTTAAGCACCTATATTGCAGCAGATAGGCAGCTAGGTGGTACAGTGGGTAGAGTCCTGGCTCTGGAGTCATCATCTTTCTGAGTTCCAATCTGACCTTAGACATTTACTAGTTGGGTGATCCTGGGCAAGTCATTGAACCCTGTTTGCCTCAGTTTCTTCAGCTGAAATGAGAAAGAGCTAGAGAAACAACAAGCCATTCCAGTATCTTTGTCCAGAAGACTCCAAAGTGGGGTCTCAAAGAGTTGGACAAAACTGAAAAATGACTGAACAAAACTGTTCTATGCTAAATTCTATGCTAGATTCTGTGGCTACAAATAAAAAGCGGTACACAATCCCTCCCTCAAGGAGCTTTCATTCTGTTAAAGTGATGTAACATGTTCAAGATAAAGAAGGGAGGAAACAAGCATTTATTAAGTGTCTACTCTATGCCAGGCACTGTGCTATTATCTCATTTGATATTATTGTATTATTTGTATAATTATTAGTATATCATATTATTATATTATACCATTTGATCCTAATCACAACCCCTGCAAGCTAGGTACTATTATTATAATCTAAAATTTATAGTTGAGGAAACTGAGACAGTTGGAGATTAAATAATTTGTCCAGAGTCCCACAGCTAGTAGGTTTCTGAGGCAAAATTTGAACTCAGGTCTTCTTGACTCCAAGTCCAATATTCCATCCAGTGTATCACATGCCTTTAGGAAATACAGAAAGTAAACAAAATAAATACACAGTGATTGGAGGAAGCACTAAAGATTGGTGGATCCAGGAAACAACTCTTGAAGATACTGTTCTTGAATTGAGTCTTGAGAGAAACCAGGGGTTCTAAGTAGGAACAATGAGGAGAGAAAGTCCATCTGGCCGGGTACACAATCTGGGTTAAAGTATAGGAGTATGGAACAGAATGTCATAAATTGGGGGACAAAAAGTAGGCCAATTTCTCTGAAATAGAAGTTCTCAAAATTGTTTTGGTTTCAGGATCCCTTTACATGCTTAAAAATTATTGAGAACCTTACCTGATCGCTTTCATTGGTATGGGTTATATTTATCAATTTTTAGAATATTAGAAATTAAAATACTTTAGGATTATAATGAAAATAGTCTTGATCTCAAAGACTCCCTAAAAAGGTCGTGGGGATTCTCCATGGATACCCAGGCTATAATTTGACAACAGTTGGTCTGGAGTATAGATTTCATGTTTAGGAGTAATATGTAATCATCCTAGAAGGATAGGTTCGGGATAGATTTTGAAGGGCTTTAAACACTAAACAGACAAGCTTGTATTTTATCCCAAAGGCAATGGGGAACAACTGAAATTTCTTGAACAGGGAAATAACATAGTTGTGCTCAGGGAATATCAGTTTGGCAGCTGTGTGGAGGACAGATTGGAGCAGGGAGAAATGAAATTCAGGAAAACCAATTAGGAGATTATTGCAATAGTCCAGGCAAGAGGTGATGAGGTCCTAAGCTAGGGTGATAGTGCTTTGTCTAGAAATGCAAAATTCATGGAGGTACAATGAATAAGACTAGACATTTGATTGGCTATGGAGGAGGGAAGATGAGTGACAATATAGCAAAAATTGGGTTATTGTTCCTTGTATTTTCATAGAATTTAAAAATTTTCAAAGTGCCTTTGTATATATTATCTCGCTTGAGAAGAACCTAAAAATATCAAGTCTGACCCACTAACCTCTCCCTAACCCCCACAGGATGGGAGATTTCCCCATTTCCTACATTTGTCAAAATTACTGTACTGGCTTCCTCTGCCCTGAAGTGCTACTGAAACACAAAGTAAATAGAAGACTTTATTGGGAACTAGAAAATATGGATTTAAAGCTTCTTATTCACCAAATGACATTGATTAAGGTGCTGAGTTTCTGGGCCTCAGTTTCCTCCTCTGATCAATAAAGGAGTTGAGTTAGAAGATCTTTAAAATGTCTTCTAGCTCTGACATTTAGCAGTTGTAGTTCTTGTAGCACAATCCCTTGCACACAGGAGCTAATTAAATGTTCATTCTATTGAGTTTTTTGGTAGGCAATAGGGAACTATTGAAGGTGACAGAGTAGAGGAGGTACATAATTAGTCAGTGCTTTAGGAAAACAATTCAGGCAGTAGAGAGAATGATGGGTCATAGAGAGGACAGAATTAGAAGCAGAAAGGAAGCAACTCTCGTTAAAGACTCAATGTTTCTTTTTCTTTTCTTTTCTTTTTTTTTGCATCCTAGACTCTCTAGACAGTTTAGCAAAGCCAATGGATGCCTTCTCAGAATAATTTTCTGAAATGCATGTAATAAAATATATGTGATTTAAATGGGATTAAATGAAATAAATGAGATTACAAATGGAACTAATTATCTGGAAATACAGTTCTCAAAATAGATGTTTTTAAAATAATAATGAACTCTAGATTAATAATCCTTGATAGAAAATAAGAGCCTCATCTCTGAACTAGGGAGTCACCACATATGACATATTGTAGAGGCAGAAAAGACAAGATGTGGGAAGGAGGGAGACTGAATTGTGAACAATTCTGAAGTTTTGAGCCTTGGTGACCAGGAAGATGGCTGTTAATAGAAATGGAGAAGTTAGGGAAAGGGTCAGATTTATGGGGAAAGATGAAGAGTTTCTGTTGAATTGTGAAGCATAAAGACATTAAGAAATCCATGTGCAGAAATGAATAAGGGGCTGTAAGTTTGCTTGTGACTATTGTGTGATAGCCAATATTCTATCTAAATTCTCTTCAGGCTTGAATCCTTCAATTCCCCATGTCTTGTCCAGGCTCATTTATAAAAAAAAAAGATACCCGAGGTCCATAGAGATGCCTAAGTTACCCAAGACCTGCCATGAAGTTTATCTTGGATAGTTCTTCCATATTCTTTTCCCTCCAGGTCCCTTCTTACATCTAAGAAACACTCAGATAGCAGCCATACTACACCTCAATCCTGCAGGGTAGAAAGTATGTGATAAACGCATTCCCCTAAAGTGTTCAATGTGCTACCATTCCCTAAACTATTTTTTTCTTTTAAAAAATCATCCTAACTGATATTTACTGTCCTTAAAGCTCAAATACTACTCTCATTTTCTATCCTAAACTCATATTTCTCCATCTACTTCAGCCAAACTATATTAACCTCCATCTCCTAGGCATGTCACCTATGCGCTTTTGCTCACACTGTCCCCTGTGTCTGTAATGTTTTTCCTTCTTTGAATGCTGAATTCCTACCCATTGAGACTATCTCAAATGCCACCTTCTCTGTGAAGTCTTTTCTGATTTCCCCAGTTAGTAACTAATGACCTTTATCCTGTTTTCACATAGTATTTATTTCTCTTCTTGAATACATTTAATTTGTAAGATGTACTACTGTCAACTGCATAGGTTTCAAACACTTTTTATAGACTGTAGGGTTAAGAGGAAATAGGGCAATATTTTATCTAAACTTTGTAACTCCTAAAATCAAGATTTGAAAACAACAAGTACTTAATAAATATTTGCTATTATTGTGTTAAAGAAGGTCATAGGAATGGGGGCAATGCTTAACCCAGTGGAATCAATGCCAAATGCTAGGATTTCAGATATCAGAAAAATGGCCTGTTTTGGTGGAATAGTACTTCCAAAATTACACAATTGTAAGCAACTATCTATAGTGCCTGTGTTGTATTAAAGGAAAAATGGTATAAACATGGTGTGTGGAAGCAGTAGGGCAGATAGGTGATACAGTGGATAGAGTGTCTGGCCAGAAAAACTCATTTTTCTGAGTTCAAATCTGGTCTCAACCACTCACTAGCTGTGTGTCATCAGATACTTAACCCCTATTTGCCTTAATTTCCCCATCAGTAAAATGAACCGAAGAAGGAAATGACAAACCATTCTGTATCTCTGCCAAGAAAACTCCAAATAAGGTCATGAAAAGTCTGACATGACTGAGCAACAACTGAAATGGAAACATCAACAGCTCACACTTACACCCCCTTAATGTTTACAAAATTCCTTCTTCCCAACAATTCTGTGAAGTAGGTTGTATGATCATGATCATCTCCGTTTTACAGATGAGGAAACTCAGTAAAGAGAGGTTAGGAAACTTGCTCAGGAGCACAAAGGAAGTAATTGGCAGAAGAAGACACCAACCCCAGTGTCTTCATATTTGTTTTTTTTGTCCAATCCCCCACACTGCCCTGCCTCTCACGAGTGGGGAACCTGGATTTTTGGTTCTCCTGAATCTCCTCAGTCTCCAGGAAGTGAAGTGAGCTGGGCTGGGGTTGTTACTTGGGTTCATCCTGAATATTTTCCCACCATTCAAAATTCTTGCTCAGGTAGCTTTTCTGTTTGGTTGCCTCCTGGGTTCTCCTATTTGGGGCACCAGGGCCGTGTCCCCTGAGTCTCATGACCTCTGTTGATTAAATCCGGCATCCTGTTTGCAATTGAAGACTATCTCTAGTGAGTAGCTCATTCTGTCCATTTTCCTCTCCAAGACAGGAAAAACAAGTCCCATGAGGTCCCCTTGCCTTTTAGGAATGTGTGCCGCTGGCCCGGGGCTCACCTCAAAGCAAACCTCTAATAGACTGTCTATTGTGAGACCCAGGGAGAAGAAAGGGGAGGCTCAAATGGCCTTTATAACCTGGAGCAAATCGCTAATGTGCCACCACAGTGGAGTCCCTGCCAGCCTGCGACTCAGGAGTTCCTGTGCCAGCAATCTTACATAAGAAGTGGTTTGGCATTTCAAGTTAGAATCAGAAAATCTTTGGCTTGCAAGGAGGCCTTAGAGATCTTCAGGTCAAACCACTGAGCCTCATAAAAGAATCTCTTCTTCAGTGTCCTAGCCAGGACTCATTCAGCCTGCTTCCTCCAACTTGCCACCTGCAAAGTTGTTATTCAGTCATTTCAATTGTGTCCGACTCTTCCTGACCCCATTTACGGTTTTCTTAGCAGACATAATAGAGCGGTTTGCCATTTCCTTCTCCAGCCCATTTTACAGATGAGAAAACTGAGGTAAACAGGACTAAGGGACTTGCCCAGGGTCACACAGCTAGTAAATGTCTGAATCCAGATTTGAACTCAGACTCTCCTGATTTCAGGCCTACTGTGCTACCAACAGTAGAGATCATAATAATAAGTGACATTTGTGCTTGATATTTCTCCATGCCATTCCTTGCATATGACAGGCACTCCATCTCCTGACTCCAGGCATTTTAACAGGCTTTTCCCCATGCTTGAAATATTTTCCCTCCCCCTCTCTGCCTCTTGACTTCTCAGCCTTCCTTCAAGTCTCAGCTAAAATATCACTTCTGCAAGAAGCTTTTCTCAGAGAGCTTAATGCAAGTGCCTTTCCTCTGAGATTACCTTCAATTTATCACATATACATATATAGTTTTTATTTACATATACATAGTTGTTTTCAAATTGTCTCCTCCATTAGACTTCAAATTCCCAGAGAAATGGGACTGTTTCTTGACTTTCTTTGGAATTTCAGTGCTTAATATATGCATCTAAGCAAGTGGTACAAACTGATTGAATGTTATCAAAAAGTTGTTAAGTTATTTTTCACTTGTATCCAACTCTTTGTGACCTTATTCAGGGTTTTCATAGTAAAAATACTAGAGTGGTTTACCATTTTCTTCTCTAGCTCATTTTATAGATGAGGAAACAAAGGCAAACAGGGTTAAGTGACTTGCCCAGGAATACAATTAGTAGATATCTGAGGCCAGGTTTGAATTCAGGAAGATGAATCTTCCTGACTCCAGGCTCAGTACTCTGTCCACGGTGCCACCTCACCTAGAAGACAGTATCAGGCAAAGGAAAGAATATGAGGTGGGAATCAGGACAAGCCTACTCCAATCCCTGATACTTGGTCATACCCCATCACTTATTAGCCCAGTGGTCTTAAACAAGTCATTGCAGCTTCTATGAACTTTAAGTTCTTGTAAAATTATGACTAACCTGTTGGATTACAGAGTTAGAGCTAGAAAATACGTTAGAAAAAAATTTTATATAGCCTCCCTCTCAATTTTCAAAAGGAAACTGAGAGACTATTATATATGACTTGCTTGAGATTGATCAGGATATGAACGGAGGTTCTCAGACTCCAAAGCTTATGTTCTTTCTCTTATTCCTCAGATCTATAAGGCTCCATTCCAGCTCTGAAACTGTAGGATTCTCATTTTATCTACCTGATAGATTAATGGCCTGATGTTCAGGATGTTATATATCTGCAGAATGAGCACACTTTTTAAATCCATCCTGTGAGCTCACTAAGTCTTGGGTACCAGGGCAATAAATGAAGTCCTACCTGTGCAAGGCAGGAAACAGATTCTAACCTCATCTCCACGACTCCCGTTTCTACGGGACGTCGTCCCTGACAAATTCCCTCACCTCTTTGTAGATGTTTCTAGATAGATCATCGAGGCAGATACAGATGTGCATGGAATGGTGAGGCCAGCATTGAAGCCAACATGAGGTCGCCACCTTCTTTTTTTGTCTGGATACAGGTGGGGAGTGAACTCGTTCTCCAGAAAAACTGGCTCCAAGCTTAGGAAAATGTTCTTTGTCCTGGGGAGCAGGGGATGACAAGTAGAGAGAATGGCTAAATGAAGGAGCTTCTTCCCTGTTGCCAGGGGTCCCCCATAGATACAGAAGCAGATTCCAATGTGGCATGCATGCCACATTCAAGTGACTATATCCTATTTCTGGGCACTGGCATATATATATATATAATCAATAACATAGTACATCATAGATAATGCAATGCATTCATTTGGTATTATACATGGAAATACCATCTTGTAAAATATAAAAATGATGGGCTCGTGGCCAAGAATAGAGTGCACCTGGCAAATGCTGTAAGAATACATTTGCCTGGAGTCTTGAAAATGTAATCAAAAGAACTTTAAACTGAAAAGGAAAGGAAGAGAGAGGCAGCGAGGTGGCTCAGTGGATAGAGAACCAGGCCTGGAAACAGAGGTCCTGGGTTCAAATTTGACCTCACATACTTTCTAGCTGTGTGACCTTGGCCAAGTTGCTTAACCATGCTTGCATAGCCCTTGCCTTTCTGTCTTCAATTTGTAACTTGTAAGAATTAAAATTTAGTCAACGTGGCTTTAATTAAAATACTAATTTATATATTTATACAAGCCTCTATCATTTTTCATATTAACAAACTAAGACAAAAAGAAATGGTTATTAAAAAAAAAGAAAGAAAAAAGGAGAGGAAGACAAATGCCTATATCTAAGTTAGATATCCTAGCTACAAAGTACAATGAGGAATAGCAGTAGAGATGATCAAAAATTTTATAGTAGACAAAAACATAAGAAAAGAGCCAGTAATTCAGTCAATAGATTAAGATTTCTCTTAAGAAATGTACAAGGTACATGTGGACTAGCAGATTTCCAGTAAAGATATTCCAGTAAAGTAGTAAGAAGTTTTAGGCAAGTACAGTTTCCCCAAGAAATTCCCTAGCAAGGATTTAGAAGGGTGCCCAATGAAACAGTGACCAATGAAACTCAATGGGAATAGCAGGAAGCTCCTCTACCCAGGAGAAACCTTATAGGAAGATGGTCAGATTTCTGCTAGAGGTCTGAGCAGGGGTCCAAGGAGGGAAGTCTGAAGGCAGCATGGTTTTATTTAAAAAACACCTGAAACCAGCAAGTTTCAGCTTTTTGTCATGAGTTGTTGGAGCTGGAGGAAGATGGAGTGTTGGGAGGAGGGAATGAGAGAAGGTCATTTTGGCTGGATCATAGAACTCTGGAAAGTCAGTAACGAGGATGGAAAGGTAGGTTCGGTCCAGATTGTGCAGGGCTTTCAAAACTGAACCATGCTTATAGTTTATTCTAGAGGAAATAAGAAACCCTTACACATGCTTGAACCATATGGCCAAATCTGCACTTAAAGAAAATTTGTTTGGCAGCAGTTGTGTGGAATGGACTGGAGTGGTGAAAGACTTTAAGCAAGGAGACAAATTATCGAGCCGTTGAAATAATCTAGCTGAGAGGTGATGATGGTCTGTACTAAGGTCATAACTATGAGTGGAGAGAATCCCACTGTTAGTAGGTTAGACTGCAAGGAGGTAGAAAGAGCTTTAGCCCAGGGAGTATGTGCACTTTTTGTTCTACAAGAGTCTGGAATACAGCATGGTTTGGCAGAGAATTATCTAGGGTAGTGGACAGGCACAATGTCCAGGGAACTTCTGTGTTTGTTTCAAGCCTTCTAGGAGGCTTGAAGATAGTATAGCCTCTGATTTTCAATAGTAATCCTAAAGGATCAAGAAGAGATGTGGCAAAGAAATTCTATGGCAGTCGATAGAACTGGAGTCCAGAGAACCTGAATTCAAATCTGGATTTAGCCCTTCCTGGCTATATGACCCTGAGCAAGTCACTCAACCTTTGTTTAGCTCCATTTCCTCATTTATACAATGGGGATAATTGGGAGTTTTCCAAGCACTAGGTACCCAATTTACCCTGAGATTCTGAAGTAATGAATGCAACACTAAATATCTCAAGAAAACAGCAACAAAACCAGCCCAGGCATTTCCTCCAGAAATTTGGCAAAGCCTAGTTTTGACATCAAGTCTGAAGTCAGGAGTTAGGCTGGAATGATGAGCAAACAAAAAATAACCCCACCATCATGGGCTATTATGGTGGCAAGGAAGTTTAAGACACAAATACAGAAGAAGAGAATGACTCCAAAATATCTACATGTAATGCCTCAGAGCAAAACACAGGTTGGGCAGGAACTCAATTAGAATTCTTTGAAGATATAAAGCAAGATATTTTAAAAAAAGATTTTAAAATGTTTTTATAAGTATAATGAAAGTATTTGAGTGGGGAGGGGGGAAAAGCGAATTATGGAAAAAAGAATTGGAAAGAGAATTAGCAGCTTGACAATAAGGGGTACACAATCTTCTCCAAGTAATAAACTCCCTGAAAATTCAAATGAACCAAACAGAAGCCAGTTACTTCAAGAGGCAACAAGATAAATTAAAATAAAGTTAAAACGCTGAAAAAAACTGAAGAAAATGTAAGATATATAAAAACAACTGATCTAGAAAAAACATCAAGGAGAAGTATTTAAAAATCATTGGACATGAAAATTATGACCCCCCCAAAAGCCTACACATCAAATTTCAAGAAATTTAAAAAGAAGGCTATCTAGAGCTCTTAGAACTATGGGGTAAAGTCAAAATAGAAGGGATCTACTAGTTACCTCTTGAAAGAGACTCCAAAACGCAGTCTCCCAGGAACATTATAATGCCAAATATAAAAATAGCCCAGACCCAGAGCTTTTAGATCAAAGAAGGAACACAACAAGCAGTTTGAAAGGAGAATTCATGTGCTAAGGAACCACAAGTATAAAGTAAAGGAGAATTTGAAATGTAGTATTCTAGAAGACAAATAATATTGGGCTTATAGTCAAGAATAAATGATGCTCCAATGAAAAGACCAAAGCTGCAGAGAAACTTTGAAGTTTAAACATAGGAGTAAAGAGAAACACAAAAAAGTAACAATGAATGAAGAATGAAAAATTATCAAATAAGAATAAAGTGCTTCCATTCAAATATGGGGAGATGGTGCATGTGTCCCCTCTGAACTCTTATCATCATCACAGTTCAAAAAGATTCCAAATAGATTAAACCCTGGGAGTGGTTCTATTGTGTCTTAATGATCTGGGGAATGGAAAGAGAATGGAAAAAGAATACTTTGTAAATGCTTATTCCCTTCCCCCTTCTTTATCAAAGAATAGAAATCTCAGGGGTGACCATAAATTGGGGAACAGGTTATATTATATAAATATGATTATTGTGCTGAACTCTTATCAACATAATGACCAATCAGAATTCCAGAGCTTCAACAATCAAACATGCTACTTAGCTTGATAGAGAAGTATAAGACTCACAGTATGGAAAAAGACAATTTTGGGGGACATGGATAATATAAAAACTTGCTTCCATTGACTTTCCATGTTTGTAAGCAAATTCATTTTTCTTATGTTCTCAATTAGGAGGGGAATTGGTTGGGAGACAGATCTTGACTGGTAAAAACAAATAAAATATTAAAAATAAAGAGAAATGAACCAGATGGTAGTAAATATATAAGGAACCCACCAATTACTTCCTTAAAAGAAAGGGAAAAAAATAAATCTTTTAAAAGAAACCTCAAACTGAAAACATCCAGGAATGTCAAAGCGTTTGGTTAAGGAAAAAATACAGCAAGTAGAAAGAAAGAGCTTGTGTCCCAAGGAGCCAGTCAGGATCATACATAACTGCTGAAACTATTATAAAGGAGGGGAAACTTTATATATGATATGTCAAAAGTCAAAAGAACAAATCTTACATCCAAAAATAAGTTGTCATGCAAAACTGAATATAATCCTACTTGTCAAAGCAGTCAGAGGTCCAAGAATATAGAATGTCAGAGCTGGAAGGGACCTTAGAATATCATAGCTTAGAGTCAGGAAATAGTCAATAAACATTTTTTAGTATTTATTGTTCCAGACACTACAATGTGCCAGGCATTGTGCTAAGAACTAAATGAGAAAATAAAAGAGTCATTGCCTTCAAGGAGTTTACAGTTTAAGGGACAAAGATAAACCACAGAAAGAAGCTGAAAGAGAGAAGGGGAAGATTGGTTGGGGTTTGATGAAACTGGAATGCAAATTGGCAAGAAATGAAGAGATTGCTGACATTGGAGCCCTCTATAAATGGAAGGTTGGGGAGAAGTTCTTTGCTTGGCTCTTAGCTCTTCAGTCAGAAGGGCAGAGGGTACTGAGGATACTGATGGAGGTATGAGTACCAAAGCTGATGCAATCTTGAAGGATGAAGTGCTTCCTAGTGATAAGGTTTCTTGGGGATGGGATCATGATGGAATCCAGTCCATAAGAATTCAGTGGGAACTGGATAAACAGCAGTATTTCTCAAACTTTTTAGTGTCAGGATCCCTTTGCACTCATAAAAATTACTGAGGACTCCAAAGAGCTTTTGTTTATGTGGGCTATAGCTATCAACATTTACCATAATAGAAATAAAAATGAATAAAATGTTAGAATATTTATTAATTCATTTAAAATAATAAACCACTATGTATTAATGTAACTAACATATTTTATGGAAAATAACTATTTCCCCTCAAAATTGAATGTGTTTGTATAACACATTTTTGTAAATCTCTTTTATGACTGGATTAATAGAAGCTGGAATCTCATATCTGCTTCTCTACTCAATCTGTTGCAATGTGGGTTTAAAGTACATGAAGAAAAGCTGGCCTCACATAGTTATATAGTTGGAAAGGGGAAGAGTATTTTAACAGGCAAATTATGCCAATATTATTACAAGAGTAGTTTTGAGCTCTTGTACCCTCTGAAAAAGTCTCAGGGACTTCACTTTGAGAACCCTTTGGTTGAGAGGGATCTTCAAGAAGTTCTAAGGATCACAGAACTAGAACTAGAAGGGATTTCAGAGGCCATCTTGCTCAAACCTTTTCTTTGACAGAGAAAGAAACTCAGACTGAGAAAGAAAAAAGTCACTTGTCTATATAGTGTCACATAGCTACTAAGCTACAGATTCTGGATTTGAATTCAGGTCTTTCAGTTCTCAATTCAGGACTGTAATGATTGAAATTTTTAAGAGGCAATATTTCTTAATTTTAAGTTATTTATTAATTGACTGTTCAAGATAATCTAAACTGGTCAGTAGAGTCCTTCCACAATCCAAACAGGCGCCAATGAGAATGAGAGGGGCCAAAGAAAGGAGCAAAAGAGAGAGCTTAGGAAACTCTCACATAGGCTAATATATACCCTTGGTGACCTCACCACAGTCCCTCCCCCTGGTCTGATTGGTAAATGGCAACTGAAGAGCTGGACTTAGAGACCCCAAATCCTCCCTCATTACTACTTCATTATAGAGAGAGACAAGTCTTAGGAGGACATCTTTCTCCTCACTCAGTGGTTTGGTCAATTCAAAATGGCTACAGAGATCATAGCCTTCCTCTAATCTCTCCATTGGGTCAAGTGGCTTCTCAATCTTCCCCTTAATTCTTTTATCCTTAAATATCTTAACAGAAGACAGGTCCCAACCCAATTGCGTAGCCAGAAGGAGATATTGTTTCATCCTCAACTTAGAATCAATCTGTTCTTTGGGGGTCAAGGTAGACTAAAGGGAAAATTATATCACGTCAATATTAATTTTCCACAGGACTTTAGAGAATCCTAAAATCTCAATATATCATTCATTGTCCAAACTATCTTACTGTGGATAAAGAAATGAGACAGATTTTTCACAATAGACATAATAATCAATTTTATTCTTCAAACAGCAAGGTAATTGTTTACATGAGGAGAGGGTCAAAATAAACGGTAGTCCATTTATACTGAGAAATGTAGAGAAATTGATTATTTGGGGGCTCAGCTGCTGCAATACTATAACTAAGGTAGGACATTAAAGAAGAGCTTAAGAACCACCAATCACTTCCAAAGACATGCCAAGTTGTTCTGAAAAATGGCCTATGGGGTAATGAAAGTTTTGTAAAGACTGTTCATTTTTTATATAAGGTATAATATATGTTATCTCTATTTTCAAAATGAAAAGATTCAGTGTGAAAGAGTGAATAAAGAGCTGGCCTCAAAGCCAGGAAGATTTGAGTTTTTGAGTCTTGTCTCTGATACATCCTGGCTGTGTAAGCTTGGACACATTATGCAACTCTTTCTTTAGAGAAGATGCTGACCTTCACTGGTATCTAGAGTTCCCTATATGTTGTGCTAGTGAAATCCTAGACCTGGAATTTTTCTCTTTCCTCTCCTTGTAAGGTAAGGTAATTCATATAGGTATCCCTTCCACATCATGGGGATTAGGGGTACAGCACTCTGGGATCTGGAAAATCCATATAAAAACTTTCGGCCCTCCCTTTGTACCAGGGGAAAATGTTTAATGTTTTCTTTCTTTCTTTTCCTTCCTTCCTTCCTTCCTTCCTTCCTTCCTTCCTTCCTTCCTTCCTTCCTTCCTTCCTTCCTTCCTTTCTTCCCTTTCTTTTTTTTTATGAGACACCTATTGTGCATACTTATGGTAATAAGAAATAAAATATGTTGATATTATGCAATGCCATACATGTATCTTATGCATTTCTGAGTTTCTAAACTTTTTCTCTTTACTGCTAGCCTTCATATGTTATCTCTGGCTTCCAAAAACTCCCCCAAAATTCTCATTTACTTTCTTCTGCTGACCTGAGATATATTAAAACCACAGTGGGGAGGGTCATGATGTGGAAGGGATATCTGTAGTATTATCTTCACTTTCTAGATGAGTAAAAAGGGACCCAGAGAGAATAAGTTATTGGCTCATGAGCACACAAGACACAAGTGTTAGTGTCAGACTTCAAATCCAGCATTCTTGACTCTAAATCGAGCATCTTTTCTACTGTTTCTTGTTATTTCTTGTTAGAGCATCATCATCCCTCCCCCCCCCAAAATAAGAATTTCTACAATCTATATAGTACTGGGAAAAGATAAAAATATAACATCTGATTTCTACTATATTGCTTTTATAGTATAATTGATTTTATGATGTATTGATTTTTATAACTGAATAAGTATCTATCTGAACTCATTTCTCTGTGTCCTTGAGTCAAGCTCAGGAATTTAGCTTCTCAAAGTTAATTTAAAGGTATAATTAAGAGGCAGCTAGTTTGCACAGTGGATAGAGTGTCGGGCCTTAAGTTGGGAGGACTTGGATTCAAATCTGGCCTCAGATACTTCCTAGCTGTGTGATTCCTGGAAAAGTCTTGCTGCTCTTCTGTCTTAGAATTGATAATAGGACAGAAAGTAAGGGTACCTAGACCCTCTTCTTTCCTGTATTTCAATAAAGAGGGCCCCCCACCTCTCACTGGTGTAAAAGGGAAAAATGGGAAGATTATGGTTGGACTGGATATTTAAAGTTTGGTCACCAGAAATCTATTACCTGATTTCAAATAAAAGACCCAAGTCAGGATGACTTTTATGGTGGTTTATTTACACTTAGAAAAGTGGAAGGTAGGGAAAATGAGAGAAACTCTGGCCTGGACGGGAGACCGGAACCAGAGAGGCACAGAGGTTAATTAAACAAGGCTTCTAGCCACAAAGCCTCCTCTAAGAAGAGAGGCCTCCTTGAGGCTAGAGCCTCCAGAAACGCCAAGGGAAGAGAAAGAGAGTCAGCCTAACTTACCCACGTGACAATTCAAAGGGAAGCAGTCTGAGGTCTCACCAGAGATCCTTCAACGCCAAGTTCAAAGCACCAAAAGCCCTCCACAGGAAGTTACCATCATATTTAAAAGATAGCAGCTTTTGTCACTTCCTGCATCCACCTCCAGTTTCAGTGGACAAATGGCAGCCTCAACCCTGTTTTGGACTGCCCATGGGGCAGTCCCTTGTTTTTGATTTGTCACTTACTATCACATGTGGGTGACAGACCTCCCCCTCTCCACTTAATTCTAAGTTGGGTGGGGTGACATTATTCCTGGTGGCTAAAGTCAAAAGAATGAATAAGGGTGAGCTAATTCCATTTACACACTGGTGTCATTGGCTTTCCTGAGACTGCCAGTATGACCCCCTTTGTTAACATCACTGTTAAGTGATCCAGTAGGAGTCTGTACCTCAGTCAACCTTCATTAAATTTACTTGTGATGGTACTTTCAAGTTTCTCAAAGAACTTTACCTGCATTATATCATTTTATCCTCAGAACAACTCTGTGAGATAGGTGATATTAATATCCAAATTTTACAAATGAGGAAACCAAGATGCAGAAGAATTCAGTGACTTGCCCAGAGTCACATAGTAAGCGTCCAAGGCAAGATTTGAACTAGGATTTTCTTGACCTCAAGTCCAGGGCTCTTGTATCCATCCTTCAGCATGTCTTTTGAGAATCTGGGGACAATTCCAGTCTTGAGAGTAGAATTTTGATAAAAGGACAGTATATGATATATGCTAGCTATATTGCATATTATCATCTACAAACACTCAGTGAGCAGTCTGGTGAAGGTGAGGGATCCCTTCTCAGAATAATGTCTTTTAATACATAAAATAAAATACAAAGGAAAACAATCATATTGAAATATAATTATTAAACTTTTTTTTCTTTAAAACCTTATTTTTTTGTCTTAGACACTGTTCTAAGACAGAAGAGAAGCAAGAGCTATGCAATCAGGATTAAGTCACTTGCCCAGAGTCACAACCTGGAAATGTCTACAGCCAGATTTCAGTCTAGGTCCTCCCAACTCCAGATCTGGTACTCTATCCACTTTGCTTCCTGGCTGCCTCTAAACTATTAAAAAAAATCCATGGACCCCAAGTTAAGAACTTATGTTCTAAAACATCATTCAAATGCAACTATTTAAAAATGATAATTGTTCTATGTTTGTGACTCTGTGCTAAGAGGCAAAAGACATGGTCCTATACTATCTTTATGATATAGGGATGCACAAACTGTTGGGATATGAGCCATTAAATAGGAGAAAGCACTGAACTTGGAGTCAGGAAACATTTGGTTAAAATCTTGTCTTAGTCATTAGTTAACTGTGTGACCCTGGACAAGTCACTTAAACTTTCTGGGTCCTAGTATCTTAATCTATAGAGTGGGGATAATAATGGCACATGGGATTGCTATGAGAATCAAGTGAAATGATAAATTTAAAGTGTTTTGCCAACTTTAAAGTATACTATTGATGTGAGCTGTTCCTATGAGAAGACTTAGGGAGGATTCCTCAGGAGCTTTTGCTGATGTTTATATACTATATACATGTATATATATTTGTAATGATATTATATATATATATATATATATACTCTCAATGTTAGCAGTTAAGTGGTATCAAGGATAAGCACCCTAGAGTAAAAAAGACCTGTATTCAAATCCCACTACAGATGCCAGCTGTAACCCTAGGCAAGACATTTAAGCTCTATCAACCTCCCTTTTGTCCTCTGAAAAGTGGGGATAACAGAACCTATCTTTATGGGTTGGTTGTAAAGAGTGAAAGAGATCACACACACACACACACACACACACACACACACACACACTTTGTAAATCTTAAAGTTCTCTACAAATTCTAGCCATACTTCGCTAAGGGGTAGCTAGGTGGTGCAGTGATAGAGGACCTGTCCTAAAATCAGGAAAATCTGAGTTCAAATCTGGCCTCTGACACTTCATAGCTCTGTGGTCCTGGGCAAGTCATTTAATCCTGTTTGGCTTAGTTTCCTCATCTGTAAAATGAGTTGGAAAATGAAATGATAAACTACTCTTGTATCTCTACCAGGAAAACCCCAAATGGAGTCATGAAGAGTTGGGGGCAACTGGAATGACTCAACAACAATATTCCTCACTGTATGTATATTTCATAGCCTAAAGCTTAGTTAACAGGTTTGCTGGAAAGGTTTTTAGTTCTCCTTTTTAGGCAAATGAGAAAGACCTCATAGGCAAAACGAGTCTCCCTTTGGCTTCAGTTATAAATATATTTCTTTAAAGGTCACTTCTAGCCATAAAACAGTAGAGGGTCAGGGGCTGCTGAAAGAAGAAGAAATTGGCTCAAAAAAAAATCAACACTCAAGTTCTTTTATTAAAAGACAAAAAGAAAAAAACAATTCAACAACAACACAGTGTTTAAATTTTTCCCAGGCAGTTTGTGTGAAGTCACAATAAAGCCAGCCTTGAAATACCCAGAGAAGACAGTGGCCACTTGTATTTGATAGAATTGCTGGAAACACATCTTCCTGTCACAGGAAAAATATTTTCAATATGTATATTATATATACATGTGTGTATATGGATATGTGTGTATGCATACCTATACGTGTGTATATGCATATATGAAGGGTTCTTTTTTCTACCCCTGGGATAGAAATGCATTGGAAAAAAAAAATCTTTAACAAAAGCAGTACCTATTCTCCAATTCTCTTGAAACCATTCAGCCCATGGTTAATAATTTCCAGTTTATACAGTAACAGTGGCACATCTTCTTTGGCTGGGAAGGGATTTCTGTCTTTGGGCCAGAATCTTTCCTTGTCCTCCCTGTCTCTCTGACAGGCTGCCTTGCTGCAGCTGGCTCCCCTCCCCCAGAACCTCGTCCCTGTCAGGGCTCTTCTTGGGGGTTTTCTAAACACTGGCTTAGTGTTTTCAAAGGGGGGGGGCTTGGGGGGAAAGAAGAGAAAAAATAAGAGAAAGTTGTTTCACCCAGGGGTGATTTTTATGGGGCTGAGTTGGTTGGGGCCTCCAGCTTGGGAGATGAAGATAATTCTATCCCTGTTTCCTGGGAAATGAATGATAAAAGGCATCTTGTCCCTGGCTATTTATTGATACCTTGACACAGTGACTCAATCTATTTTCCCTCCCACCCCTCTTCTTCCCAGATACATACATGCTCAGCTACAAGATTGGCTCTTTGAAAATAGGAGTCTACTGGCTAAGGAGAATGCAAACAATGGAGGATGTTCTCATAACTGGTGGGGTATCTCTAGTGGAAATGATTTCAATTGAGGCAATAATCATCCTCGTTCTCACTTCTGTAGCACTTCAAAATTGATGAAATACAGTGGAATGGCTCATTGCTATGGGAGGGGGATGGGAGGAGGGGAGGGAAAGAACATGAATCTTGTAACCATGGAAAAAATATTCTTAATTAATTAATTGAACTTAAAAAAACCCTTTTATTAAAAAAAGAAATAAAGTATCAAGAAAGCTGGAAAAAATTTTATGAAATACTTTCCTCAAAACAAAACATTATGAAATAGATAGGGTAAATATTATTATTCCCATTTTATATATGAATGAACTGAGGGTTCTGAGGAAAATATTTTCTGCCTAAATTTCTGCCTGAGTAAAATAATCAAGCCCTAAGGAAATGATAGAAAGGGAGAGTGAGTGAAAATGACCCTGGATGACCCCTCTGGCATAGGATTTAGAGCTTAATGAGACCTTAAAGATCATCTAGTCTGTCTTTACAGATGAAGAGGAGGAGGAGGCCTGGAGAGTTAAAGGGATTTACCAATGGCCATCCAGGGTCCAAGCTGGGATTCAGACCCAGGTCACCAGACTCTATACTTTTTCAGCTAATTCCCACTAGGTTGATTTTCTTCACTTAACAACTCTGAACAATGACATTTCAGTCTTTGGCACCAACCAGGCTCACATAATTGGAGGGTACATCCTCAGCAGCACATATCCCAGATTAGATCCACTGGCCCATCATTCACACAGTATCGCCAACTTTGTGGCCTGGGCTGTTAGGAGGTTCATTTTGTCAGAGATAACCCTTTCTTCCCTTTGTTTATTCCTAGCTTGTTTATCTAAACTCCCAGAACATTTGCAAATCAAACTACAAACCTCCAGAAAGAGTCTTTTGTGCTGAGTGGAGATGCAGGGATGGGGGGGGGGGTAGGTCTACCTGCATTTCCTGTTTATATTGAAGCTGTGGGAAGTCCCCATGAGAACTACTCTCAGATCATTTCATTTTCTTCTGCTTCTATGGAGAGACACAGACTAGGAAGACAAAGGACAATTCCTGTGGCTGCCTGGGAAAAATAACAAGTCAGGAATATTAGATGAATTTGAAAGAGGCTAATGTAGTCAACATTTCAGTTTAGGTTTATGTGGGGAGTTTCTTGAGTTCTTTGTTACATGACCCTTAGCATTGCCAAGGAGAGATGGATTCCACCAATCATCATCAAAAATCCCCAAATATATTTGACTTTGACTCCTCAAAGAATTCATTCTGATCCTAGACTGAAGCAATTGGACAAGCAAAACTTCCTATCCTGAGGGGAAAGGTAGAATGGAAGCTACTTTTACTTAGTACTGACTTGGGCAGCTAGGTGGCACACTGGATAAGGCACTCGACCTAGTATCAAAAAAAACCCTGAGTTCAAATTTGGCCTCAGACTCTTCCTAGCTCTGTGACCCTGGGCAAGTCACTTCATTCTGTTTGCCTCGGTTTCTTCATCTATAAAATGAGTTGGAGAAGGAAATGGCCAGTATCTCTGCCAAGAAAATTCCAAAAGAGGTTATAAAGAGTCCAAAGAACAAAAAGCACAGACTTGGGTGGGATCATTGCCAGACAGGAGATGATAGTATTGGTAAGGTTACTTCATAATTATACTGGAATAAGCCACTGGGCTTGGGTTATAATCATGGTCCTGTGGGCACTGCTCTTCCTACTGATTTCCCAAATTATCTTGTATCTATCCTTTTTATTTTTATTTGTTTATATCCTTTTACTTTTATTTATTTATTTGTTTGTTTGTTTATTTGTTTATATCCTTTTAATTTATGAACCTGTTATATCCCCCTAATAGAATGTAAGCTGACTGAGGTCAGGGACTGTGTCACTTTCATATTTGTATCACCAGTGCTTAGTGTATTTTTGTTGATTGATTAGTAATTATAATTCCTTGCTATCCACATAAAGAGAAAGAACTGTGGAAGTGGAAATACAGAAGAAAAATATATGATTCATCACTTGTTTATATGGGTATATGATTTGGGGTTTTGGTTTTAAAAGATTGCTCTATTATAAAAATTAATAATATGGAAATAGATATTGAGTGATAATACATATATAACTCAGTAGAATTGCTTGCCAGCTCCACGAGGGGGCAGGGAAGAGGGAAGGAAGAGAACATGAATCATGTGGTCATGGGAAAATATTTTAAAATAAATAAATACATATTATTATTATTAATAATAATAATTCTTCACAACCTCTGCCTCCATTTTCATGTTCTTACTGGCTTTGCTAACATCTCAGGTTTGTCCAGACCAAGTAAGATAATAACCAAAATAACAAGTCACATTTATAATAGCTCTTTAAAGTTTGTTTTCAAGTGCCTTAAATTTTCCAACAGCATTAGTAGTTATTGTTTGGCCTTTTTCTGAGTAATGTGGGCCCAAGGCAAACATTCCTTTTCCACTGGGTTCTTCTTCCTGATACAACTGTTTCTGAAGGCACTATTTCATCCACCATCTCTCCCTGGGCTAACCCAAGCCAGCAGCCTTGCTTCAGTCAAGACTCAGAAGGGAAGTGATGAATGGTTTCCAAGATAGATCATAGCCTCATGCTTCAGTGTGACCTCCCAGGCCCAACCACAGAGTATGTTGGGATAAATTTCCTAATTAGGTGCAAATGAGGAACTTAAACAAAGCATCTGATAGGAAACTGGAAAGAGTCTGCCCTGCTTCCAACCACATCAGTGGTGTCAGAAATTATGAAACCAAATTAAATCACTAGGCATTGGGGGAAGGGAGGTTGGAGGAACAGAGGAAGGCTACAGCCTATTTGGAGAAGGTAGGGCTTGATCTGGGGTTTCAATGACAAGCAGCATGTAGTAGATGGGTGGTCACTCAGTTTCCTTGTCTCTAAAATGGGAATATGCCATTTGTGTTCTTTACTTTCAGATTATTGTGAAGAAAGGGCTTCGTAATCCTAAAAAAAACAAAAACAAAAACAATAGAAATATGGCTTGTTCTTATTGCTCCAAAGACAAGTAAAAAAAAACAAAAAAACTGGACAAACTTCTTATCCTGTTGGCACTGCTCAGATATCACTAATGCATGCAGCAAGAATGTGAGAAATGTTTGTCTTTACTTCCTCAAGGGAACTTTCACTCCTTTTCTATCAGCCCCTTCCCATTATACTACATGGATTCTTGATTTTTTTAGAGCCAGTTCTCTTGAGTAGTTTAGGGAAACTGGGTTCATATTCTACCTGTAGCATACCAGGTATATTCTTATCTTGAAAGTATTATAGATGTATGGTTATAGTAACCTATCTGCTCAAGTATCAGACTCATGGTCATTTTATTTCTTGATCATTGTATGTAATTGGTACTTTGTTAATCCTAACCACTCTCCAAACCAAATGGTCAGAAGAATTCCTGGGCAGGGCCAAATGGTCCTAGCTAACACCTTATCAGACCACATTCCTTTCCAGCTCACATGTTTGATTAACCTCCTCCTCTTTGATCAGGTGGTTGTCTATTGAGCCAATGTTAAATCCTATACCATGTCACACGTTCATTAGCTACCTCCCATTCCACATTCCTTGACACCCCAATAAAAGTTTGGGAACATGTACAACTCTCTCTCTCTCTCCACCACCACCAGAAGAGCAAGCATGCTGAATCCCATGTTCCTGAAGCCATTGTCTCTGAATCTTTATTCCTTTATTGTATTCTCTCTCTCTTTCTATTTCCTTCACTCATCCTCCCTCAGTTTCCAATTCTCCTTCTCAGATGTCCACCCACAAATATATTAATTTGTGGATACAGTCAGGCACACCACCTCTGGCTTATTTGCTGACTAATGTTGGTTGAGTAAGTTATTTAACCTCCTTGGATTTCAGTTTCCAATGAAGGGGTTAGACAAGATAACCTTGAGGTCATTTCTTTCTTTCTTTCTTTCTTTCTTTCTTTCTTTCTTTCTTTCTTTCTTTCTTTCTTTCTTTCTTTCTTTCTTTCTTTCTTTCTTTCTTTCTTTCTTTCTTTCTTTCTTTCTTTCTTTCTTTCTTTCTTTCTTTCTTCTTCGTGACTTACTCAGGATCACACAGCTAGGAAGTGTCTCAAGTCAAATTGGAACTTAGGTCTTTCTGCCCCTAGACTTGGCACTCTATCCACTGAGCCACCTAGCTGTCCCTGAGATAATTCCTATGATCAAAGGAGGAGATATCTGTAGAATGCTTAGCAGAGTGTGTGGTACATAGTATTTCTTCAGTCCTCCCAGTCCTATTGGACTCTTTGTGATCTCATTTAGGATTTTCTTGGCTAAGATACTGAAGTGATTTGCCATTTCCTTCTCCAGGCCATTTTATAGATGAGGAAATATAGACAAATAGGTTTAAATGACTTACCTAGGGCTACACAGTCAGAAAGTGTATGAGGCCAGATCAACACCAGGAAGATAAGTCTTACTGACTCTGCTCTATCCATTGAGCCATGTAGTTGGCTCCTGGTACATAGTAGATACTATAAAAGCTGCTTGACTTTCCTTGCTTCCAGCTCTAGATCTTTTTGGCCAAGGAGAGAATTTTCCAATTATGTCATGATTTCACCTAAGTACCAGAGGAAGATAACCTATGTAAGAGGAAAGTGAAAAATAGAATATGTTAAAATTGTACTTTTCCAACACGATGAAAGTAATCTCCTGGATTTCTAAGAGATTTTCATTGTGATTTCTTGTTTTTGACCTAATAATTGATTGAATTTTAAAAGTGCTAGAGAATTTAAAGAAAGAGAGCCTTGGTGGAAAGGTAGTATAATAGGTATAGGCTTTAAAGGTATAAAGGCAGATTTTTGCAGGTAGATTAAGGAAAGCCTTGGCTGGAAGTCATGGACATTTGTATAGAATGCAGGGGGTGGGGAGGAGAGACCTAAGCAACAGACATTGCTGTTTTGTGAGGGGTTTGGAGCAGATGTGCAATCAGCAGTACCTATTTGACCTGAGATCTTGGAAAGTGGTGAAGGTTGCAAAGACTGAAGACATCATCCTGCAAGTCAACTCTGAGTAGGGAAGAGGCCTGTGTTCTGGTGAACAGTCTTCAGATATCTCTCCCTACCTGGTTACTTTGGATCATCGGCTGTGGAGAAGTTGGATCCTGGTATCCTGAAGACAACTCTGGAACAGTTGTGAGACCCCAAATCCAAGTCCTCTTCCTCAAGTCCTTAGCCAAGCTGTCAAACCTGCTAGAAGCCAGGTTAGCTAAGGAACTTACCCTTTTTGACTCCAGTCCTGGGCAGTTAGATATAGTTTCACCTCATGCCCTCTCCTATCCGCTCAAAAAACAATTAAACTGTTTCCCTGTGTGTATTTCTTCGTACCTTGAAGTTTCCATAGTGTGTATTTATTATACTCTGTGTTTATCCCTTGTCTAGGAGAAGCAGGGTGACAGTTAGGCCTGTCTCTTCTGTCAACAGACATTTTCCTTTGGCAGTTAAACCCAGTTTCCCTAAATTGTTAAGTCCCCATCTTTTGTCATTCCTGTCTCCTACACACCCTTCTGAATCCACATTTAATATTTAAGTTAACTCCCCTGGTCTTCTCCATAAGAGTAGCATACAATTCAGTTCCATAATCTTTAGAGAGTTTATAACCCTTCCCCCAGATTTTTACCTCTGCTCAGTAAAACATTGTGAAATATTGGCAATTTGGAAAGAGAAAACTTTTATTTTATTTTTTATTATATTCAATTGAAATCTCCCTCCTTCCATCTTTTCACTCATTAGTCCTGGTTCCACCTTCTGGGGACAATTATAACAAATCTATTCCCTCTTCTACGTGACTGCTTTCAAATGCTCGAAGACAACTATCATGTTCCCTCTATGCCTTCTCTTCTTTTGGCATAACATCCATAGTTCCTTTCATGGCCCCTTTGCCTAGTATTCCACAAAGATAACAAGAGAACAGGTGGAGATCACTTTAAGGAAACTCTCTAGAAATATAAAATACATAACTGAAGTTGCATTCCAGAATTATTTCAGATAGCCAACTTCTCTGATACACTCGAAGTCTTTAATGGATCAGGTATAATGGGAAACAAACTTTGGTACCAAAATGTTGACACTGACTTGTTGTTGGTATGGCATGTCCTTTGAGTTATTTGGCCAAATAAGAGGGATAGACTTTTATATACCCATCCATAATATCTCCCTCAGAACCTCTTGTGCCCCTCAATATACATCTATGAAATAGTTGCCCTTGGTTAAAGGTATATTCTGTATCCATTGCAACAAAGGACCTGCCTAATTAGTCCTGTTGATTCTTCCTTCACAATATCTTTCACATATATATACTCCTCTCCATTTCCACTGCCACCAGGGCTGTCACTCTCATTTCTACCTTTTTGGCCATAGTTGGTAACCTCTTAATATGCCTTTCCTCCTTTAGTATACCATTTATACCAAGATCCATAACTAGAACAAAGTAAGTAGGGCTCTGCCCCAGGCTGTCAGTATTTTGGGAAACATACTTCTTTTCTAGGCAACTGAATTTTCAGTGATTACCATCATTCCTCTATATCATGTCATTTTCCGCCACTAGCCTACTCTGTTATTTCCATGAAACCACAAATGTGGTGGCTCTTTCATAAAGCCCACCTTCTTCTTGACCTCCGGGGGTATGGACCAGACTTTAGGGAACATGAGTCTATTCCTCTTACAATATGTCCTATACCTATGATTGGACTGTCCTCTGTGTTGTTATGTACTCACTACCCACAAACAATTGAATTTTCCTCAAAGTATGCAAAAATTCCTAGTTTTGGCCCTGTCATAACACTGCCAGACTTATGTTCCTAATACACAGGCTACAAATATTACCCTTCTGATCCTCCATGATTTGGTACCACTCTAAAATTCTAGTTTTATTTTAAGGTGGCAGAGTGCAGTAAAGAATTGCTAGGCTTGATGTCAGCAGCAATCCAGATTTGAATCACATCTATGATACTATTATCTGTATTCCCATGGTCAAGCCACTTAACTTTTCTGAACCCTAGTTTTGTCAACTAAAAAATAGGGATAATCAACCTCACAAGTTTGTTGTAAGCATCAAAAGTGAGACAGTTTGGCGTGAGCATTGGGACTAGAGGCACAGGACCAGAGTTCAAATCTTCCCTCTAATTCTTCCTCAAACTTAACAGTTTCACAAAGATAATCAAAAAGCAAATTGACAATTGTTGGAAGTGATGCAGAAAGCTGGACACACTAATACATTGTTGGTGGAGCTATTGATTGGTCTAGCCATTCTGCCAAGTTGTTTGGAACTCTTCCCAAAGTCACTAAACTACATATATTCTTTGACCTAGTAATATTTTCATTAGACCTATCAAAGAAAGAAAAGGCTACATATTTTTTGCAGCTCATTTATTGTGCAATGATTTAACAAATATAGTATATGAATGTAATGGATGAGTTGAATTGAGTTTTCTAATTGAAATGATCTATCGAATATTTAAAAGATGTACTCATTGAGTATTACCCATAAATATTTATACTATAAAAATTTTTAGATCTTTGGTTTTAAAAAAAGATCTAGATAAAATGTTCTACTACTTATAACATTGCATCATATTCATTAATTTCTGAAACCCTCTATAAAAACAAAAGAAATTTATTAAGTTTTTTTGTTACATTAAAATTCCCAGGTATCTCTCCCATTCCCCAACTCTTTGCATCATGGAAGATTTCCCAAGACCAAATTATATATATATATATATATGTGTGTGTGTGTGTGTGTGTGTGTGTGTGTGTGTGTGTGTATTATGTCTTTCATGTAAAAACCAAGATATTTCAAATTTAATCAATTCATTAAACATTCATCAAATGATGATCTAGTGTTTACTTCATCTAATACATGGTATTGGTACCTGGGGATAAACAAGATTAAAGACAAATCCATTCCTATTGAAAACACTAGAATGTATGGTAATAGAAAGGCCTCTCCTAAAAATAATAAGCCGTATATATCTAAAAACATCAGCAAGCATCATCTGCAATGGGGATAAGTTAGAAGCATTCTCAACATGATCAAGAGTGAAACAAGGATGTCCATTATCACCTCTATTATTTAACATTATACTAGAAACACTAGCAGTAGCAATTAGAGAAGAAAAAGAAATTGAAGGTATTAAAATAGGCAATGAGGAGACTAAGCTATCACTCTTTGCAGATGATATGATGGTCTACTTAAAAAATCCTAGAGAATCAGCTAAAAAGCTAGTAGAAATAATCAACAACTTTAGCAAAGTTGCAGGATATAAAATAAATGCACATAAATCATTAGCATTTCGATATATTTCCAACACATCACAGCAGCAAGATTTAGAAAGAGAAACACCATTTAAAATCACCCTAGACAATATAAAATACTTAGGAATCTATCTACCAAAACAAACATAGAGAGAGATTTAGTAATAATGATTCAGAGAGAGAGAGAGAGAGAGAGAGAGAGAGAGAGACTGAAACTTTTTTAAAAATGCATTGAAGAGAACAGAAGGAAGAAGCATAGGTAAGAGAGTTTTTAAAGTTAAGTGTGAATTTATTATATATGTTTAATTCAAGATTTGCCATTTTGTAAATAATCCTCTCTTTTATATTCTATTGTATATATATGGAAGTGCCCATCTTTTGGCATGTATTCAGAACAAAGACATTTTAAAGAGAAATGAAGGTCATTGCAATAGTCCAGGTAAGAGGTAATAAAGATCTGAAATAGGGTGGTGCCCATATGAATAGAGAAAAGGATTTTGTGTGTATATATATGTATATATAACATATATACATATATATACACACATATATACACATACATATATGTGTGTATGTGTGTATTTGTATGTAGGCATATATTTGTGTTTTTTCACACATTATCAAGTGTCTTTAGATTTTCAAATTGAGATGATTGGTAACTCTTTGGAGAGAACTGTTTCAGCTGAATGATAAAATAAGAAGACTGGTTACACAGAGGGTTCGCAAAAGAGAGAGGAGAGTAAGTAGAATTACCTAATCTAGGCAGATTTTTCAAGGGGCTTGGGAAAGCTATAGGATGGCTAGAGGAGATGTTGAGATTTAATGAGGGGCTTTTCCCCCCTTACAGATGGGAGATAGATACATAATTATGTTTATAGGTAGTTGGGAAGAAACCAAGAGATTGAGAAAGGTTGAAGATTAGAGAGTATGGATGATTAAGGAAGATGGGAGGAGATAGGGTGCAGATAGAAATGTTGGTCATCAAGGGAGAAGGCAGGCAAAAATAGGTATCACACACAAAGAACATAGTGTATTTACAGTGCACTGGCACACAGTGGAGATACAATTCACATGTCATTATAGACTGGCCTACTTTCCTCAGTATTCAATCTTTGGTACATATATTGCCCTATAGGTCCCTGTGGACCACTGGACACTTAGTCTCAGATTTTGGTTTATGGTTTCTTTTTTTTTTAATTAATTTAGAATATTTTTTCATGGTTACTTGATTCATGTTCTTTCCCTCTCTTCCTCCCACCCCCCCCTCCCAGAGCCAAGGAGCAATTACACTGGGTTTTACATGTATCATTTTTCAGAACCTATTTCCATATTATTAAAATTTGTAATAGAGTGATCATTTAAAGTCGAAATACCCAAATATATCCCCATTGAACCATGTGATCAAGCAGTTATTTTCTTCTGTGTTTCTACTTCCACAGTTCTTCCTCTGGATGTGGATAGAGTTCTTTCTCATAAGTACTTCAGAATTGTCCTGGGTCATTGCATTGCTGCTAGTAGAGAAGTCTATTACGTTCGATTGTGCCACAATATATCAGTCTCTGTAAATAATGTTCTCTTGGTTCTGCTCCTTTCACTCTGCATCAATTCCTGGAGGTCTTTCCAGTTCACATGGAATTCCTCCAGTTCAGTATTCCTTTCAGCACAATAATATTCCATCACCATCAGATACCACAATTTCTTTAGCCATTCCCCAATCAATGGACATCCCCTCATTTTCCAATTTTTTACCACCACGAAGAGTATGGCTATAAATATTTTTGTATATGTAAGGCTTATGGTTTCTGCTGCATTTTGCTCCCTACTGTATATAAGATTCTGGGGTCATCTTACCCAGATTGCTCCAGCCATCTTAACTCCATTCTCCTGAGATACAGAAGTGAAAATCCCTCCCTGATGAGGGAAAGTTGAAAGTTTTTTTAATTCCAGCAACCACATCCAAATAACAAAAGGCCACTAAAGTACCCACTAACTAAGATTAAAGCTTTTCTTTACCAAGTGGATGGATATTAAAGCCTCCATCACAGATAATTATCAATTTTAGAGCTAGATATACACTAAATCCTCTCTGGGTTAGCATGCAAATAGATCTGAGTCAGAACAAAAAGTGAACTTCCATTCCAGGCTTTTTTTCTTTATTCATTTAGCCCATTTCTATCTTTATTATGCATATCTATCTGTAGAAGACCTTGCAGCTTTATTTTGGACATTCTGAAAAACCAAAGTTGGCCTGCATTATGATTGTTATTGTAGTATTAAAATTAAATGCATAGCATCAGAAAGAGTTAGCGGAAAGTGGGATTGCTAGTTAAAGGACTTCTCGGTATAAAGCAAAGACTTTAATATCTCTAGTGGAAGTTAACATTTATTTTGTTGAGGGTTATTTAAAGCAGGGATTCTCTCTCTCTCTCTCTCTCTCTCTCTCTCTCTCTCTCTCTCTCTCTCTCTCTCTCTCTTTATTTTCCTGTCATAGATTCTTTGGCAGTCTGGTAAAGTCTATGTAACATTTCTCAGAATGTTTTAAAATGCGAAAAATAAAATTCATCACATTGCTAAAGAATCCAATTTCACTTAACTGTAGTTATCAAAATATAAAAAAATAAAACCTCAAATCCAAAATGTGTGGATCCTGGATTAAGAACTCCTGATTTAAAGAGAGGTGAGCCTCTGACTAATTTTTTTGTGTGTTTGTACAAAATATGTTTTCAAGCTGCTATTTCTTCAAAGATCTTAAAGAAATCCCACAGCATAATTTCTTTCCATTTTGGGTTTGCTGCCACCAGAGTCAGAGAGAGGCATGTGGGACTGGCGCTGGCCTACCAGGTGCACATGCCACAGTATGGGTGGTGAGGGGTACTTGAGAGGAACAGATGGAGAAGGATCCAGGATCAAGCAACAAGGGAAGAGATTCAGCTGTGCAGCAGAGAGGTCTGAAGCTGATAACTCCCATAGTTTCCATGGCCCCTCCCAATCTAAAATAGCCAGGGTCTTTTCATTAATCAGTAGGTCCCATCCCCCTCCTTCAGGCTCCACTGGCAAGTGCACATTTGGCTGTCAGAGAGGCAGGTGCTTCTGGTTTTGTGACCAGAGGCCAATCCACAAGTCCTCTTTAGATTTACCACAGCCTATTTGGCTTCTTGCTACCAGGACTGAAAATAGTAGGAAAAATATGATCTTATCAGGTTTAATGCTTCATGCTGAAACCTCACAGGTATTGAACCATTCACTGGTCCACGTGGGAGAGATAAAGAATGGAACGGGATGTTCCAAGGAGACTTACCTAGGTTGGGAGTAGAAGACTGGGCTCTCTCTTGCTTACTCTAAAGCAAAATGGATCTATGAGTGACTTCATGATGAAGTAGAGTTGTGGGTTTTCCTGAAAGACACAGCCTGTACCTGATAAATTCTGGCTCTTCCTTAGAGCCTATTATAGTTGTGTATGTGTGTATGTGTGTGTGTCTGTGTGTGCACTTGAGTGCATGTAAACACATATAAGTATACACATGTATATATAATATATATACAATCCATATATATATATATATAGTTATGTACTTACATATACACAAATAAGCATATATATATACATACATATACTTTTTCATGTGTGTGCATGTTCACAGTCCTTCCCAGATATGAGCTCTTTGAGGTCAGAGACCATGTCTTAGTCTTTGCCTATCTTAATGCCTAGCAACAGTGATTTTCACATAATACATCAGTACCTCTAAGATCTGTGATTTTATTCCTCCCATGCAGATCACAGACACCCTTTGCTTTGATAGACAATTTAGTGAGTTGCCATGAGCTAAAACCTTATTCCCTGCTGGTTATCACTCTGATGATGAGGCTGAACTCTGGATGCCAGAGATGGAACCAGCCCATTTCAAGATTGTCATCAAAGCCTTTCCAGTTTGATAGAACCTGTGCTGTGCTGTCCTAACTTTAAGGATCGAGTCACCTTCTTAAAGCAAGGAGACATAAGGTACTTAGTAGGCAGTCATTAATTGTTTGTTGTAAGGCAGTGGTGATGTAGTGGAGAATGGCTAGAGGGCTACTCAAGGGCTGAGCTATAGAACAAGCAAGTGGGTTGTGCTAACTTAGACTGGCCTCTGGCCTGACTCTCAAACAGTGAAGGCTGCTGACTGGTGCATTGCTACATGGGGTCTTTGCAGCTCACACTCAGGGGCTACAGAGGAAAACAATGCTGAGTTCCAAGGTGCAAATCCTAACATAGATCCAAGACACAGATTTCAATGGATTAGGAAAAGATCTGCTTCCTCTGAACTCCTAGGAACATGATATCCCTCCCAGGGTAAGCTGCTCCCCCAAAATTTCATCATATTATTTAACTTAGCTTTTGATACTCATCATTTTCCCAACTCCCTCAGCTTCCTCTCCCCTCTGACTGTAGGGCTGGAGGTTGCCTTCCTTTATAGAGGACAGGGATCTAGATTCTATAGATAATTCTCTACTTTCCATCTTTAGCTCTGCTTAGTTTCAACTTCCAGGAACATTATGTCCCTCCCCATAAGTGAGGAGAATGATCCCCTAGTTTGGGAAATTTATTTTTTCCTTTAAAAAGCATTTTAAAGCATCAAGGTAGGATTTGAGAGGACTTATCTTTAAGTATCATTCAAAGTGATTTCAGTCTTCTTTCTAAAGTCTTTTGGATTGCTCATTATTTCAATGCTTCACTTTTGGTTTTGTCATGAAAACAATTTAAAACTAGGTTTTTTATGTGGCTTTTGATTAGTAGTCTGCTGAAAATGCAAAAATATAAATTTTCTACTAAATTAGCAGCCTTTTATACTCAAAACACTATTTCTATGCTACATTGTGTGCTGTGCCTCCTTTTATAGCTTTCTTTATATATAGTCTTCTATCATTAGACTACAAGCTCCCTAAGGTAAAAGACTTTCTTTTTCTTGTTTGTATCCTTGGTGCTTGGCACATTGTAAGCACTTAATAAATGTTTATTGAATTGAATTGGATGAGAAGACCAATGTTCAAAATGTAGCATTATTCTCTATATGGTTATATAGGACTCATCTTCCCTTTACTTCTATGACCCTCAGTTTTCTCATCTGTAAAAATGTGGCTAATGATTTTTTAAAATACCTACCAAATTAGACTATTGGGAGCAAAGTGCTTTTTACAAAATACCTAACACCATTTTAGAGATATGAGCCATTATTTGTTAAATGAATGAAGGGATAGTCTTCAAAGACTATCAATATGAAGTTATAATCAAACTGGCATTCATGAGGGTATTGCCTCATTGGGAGTTAGCCAAGGTTGCTTCTGCTTTTCACATACCCTAACTTATGTAAGGATTGGTTGGAGGAGTTCTTTGATCTATTAAAAAATTCCATTCTTACATCTCACACACAGACACACACGCACAAAGAGTATTTCCATGCACATATTACCACACAGAAAGATTGTTCAAGAAACCATTAATCTTCATTCCATAATGCTGTTTTTAAAGTACACAAGTTTTTCATGCTATTTTCAAAACTGTCCTGCTTGTTTGTGCTTCCTTCTGTTCTCATTTGTGCATTTTAAAATGTTACACAATGATTCTTGCCACCCCACCCCTATCATTATTACTAACCTTTGCATCAATATTACCCAGTATTCTCTAAAACGATCTCTTTCATCTTATCTTCAGTCCGATGATATTCTGTTACACTCATGTGCCACAATTTGTTCTATTTCTAAGAGGTGATCTAAAGTACAACGTTTGATTTTGATTCTTTGCTTCCCCTTACTTCCCTTCTCCCCTTCAGGATCAAGAATTTTGTTTTGCTTGCAGCTCTTCTTTTGCTCCTATTGAGTATTATCCTCTCTCTCAACCACAACCTTCCCACCATTTCCATTCCCTGTTGAGTTTGATATATTCCTATACCACAATCTTTGTATGTTTATATGAAGGCATATATGTATATGTCAAAACCTATTTTCAGATAAAAGTGAGGTTCATCTGATGTTCTCTCTTCCTACCCCATTCTCTAATGGAATATTCTTGTTCTTATTTACTTTAGATCAGGAAGTTTGAAGAAATAGCAACTTCCATCCCCTCCTTCCCCTTTGTGTACTAGTGTTTTGTCTTTTTTATTCTCTTCAAACCTCAGAATAAAACCCATCCCCCCTCCCTGAAGTTTTATTTTTCTTATTTAACTCCCTCAATAACATTTTAAACAATAAAGTTCTGGAGTCAGTTAGTTCTTTTCCCCCTATTAAAATGTTTTTAACACTAACTCATCGTATAGCTCCTTATAACCATTAAGATAAATTTACCTTTCTAAGTTTCTTTTGATTCTTGTGTTTCTATTTCAAAGTTCCTACTCAGAAATATTCTTTTCATCTATAAATGCTTGAAACTCCTCTTTTTATGAAAGGTCTGATTGTTTGCCTGTAAGATTATAATCAGCTTTTCAGGTTAGTCATTTTTGGTTGCAAGCCTATCTCTTTTGCTTTTTGGAATATTATATTCCAAGATCACCTCTTGGTCATTGTTGGAACTGCCATATCTTGTGTGATTTTGACTGTGGTTGCTTGATACTTGAATTCCTCCTTTCTGGATGCTTGCGGTACTCTTTGATATGAGAGTTCTGAATTTTGGCTATGACATTCCTGGGACTTTTTCTTTAGGGGTTCTTTCTATGATGTGACTGATGGATTCTTTCTATTTTATTTGTGTCAGTTTAGTGAGATTGGGTCCTATAATCTCATTAATGTGGAAAGTGCTGAGGCTGTTGATTGATAAGAATAGAAACTTTGGCCTGTGCCCTTTATAAACTAGGCTGGTTCATCCATCTTTAGGCAGTCTGGTGTTCTCTACTCTTTTAGGCTTACTGAAAAGGTATAAACTTAGTGTGTCTACCTAGTTGATATTTTCCCTCTTGTACTTCAAAATTCTGAAGCTCAAGAAAAACACTAGCCTCAGCTTCTCCAAAAGAAGGTACTTCAAGCATATTTTAGCACATTAGAAAATTCTTTCTATTTTTACTTTGCTCTTTGGTTCTAATAGATCTGGGTAGTTTTCACTAATGGTTTCTTGAAATATAGTTTCTAAGTCTTTTTGTTTTTTCATTGTTTTTAGGGAGTTAAATGTTGTTTAGATGATTTCTCCTTGACTTGTTGCCTAGGTCAATTGTTGCTGATATCAGATCTTACTTTTTTTTTTCTATTTTCTTCAATAGTTCCAAAAGAAGCAATGAATTGATGCCTCAGAGATTGCCCATGCCATTAGAGATATATTGACAATTCAAGGTTTCAAAGAAAGAATTACCTCTAAATAAACTCATTAAATTGATCAAGAAACTTCATAATCAATTCTTTATACTGTCCTTCGTATTCAATATTTGCCACTCCTAGAAAATCAAAATGAGGTGGGCCATTGGGCACATTGGTCCATGTCCCCGTTTCTGAATAGTTCCATGACCATGCTCTCCTTGGAAGGGTATTTATCATATGTCCCAGACAAAGGAACAACACTTTATATTTACTTTCTCTTATAACAAAATTAATTCTGTTTTCCCCTCATCTTGATATTCTAATGCAACCTTGATCTCTTTGATATGGATATATCCTCCAGGGCTACAGATTACAACCTATATACATTTTATTAGTCTGTTCTGATTTTTGTCTAAACTTCCCAAAATTCTTCTACAGGAGTATCAGATGTTCAGCACACTAGAAGCATTTTTCTATTTCTTTTAATTTGTCACAGGTATCAGTACCATTTACCTGTTACACTTTTCTATTTCTATGTCACTGACCTGTCTTTTGCTGGTCATCCACAACTGGGGACACAAATTGAGAGATCAGCCAAATAAAGTAAAGCATTTATTAAGCACTGCTTATTTTCTGTGTAGTGTGCTATGTGTGTGTAATGGGGTGGGGGGAGTGTACAAAGAAAGGCAAAAACATTTCCTTTTCTCACAAAGTTCATATCCTAATAAAGCAATAAAATGCATCAATTATGCATATTCAAGATATATACAGGGTAAATTTGAGGTAAACTCAGAGGAAAGAAGTTAATATTGAGGGGAACAAGGAAAGGCGTCTGGCAGAAGACAAGACTTGAGCTGAGAATTGAAGAAAGGCAGAAAAGCCAGAGGTGGTGCTGAGTAGGAAGAGTGTTGCAGGCATGTGAAATAACCAGATTAAAAGGCTTGGAGTCAAGATATTGGGTGCCTTATGTGAGGAACAGTTAGGGAGGCCAGTGTCACTGGATTGTAGAGAATTGGAGGGAATTAAAATACTTGACTTAAAAAGGATCTGTGATCTCATTGGTTAGATGTTCCCTCCAATGATGTAGTTTGTAACCCATAGAGATCTCTTGTCCAAATCTATCTTTTTAAAAATTATATTTAATTTTTTTCAATCAACAAAAAACAATATTCTCTGCCCCTCTACTCCCTCCCCAACTAAGAATGAAAGAAAATAAAACCCATGTTACATAGTCAAGCAAAACAAATTCCTGCTTTGACCACGTCTAAATACATACATATATAAATGTCTGTATATTTACACAAATATATCATACACTGTATATATTAACTATACACATACTATATGTGTATGTATATTTATGCATATATAAATGTATATACACACATGGAAGTGGATTAAATATTTCAACCCAAGTCCTATGGAATTGTGGTTGGTCATTATATTGATTAAAGTTCTTAAGTCTTTTAAAGTTATTTTTCTTTACTATATTGTTCTTAGTATATAAATTGTCCTGTTCACTTCTCTTTTTATAAGTTCATAAAAGTCTTCCTAGGTTTCTCTGAAACCATCCCCTTTATCTTTTTTAATAACATGAGAGAATCTAATCACATTTATAGTGTACCCTGACTTGTTCAGCCATTCCCCTATTGATAAGCATCCCCTCAGATGCTTATTCTTTGCTATATCAAAAAGAGCTATAAATATTTTTGTACATACTTATTTAGAGTTATTTTTGCTTGGGACTAATCCCTCTCTTAATATTCCTTTAGTTCCCCCTCCCTTTTTGTCTCCTTTCCCTCCTATTTCTCTATTTAGTGAAATCTTATTTCTGTAGCCAGTTTTGTGTGTGTATGTGTATGTATATTCTTCTATTCTTTTAACCAGCTTGGATGAGAGTGAAATTCAAGTGTTGGCTGTTTCCCTATACCTTTCTCCTTGTTTGTATAGATGCATATTTGTGTACTTACCTTTGTGAGGTAATTTTCTCTAACCTTTCTTTTCCTCCCCTGTTCCGCTCAATGTATTTCTCTTCCCTTCTCTTTTCATTCTTCTCTTAAGATTAAGACATAATGAAATTACTCCCAGACCTTGTTTAATTAGACTCTCTCTCTATGACCCTTGATGATGATAGCATTCCAAGGGAACACATATATCATCTCCTCCTCCACCCTCCACATTAGAATATAAGCAGTTTAATTATCTTACCATTGTGTTTACCTTTTTATGTTTTTCTTAACAATTTTTTTACCTTTTTTATGTTTCCTTAACTTTTGTTTTAGAACTTTAAAGTTTCTACCTACTTATAGTCCTTTATTGGTGATGCTTAGACATTTTCTATTTTGAAAGGTCCTTTTTTCCTTCTATAGAATTATACTTGATTTTTCTGGGTAACTTATTCTTAGCTACAAGCTTATATTCTTTGCTGTCTGAAGTATTATATGCCATGCTCTGTGCTTTTTTATAGTAATAGCTGCTAAATCATGTGTGATTTTCCCTGTGGTTCTTCAATTATTTCTTTCTGGTTGCTTGCAGTATTTTTTCTTTGACCTGGAAGCTCTGAATTTTGACTAGATGTTTCTAGGAGTTTTCATTTGGGGTCTGTTTCTTTTTTTTTTTTAGGAGGTAGCTAGTGGATTCTTTCTATTTCTTTTTTGTCCTCTGGTTCTAAGGGTTTAGGCACTTTTAAGATTTCTTGAAATAGGATGTGTAGTTTTTTTGGTTTTGTTTTTATTTTTTGGCCATGGCATTCAAATAGCCAGTGGTTCTTAGATTCTTTTTCTTTTTTCTGTTTCCCAAGCTAGTTGTTTTTCTGAGATTTCTTACATTTTCTTGTATTTTTCTGTCTTTTGACTTTTTTTAGCATTATTTGTTGTTTAATGGAATCATTGCCTTTTTCTTAGTCCATTCTAATTTCAGTGAGTTTGTTGCTTGGGTAGAGTTTTGTACTTTTATGCCAAACTGTAAATTCCCTTACTAATTCTTTCTTCTATAACTCCCTTTTCCCCAGTTGTTTCTCCTAGTGCTTCTTTTTCATTTAAATAAAAGATTTTTTTTGCAACTCTTTCTTCATCTCATTCAGGAATTCTAGTTGAATTTGTATCTAAGCTTTATCTTGCTTTGCTTGCTTTTGGGGTTATTCCCTTCTGGATTTGTTTTTAGTATTTCACAATAGATTCTTTTTGTTGTTGTTGTTTACTCATTCTTCTAACCTTTTTCCCAACTTTGGCTCTGTGAAGTTCTGGAGAGGAGGTTTGCTCCTGTTGCTGCTTTCTGGGGATATTGAGTAATATATTGTTCTAGAGAGAAGGTCTAAGATCTATTGCTACTTTCTTGGGATATTGTCTACTGTATTATTCCAAGCTCTCAGGAATAGCACAGGATAGGGTCTTGCCTGTTTTTAATACTCCCAAGGTGCTGGCCCCCTCTTCTGAACTGTATTCCTGAATTGTATTTGGGGCTTGAACAACTGTTGCTGAATTCAACCATTATTAGGCAGCTGGGAAGCTCTGCTTGTTCAGTCATGGAACTGAAAGTTCCCCTTTGGTCTGAGATTCCTATTCTGGTTATTCTATCCCTCTGCAGACTTCAGATTAGACTATAAACAGAAAATGAGAGTTTGCTCCACTCCTAATATCCTAGTCATGCAGTTGTGGTTTGCTTCTGAACTTGCTTCTCTCTTGATGTACCACCTAGTGCTTGTGGCTGGCTGCTCCCTAACCAGAATACAGACCCTAAGAAGAGAGGCACTGAAACTAACTCAGCTAGGCCAGGTCTGTAACCTGGAATAGGGAGTGGGCTAGTTAGTGGATGATGAAGCTTGCCATTAGGTATCTATTCCCACTGTGGTACCCTGGTACAGGTCTGGGGTCTCCTGGTGCCATGCTCTGCAGCTTTTCTGGAGGGCTCATGCAGTGGCCATCGTCCTTTGTGTCTCCTTCTGTTGACACAGACAGGAAAAAAAATGAAAAATGATTCATTCTGACTTTTTGTTGGATATTCTCAAAAGGATTTGGTCTGATGCATTTTCCAACTATATGGAGGAGGTTCCCCCTTCCCCATTGGGGAGGGTAGTATATTTTTTACTAGCTTCTCTATCATTTTGATTCTGCCTCTCAGTCATGTATTATAATAAGATTTCAACAACCTATCTAGTACCACGCGAAGGCTTTGCTCACCTTTTCTTGATATTATTATAAGGAAGTCAGAGGATCATGTAGATGTCTACTACAGACCTTCCACTCTCACCATGTGACCAATCCATCTTCTTTCTCAATAATAATTTCCCCAACAACATCTTTTTGTTCTTATTATTCTTTCAGGCTCCTGATATGTTCTGTTTGCAGCCTTCTCACAACCCACTTTGGGCCTGTACAGCAGAAAGAGCACTGGCTCTGGCACTAGAAGACCTGGATTCAAATCCCACCTCTGCTATCTGTCTATCAGCTGTCTGACTTTGGGCAAGCACTTAATTTCTGTGAGTCTCAGTTTTCTTATACATAAAAGACGCATTTTGATTAATAGTCTCTGAGATCTCTACCAGCTCTAGATCTATCACCCTACCATCCTTTTGGTGTTATTCATTTAAAATCCATTTTAGTCTACAGTGTTCCACAACATGCAGCCACATGACAACTTGGATTAAAAAGATGAGCTTTAATTTGTGGTAGTAATTTGAGATCATCAAAGGAGCTTAGCCTGAAGATAATCCAGTTTGTCTACTCTTCCTGGTTAAACTAAGGCATAAAAAAAATGAAGTAGACATATCTATCAGAGCTGGATCTCTAGAACTTTGCTGTGCATTTCAAAGCAGCTAACTTCCTCTATGTTGACCCTTTTCTATCTTTCCACTAAGATTCTACTCTCCCTTCTAGCATTCCCTGAAGATCTTACCCTACCCCCTTCTTTCTTTCTCCTTTCACCCAACCCCCTTTTCTCAAACTTCCCTTGTGATTCCATCTCCATGCACATGTTTGGGGACAGACTAGGAATGAGATTGATTTCTCCATCCTTCTTCTTCCTCCCCCAGATCCATTTGTCTGAATAAGTTTATTTTTCTAGGCTTTCCAGCTTGGCTGCTCCATTGTGATAACTGCAGCTGCCATTGTAGGCTCATCCTCCTCAGAACCCCCTTGAGTTGCCAGGCACAGAATGATGGCTCTGGTGCCCATTGGGAGCCCATTACTCAAGTCATCCCACGGACAGGATTATTCACATTCAGGCGGCTGATATTTACAGTCACAGCTGCTGAAACAGTGTTTGCAAATTTGTGCTGATTTGATTAGCTGGGTTTAGTCATCATCGCCGAGAAGAGCAGGGTCTGGACACCAGAATTACATTCTGCTCCATGCGACTATTTAATGACTTTTTGAAGAGATATTATGTTAATACCTCACATGAGGATCTAAGATATAGGAACATTCCAAGGCTGGTGACAGACCATATGGTGTACCAAGAGGCTTTCCTATCCTGCCTCTCTCTCTCTCTGCTTCCCTCTTCCCCCATTCATACACACACTTGACAATATTAGGACACTGAAATTATGGTAGAGTAGAAAGAGTGCTGAAAGATTAGGAAACCCGAGTTCAGGCTCTGGTTCTACTACTTGCTGAGTGTGACCTTGAGCAATTTCCTCCCCACTCCCCACCTCCTCAGGCCTTAATTTTCTCATCAGTATAATGAACCAGTTGGACTAGGTAAATTCTAAAGCCCCTCCTGGCTCTAAATCCTGGGAACCTGAGGCTTTATGAGTTGGAATGGCCTGTCCAAGTTCACATAGAGAGCAAACAGCAGAGTCAGGAATGGAACGTAGATCTTGTATATGGTGTAATGTGAAGAGCCCTGAGGTTGGAGGGGAAGACCTGGGTTTTCTGGTCACTTCTGTGACTTTGGGCAAGTTACTTAATTTTTCCAGGTTTTGGTTCTATCATCTCAGCATAGCCCAGTGGAAAAGGAGCTAGGTCTGGAGTCAAAAGATCTGGTTTTCAAAATGGAGCCAGGAGTAGGCTATATGAAGAAAGAAGTCTAGATGATCTTCGAGGTCCCCTCCATCATTAGGTTTAGGATGCTACCATTCACTCTTGACTCTGCCTGTGTCCAATGCTTTTTTTACTGTGTACAATATCTAAGAGACCTAGATTCATAAGTTATTCATAACCACTTGTATTCTCTCTTTTGGTCCCAAGAGGTCACTCTCTTCACCCTCTTACAGGTAGAGAGGAGACCCATCTCTATTCAGGCTTGTATATGTCCTTGCTGGAGAGAATTTGAGGGCAATTTAAAGTTAGTACAAAGTACATATTTATTATAGAGTCATAGAAATTTAAGACCTGGAATAAAACTTTACAAATCATCTAATTTAACGAGAGGTTAAGTAATTTGCCCAAGATAACACAGGAATGAAATGTCTGAGCTGGGATTCGAACACAGCTCTTCTGACTCCAACCCCAGTATTCTTCCCATTACTACACACTGTTGGGAGGGCAGGTAAAATCTTTTCTAAGTGATCATGATGATTTCCCCTTGGAAATAACTGGAGCTTAGCAGATGGAGCTAAGAGGAATCATGACAGTCACACTGGGGTTTGGGGAAAAGGCAGGAAGTATTGAGAAATGGGTCAGAGACTAGCTGAGAGGATAAAAGCCGGCTCTGTAGCTGTCTCACTTTAGCTTCAGCTCTGGTGAGACAGATAGCCAATTAGAGGCTAAACTTCCTTGTTTGGCTCTGAAAGCACTTCATAGTCTTACTCCATTCTACCCACCCAATCTTCTGTCCAACTACTTCCTCTCCAAATACCCTAACTCAAGTTAAGCCCTCACTCCTTTGTGCTGGTGACCTCTATCCTGGCCACTCTAGCTGCCTTTAATGATTTCCCTTTCCTCACCTCCTTCTAGAGTTTTGGACTTAAAGACAAGGAAGTTGGGTTCAAATCCTACTTTTTTGGATCATAGATTTAAATCTAGGGGGGACTTTAGAAGTCATATAGCCCAGCTCCACCCCATCTATTTTATGGATGATAAAATTGTGGGCTACGGAGATGAAATGATTTATTCAAAATAACATGAGTCACACATAGAATTCAAAACAGGATCCTGAAATCTGTGCTCCTTCTCTCCTCTGACACTGCTGCCATCTAGTACAGACCCTCATCATCTCATACCTGTACTATTGCAATAGTCCAGTGATGGGCAACCTTTTGAGCTTGGTGTGTTGGTGTGTCAAAATTCACCAAAAAAAACGAGCATAACTCGGGTGGTGTGTCACTTCAAGGAAAAAAACCATAATTTCATGATATTTATGGTTTAAATAACAAAAATGTACAATTGTAATATATACCTATTTAATAAACCAATTAGGTAAATTATAGGTAGAATTGTCATCTAGAGTACACGGAGTGTCTACACTACACTACAGCAAGTGTTTTATCCTTGGCATGCAGCCCCGTACTTCTCTAGAGTATGTGACCGCATGTGGCCTCATGTCATCAAAAATGGCTACACATGTACTGACATGTGTGTCATAGGTTTGCCATCACCGCAATAGCCTAATAGTGGGTCTGCCTGCCTCAAGTCCCTCCTCATTCTAAGCCATCTTCCATTTAGCCACTAAAGACATTTTCCTAAAATACAAATCCTGTCATGCCATCCCTATTCAGTAAACTCCAGTGGCTTCCTATGGCTCTTTCTACCTTTCCAGTCTTCTTACACAATACTCTTTGGCACGTACTCTTTGATCTAGGGATCACTGACTTCCTGTCTATTCCATACATAAGACATTCCATATCTTATCTCCAAGGCATTCTCTCTGACTGTCCCCCAACCCTGAAACACTCTTCCTCCTCTGATTACTGACTTCTCTAGCTCTCTTTAGGTTCCAACTATATAATCCAACCTTCTACAGGAAACCTTCTCTAACCCCTCCTAATTCTAATGCCTCCCCTCTGTTAATTATCTTCTATTCATCTTGTATATAGCTTATTTATACACATTTGTTTGCCTTTTGTCTCCCTGATAAGAAAGATTGTAAGTTCCTTGAAGGCAGAGACTGTCTTTTGCCTCTTTTTGTATCTCCAGCACTCAGCACAGTGCCTGGCACCTAGTAGGCACTAAATAAATGTTTATTGATTGATTGATCCTCCAACTCTAGACCCACCACCTTTTCCTTTGGACCATGCTGAGATTATGATTAATTCACCTCTCTGAGCCTCTGACCTTGAGGCTCAGTTTCCTAATCTGTAAAAAATGAGAATAAAAATGTGTACTACTCACCTCTCAGAATTTCTTGGAGTCAAGTGCTTCTTGTGAATTGTTATCCATCCTCTAAACTCCACGCTCTTCCTTGTCTATTTCAAACCAACCTTGCACTTTGGGGAGAAGGCAAGGATGGTTTTAAATTATTGAAGAGTGTAAGCATGTGTGGCACAATCAGGGATGAGCTTCTCTGAATTCCCATTGCTTCTAGTCAGTATCACTCACTGCATTCATGTATGTTTGCCCATTTAAACTGTGTCAGGGTATTAGGATGCCAGGGAAGAAAGAACAGCTGTAGATTGAAGACTGCAGGGACCACACAGCTACCAGTTATTCCCTTCTAAGCAGGGATGTGCTAGAGCCAGCTCCTATAGTCCTGAAAGAGCCAATTGTTAAATTTTCAGAGTGAGCATTTATACCTCAGAAATCAACAAAATGATAAAAGTCATAGCTTGGTTTATTGTTTTGTTGATTGTCTAGACTTAAGAAAGTGTTGGAGAAAATGTTAATAGTGCAAATTGAAATTGAAAGTGTGTATTGTGCATGTGTATACACACACATATTGCAGAGTCAGTTGTTAAATATTTATTAACAGGTCCCTACCTATCAGCATCAGAAAGTAATCACAGGGCTAAGTGTTGAATACTAAGCACATTACCCGGCACATAGTAGGTGCTTAATAAATGTTTACTGATTGACTGATTACTGTCAGTCTTGGACTCTCTGACAATCTGGGAAATGCCCTGGGTATGCTGAAGGAGGGAGCTGAGATGGAGATGGAGTAAGCTAGAAGAGTATGAGTCAGTGTTTGTGTTGAGGGACTGGGAGGTTATGACTCCCAAAGTGGAGTGGGATCGACACTGTGGATGAGTGTCTAAGCTGGCATGAGAGGAATCATGGGAAATATCCAAATAGAGAAAGAGAAATTTCAGGACAAATTCAGAACTGGCCAGTCCAGCTGTGAATGAATCCTTGAGCCAAGAGGACCTAACTCTATGGAGGAGAGTCTGGGTCTTAGTGCTCTACTCCTCTCACCTTCTCCTAATCCTCCAAACAGAAGCCACATGTATACCAGCACTGAAGGGCAATGATGCCAAGGTATTGTCTACATTTGACTTCATACTACTTATCTGATTGACAATTTTTGGAGCTTTTCCTAGCCCATTTGGAGAAGAGAATGCCTTGGGGAATCTAAACCAAGTGACTTGCCCTAAGTCACAAAGCAAGGAAATAATAGCACTGAGATATGAGCCCAATATGATATAGAGGAAATAGCAGTGACAAGGAGTCAGAGAACCTGGTTTCAAAGCCTGCCTCTGATGCTCACTACCTGTGTGACTTTGGGCAAATCTTCCAGGACGCTCAGTTTACTTCAAAATTCTTCCCAAGTTCAAATCTGGTCTCAGACCCTTAGCTGTGTGATCCAGGGAGGTCACTTAACTCAGTTTCCCTGTCATTTTGAATGCCCAAAGTCATTCAAAAAATGGGAATGTTGAAAAAAGATGGCCCCTGGTCTCTGATCTTTTTTGGGGAGCATTGAGGAGCAGAGTAAAACCTAGGATATGGGAAGTAGGTGACTGTGAATGGTGGTTGTGTGACACTAAGCTCCTTGAGGGCAGGCCCTGTGTCTTAATCTTCTTTGGAATTGACCCTGGTGACAAGTTCAGCATCTCATGTGGCTGGGCAATCGGTAAAACTGGAATTCATACAAAGGTCTTTTGCCTCCTATTTAATCATTCTTTTCACTAGGCTTTGTGGCCTCACCATTTCTTTTACCACTTTCTTGTAAAACTCCTACTTAGGTCTGTAAGTCATTCTCAGGGTTGTGTGACATACCATGCAGTTCTGTCAGTGTGGCAGGGAAGATTTGGCACACAAACATGGCCCTGATGATGCCCAAATCATAATGTGATTCTCACAGAATAAAGGCAACCCTATACTGACAAATGAGTTTCATTCCAAAAGTTCAGTAAGGACATTGGGTTGGAATTCAGGATCTTTGGATTTGAAAACAGGCTCAGTCCTTTACTATGTATGATATGTAAGATGGTGGAGAAAATATGAATACTATCTACTTTGAAGGGCTATTCAAGCTATTAAGCTTGGAACTTGGCATCCTTTCTTTCTCCTTGCCACCTCCCAATATGGCACCCACGTGCTTGAGCCAGTTCAGATTTGGCCACACCTCAGACATAGGCTTCTGGCAGAATGGCCAAAAAGTGGAGTGAGCTCAGTATGCTCTCTGGAACCCACCTACTTTATGGTTATTAGCTTTCAGACTTAAGAAGCTTAGTTGTAAAAGGTCATGGTATATTTGGCAAGACCACAAATTCTCCCTTTTCACACTATTCTTAATGATTTCCAACCTTTAGTGCCACTAATTTTTCTTATCAGGGTATTGCTTTATCTACATTGGGGTTCTTAATCTCCAACCCTCAAATCAGTCAATCAGTATTTATTGACAATCAAAGGTATCTCTCAGCTGAATTGCAGGGTGGTGAGATGGGAAGAACACTAGACCTAGAATCAGGAGATCTGGGTTCAAGTCTCTGTTGACACTTAAAAATAGTGTGATCCACTGCCAAGTCATTTAATGTTACTAAGTCTTATTTTCATCATCTATCTAAGGAGGATAAAACAATTCATGCTATCTACCTTATATGACTATTGTGAGTTTAAATGGATTTTTAAAATCTCCTTGGCACTTTTAAAATATGAATTATAACTATAGTTATAACTTTGCACTCATTTTCCTAGCATAAAGCCAGTTTTATCTTCCCATCAGGGTTCTAGGGGTATTGCTGAGGGATAGTTCAGTGGCTTTTCCTAATGCTGTTGGCTCAAACCCCATTCCAGTGGGTTTCCCCCACTGGTCCCCAGTAATTAATGCTCTAGTTCCATTTAATCAATTAACATCAATTAGCCAGGGATATTTGCTTCACAGACATAGCAATAACCAAAGCCCAAATATTTTCTTTCCCAACCCTTGGTGTAGAGGGCGGCATTTTTCCTTGTACCATCTTAAAACCTGGGGAGAATGACTCAAACATGATGCAATCTCTATATGGCATTCACCCCCATCAACTTCACTCCCAAATGTGGCGTGGGCAATGGGTAGATGAGTCTGTATGTTTGCTACCATTACACTGGGATGAGTAGGTTGCTCAGGGCTTTTCATATTTAACTGGGCCAGTACAGTATTGATTTGCCATGTAAGGATTCTTATTTTCTTAGATTCCTGTGATGGAAAGCTCAGTAGTTTATTATATCAACTGCTTACTCAACCAGACTGTTAGTACTCATATCCTGGCTTGTGGTTCTTGCAGATGGTGGGCTGGAAAGCCCCTCCCAGAGGAAAGAACAAGGTTGCCATTTTAGTCACACAATATGTTTCTAACATGGTGTGTCTTTTCTCCCTCGATGGAGGGAGGAGAAGGGGAGGAAATCTTTCATCTTCTTAGTATACAGATTTAAATCAGCATGGAGAAATAGAAGCGATGCTCCAGGATGGGGAAAAAGGCTTTTTAATGAATAGTAAATGCGGTATAAAGAATAGAAATGCAGGACTTGGCTTGAGACAGGAGACAAGTTTGAATTCTAGTCTAGTCAAAGGGGTCTTTGGTAAACCTTTTAACCTCACTGACCCTCAGTTTCCTTTTCTGTAAAATTAGAGTTGGACTCAGAAACCACTCAAATCTCTTCTAGCTCAAAGCAATATGATCCAAACCAATCCAATAAGCATTTATTAAGTAGAGTGACATATTAGGTCAGCTCACCAAGAATTTCTGTAAAGGGGGAAGGGAGTGGTGGCAGCAACATACAGGCAAAGCATAGATAAAGTTAACATGCTCTTACTAGGCATTTATAGTACAGTAATGTTGTACAATAGAATTTTGTGGCCCCCATGGTCAAGAATAAAAAGAAGGAACCTGGAACATATGGAGAAAGAGCCCACTATGGATTAGATCAGTAGGACATTAGCAATATTCAATGTGTCACTGTCAACCACTGATTTATCAAGTCACCTCCAGCTTTTTAGTTCAGTAAATCATTAAGAAGTTAAATGAAGGCCTGCTCATTAACGAAACTCTGAAATTCTCTCTCTCTCTCTCTCTCTCTCTCTCTCTCTCTCTCTCTCTCTCTCTCTCTCTCTGTCTGTCTCTCTGTCTGTCTCTCTGTCTGTCTGTCTGTCTGTCTGTCTGTCTCTCTCTCTCTCTCTCTCTCACACACACACACACACACACACACACACACACACACACACACACACATCTGTCCCAGTTATTCCTAAATTTAATCTGTCCATGAACTAATTGCTGCTGCAGACAGAAACACACTGTCTTCTTATCTCCAGAACCTTAACCTTGACATTATTTCTCCTGGGCTTCTCTCATTCTTCCTGCTCTCACCCTTCTCCCTGCCAAGCTCCTAACTCCTGCTCTTTTTTGAGTCAGCTGCCAGAAGCCAGGGGAGGGTCTCCTTTTTGCTAATTGAGATGCCCTTCACCTCCCAGAAGGGGACCCAGAGGACTGAGCCCATTTTACAGCTGCTTCCTCTTCTCCCATGGAAGCCAGGCCCAGCCCTGCCCAATGAAAGGGCCCTTTCTCTTCTCTTACAAGGACAGTACAGACTCCGCTCTCATGAATATAATGAGATCAAGTTTCAGTCCCCAACAGGTTGGCTTTGTTCTGGGGTCCAAATTTGTGTCAGTTCAGCTTTCCTAACCCACTCTCTGACCTCTCCTCAGCCTAGATTTCAGCTGCCTTTCAGCCTCTGCCTTGAAGGACGAGACTATGGCGTCATGACCCCAAAACCTTGCCCTGGCAAGTAGATTTGAGCCTGGGAAGAAAGAAGAGGGAGTAGGGATGTAGGCAGACAGGTGCAAAGGTAGCTGTCTCTTTTGTAGCCTGTGAAGGAGAGGCCATGCCTCCTCTTAAGCATCAAGAGGGAAAACTAATCACTCAAGAAATCATGAATGTGCTTTTGTTAAGGTGGTTGGCTTATAGCTAAAACATTTGCATAGAGGTGGGGCTGAGAGGTAACTCATATTCATTATTTCCCTTACCCCCAATCTACACACCAAGTCAAACTACCACTACTTCTTCCTTTCAGATCCCAAAGTAATAGTCTGGAACTTTGAACCCAATAGCCTGGGGAAGGGCCCTGCCCCTCTTCCCCAACTTAGTCCTACTTCTAGTCCATGTCTTGCAGCCATCATTGAAGGGAGATGTCCTAAGAAGGGGCACACCTTCCTCATCACCACCAACTTGAACCTCTGACTAAATACTTACCAAAGGGAAAAAAGCCTGAGGGCACAGGAGAGGCAGCACCTCCAGACCTCTGGTGCTGATGCCAGTCTAGCCCTGGTAGCCATTGTCTCCAGAAGGGCCTGATGGGGTGCTACAGTTATATCTACTTGAGAGTCAGAAAAGGAAGTTCTAGCCACCAATGTCCTTGGCACTGTCACATGATTCAATACCAGAAACTGATAAAATCAGTGAAGATGACATTAAAGAAGAAGCATGAATGCCTGCTTTGCTGCTGTGCCCTCGGGACCATGGGACCTTTCCTCATCCTTGAGGCTAAAATATTCTGATATTTTTTTCTTCCCATTAGAATATGGGTTTCTTGAGAGCAGGTCCTGCCTTATTTTTCTATTTGTACCTCCAGGCACTGAGCATAATGCTTTGTATATAATAAGAGCTTAATGAATGCTTTTTCTTCATGATAATATTAATGATAGCCACCATTTAAGGGTCACAAAGAGTTTTACAAATATTATCACATTTGTTCCTCACAACAATCCTGCTATTATTTATTCCCATTTTAGAGGAGAGACTAAGAGAAGTTAGGTATATTTCTGAGGCTACATTTGAACTTGGGTCTTCTTGATCCCAGGTTGAGCATTCTGTCCTCTGTGCAACACATTCGTTCAATCTTTTCCAACATGATTCCTACTCAGTAAGTGATGAGCATGATGTTCTGTCAAAAAGCACTTGGCCAACATTGTACAAGGAATGCACAAAGTCCCAGTTCTAACATTAACTAACCTTGGGCAAGTCACTTTGGAATATCACTTAGATCTAGGAATGAAACTTTAGAGATTATCTCTAAAGTAAAGAGACAGCTTGGCTGTGCAGTGGATAGAGTATTAGGCTTGGAGTCTGGGAAATCTGAGTTCAAATATGACCTCAGATACCTACTAGTTTGTGACACTTGGGAAGTTACTTAACCTCTGTGTGCCTCAGTTTCCTCATCTGTAAAATAGGTATCTAATAGCAACTACATCACAGGAATGTTGTAGGATCAAACAAGATAATATTGTAAAGCATTTTGCAGACCTTTAATTACTATGTAAATGCTAGCAATCATTGTCTAATCCAGTCCTTTCACTTTGAAATAAGAAAACTGAGGTCTAGAGAAGGGAAGCGAATTGCCTAGGATTTCCTATATTTGTTCAGCCATTTTCAGTTATGTCTGACTCTTCATGAGTCCATTTGGGGTTTTCTTGGCAAAGATACTGGACATATTTATCATTTACTTCTGCAGCTCATTTTACAGAGGAGGAAACTGAGGCAAATAGGGTTAAATAACTTGCTCACAGTCATACAACTAAGAAGTATCTGAGTTCATATTTGTACTCAAGTCTTCCTAACTTCAGGTTCAGCAACTCTACCAATGTGCCACCTACCTACCCACGACTACATGGGTGGTAATTAGCAGAGTGAATCTAAGACCTCTGACTCAAAATCCAATTCTTCCTTTCTATGTCTGAATCTTAACTTCTTCCTCTTTAAAATGATGGGGTTGATGCTTCTACCTAAAGAAGAGGTAAGAATATGCACCTTGTCTGTAGAAGTGAAGGACTATTGGTGTAGAACACTGCATATACTATTAGACCTAGCTGATGCATTAGCTTTGTTGAACTGTTTTTTTTTTTCCTTCTCTTGCATTTTTTTTTTTGGTACAAGGGATAGAGCTATGGGCAGGGGAAGAAGAGAAATATATTAATAAATAAAGATGGTACCAAATTTCCCCCCAAATCAATAAAAATGTCAAAAAAGATGAGATTGGCTTAGATAATTCGAGGCTCCTTCTAGAATTAGTTATTCACCTATAGGATGTGACTTGAGAACCCCTATCTCATCTCTCAAATATCATTCTGGCCTGAAATTCTAAATTCTATCATTAGGGAAGTAGTCCCATAAAATTGTTTTTAAGAGGCCTTATTAATGTACAATATCTCCCTCCCCCACCTGCTTCTCCTTCCAAGGTTATATCATAATTTGTTATCTATTAAAAATCTCTGGGAGAATTATGACATCTACCTAGGATCAAGTCTCTCTAGGAATGAGAGAAAACCTGATTCTTGGAAAGGAAAGGGATAAGAAAAGGGCTATAGGAAGGCAATGCAAGAGAAATTTCATTGTTATAAACATTTTCCTAGACTAGCCCTTCCCTTTACCCCAAATTGTGATTTCTTGTCTACAATGTATTGGTAGTGAGCAACTTTCTCCCAAAGCTCCAGAGCTGAACTAATCATTTAAGGTCCTCAGTGACCTGGTCCCAACCTACCTGTCTAGATTTATCCCATGCTACCTCTCTTCACATGCTCCATGTGCAGGACTTTCTTTCTTCCTTCCTTCCTTCCTTCCTTTCTTTTCTTTTCTTTCTTTCTT